>NC_064638.1:557163321-557466351 GCF_023864345.2 Schistocerca serialis cubense | reverse complement strand
CGAATTGTTAAGTCTCGCACTACGCCGGCGACCAACAATTCGTGAACACAGCTGGCGTAGCCTCTAAGGTTGTATCCTACGTGAGCGACAGCGAGGGACTTTGGATACAGGACACTCCAGCGACACACACCAACATTGGGCGAAAACCTTGGGTGTCCTGCGTACGAGCGACCATGTCGCGCTTCAAGATGGCTTCTTAGAGCCAATCAGCTGTTTCTATAAAACGGCGTCCTTAACCTGTAGAATACTGTAGCTGGGGAGTAAGGCTCCAGAACTAGATTTACTTCAGAAAACAAAACGAAAAGGAATGCTGTGCATGAAATTTACCAAGGGAGGAATCTCCGTGGAGAATTTCGTAAGTATCGGCAACTACGAAGATCACCAGACAAGTTCTTCGAATACACGTGAATGAGCAGTGGAGCATTCGACTATCTCATCAATAAATTACATACGAATCTTTTTTTACATGATCAAGAACTTTTTAACAGCCAATAAATGTGGACGAATGACTATTACATGACTAACTACGCTAAATGCAAACATAAGTACACAGTTTGATATCGGACGAAAGATAGAGAGCTGTGGTGTAAGGGTAGTGTATGCAGTTCATAATTATGTGTGGGGAAATTGTCCTTGGTTCCATCCCCATTCGGTCTTACATTTTTACTGACTCAGTTACGATTCTCTATACTAAGTTTTATGTATACTGTTTACACTGCATCGCTAAGTATATTTTTAAGGTCTTGCCAAAGAACTTGATCACACCTATCCCAGTGTATCACACACATTTAATTCCTAATAAATTACAATGAATCATGAAATTTTACAGATATTTGATGTTGCGAACGTACTTCACCAGCAGTCAGTGTTAAGGCCAAACGTTTCGATTACTCGAAATAGTCTGTAAAAGTAAAGCTTACAAAATTTTTGAAAAGTAAGTCAAACGTTTTGTGTAATGATTTGTCTAAAAGTATAAAATAAAAAATATTAGGGAAATGTTTGGTGCACCTCATTTTCTGTTCATGATTTCGATCATCATTCAAAGGCACGTAGAACGTTTCTCTGATCTACTTATTTCTTTTACACAAATCATTTCATAAAATATTTGACCGATTTCTTCCATTTTTGAATTTCACGTTTTATTCAGAAAGCATGGTCATACTGACTCCTCATTTGCCTTCCTGATGTGCTTGATTCGAAGGAAGCCTTTTTGACATTTAAATACCGCACCAATGTATCTTTTTGTGCGCAAAATAGCTAGGTCTTGAACAGATGACATTTTTGACACTTCGTTTACAGCAGCTATTCGTAAAATATTTCAATTTTTCCTTAGCTTATTAATTAAGTTCTTGTACATTACCCTGATTACTTTCAAACAGTTAAATATTTTCATGTCAAACTAGATCCCATGCTGGTCACTTTGATACCCCCTTTACCTGTTTCTCTCCCTTTGTTTAGCTGTGAAAATGTTGACAAAACCTCATGGTGTAAGTTATAGGGAGTCTTGTTTCCGCTTTGCTCACGCGTTTACAAAAACGTATCGAGTGTTTACCATATGATAAAATAGTCCTTCCTGCGTGCTGTCATTTCCAAAATTCGTCGTTTCGATATCTTGAACCTTTTATGAGATACGACAACTTTTACGACCACTTGATTCCCGAAGCGCAGGAAAGGTTCGGACGCGCCAAGAGCGACCCGTCTGCAGATATAACAACCAATATCTCAAGAACGAAAAGAGATATCATTGCAGTCTCAACTTCAAATACATTTAGATATATTGGTTACATTTCATACGCAATAATGTATGGCCTTAAATGAACTATACGTAAAGTCTGCACAATGCGATTTTACCTCTGCAAATTCTTAAAAATTTCGTGCAGCATTAACTATGACGAATAACGAAAATAAATTCTGACCTTTATCATTTGAGGATACCAAGCTATGGGTAGCGGAAGAATCAAATTTTTTCACCGAATAGCTTTCTTAAAATCGGATGTTAAGTAATTCATAGCTGCCGTCGCGTCTACTCCACTGCTTTGCCAAGAAGACACATGGCTGTCGCTCTGTGCCGCGCGTGCTGCAGCAACAAGATTCAAACACGTTTGAATTCAAACGTCGCCAGTTGCAGCGGGAGACAGGCAGCGACACAGATGTCGCTCACGTAGGACACTTCCGTAACTACACCTGCGGTTGTGTTTTGTCGCCTGAAGCTGTCACGTGCTGTCGCTTGCTTCTGTCACTCGCGTAGGACACGGCCAAAAGATGTGGCACAAGGCGGAAGGGTCTTGCACGAGGAGCCGCTGCGTCGATTCACTGTCATGCTATTGCATAACAACCAAACATGGTAGTTAGTAAATTTATTTTTATTTCGCCAAGAGATTACAAAAGATCTGAGCCGAGGACACAACGAGGAAGTTCATTTATCCTGTATACAGGGTGGTCAGAAACACACTGAAAAGTTTGTAAGGGTGTTGCAGGGACAGTTGTACTGAGAAATGATTGTTAAGAAAAAATTAAATACGTCGCGCCGTTTCGAAGTTAATTAGGCTGAAGTTAGCCTATCAAGTCGTCGCTCGCGCACAGACTCAAGCAGCCTGCGAGGCGTTGTAGCCAACAAACATGTCCTTCGTTTGGTTTCCTCAAATCGAACAATCGTAGCTTTTGTCACCTAGCTTAAATATGTCACTTCCAAAAAAGTCATATTTCAACTGGTAATGAGCATTTCATCAAGTGGTTGCTCACAGACCACCAAATGTTGGTACAATAGCGCATTTTAGCGCGTGAAAGTGCTTGAGTTTGTGCGCAGATCATCATCATTGGCTAAATAATGCTAAATAATTCCGAAACGGAGCAACGTATCCAATTATTTTCTTAATTGCTTATCAGCATAGCCTCTCCTACAACACGCTCTTACAAGCATTTCGGACTGGTTCT
This sequence comes from Schistocerca serialis cubense, assembly GCF_023864345.2. Lineage (NCBI taxonomy): Eukaryota > Metazoa > Arthropoda > Insecta > Orthoptera > Acrididae > Schistocerca > Schistocerca serialis. Next base: position 557,463,417 of record NC_064638.1, on the reverse strand, counting down.
GACCGTCCTGTATATAGCCGCTACATAGCCTCCACCAGCTTGAACAGTCCCCTGCTGACAAGCAGGGTCCATGGATTCATGAGGTTGTCTCCATACCCGTATACGTCCATCTGCTCGATACAATTTGAAACGAGACTCGCCCGACCAGGCAACATGTTTCCAATCATCAACAGTCCAACGTCGGTGTTGACGAGCCCAGGCAAGGCATAAAGCTCTGTGTCGTTGGATGGTTCGCACGCTGACACGTCTTGATGTCCCAGCACTGAAACTGGCAGCATTTTTGGGAAGGGTTGCACTTCTGTCACGTTTAACGATTCTCTTCAGTCGTCGTTGGTCCCGTTTTTGCAGGATATTTTTCCAGCCGCAGCGGTGTTGGAGATTTGATGTTTTACCAGATCCCTGATATTCACCGTACAATCGTGGAATGGTCGTACGGTAAAATCCCCACTTCATCACTACCTCGGAGATTCTGTGTCCCACCGCTCGTGCGCTGCTATAACACCACGTTCAACCTCACTTAAATCCTTATAACCTGCCTGCAGCAGCAACTGATCTAACAACTGCGCCAGACACTTGTTTTATATAGATAGGTATTGCCTACTGCAGCGCCGTATTCTGCCTCTATACAAACCATCTCTGTTTGAATAGCATGCCTATACCAGTTTCCTTGTAGCTTCAGTGTATCTACTGAGAGATATAACAAAAATCGAAACCTTGTGTCCGATTATGACAGTAATATCGCAGCTACGACTGTAGCATACAGTTACGAAGAAGTCTTCTTTAGTTTTGTGCGGAACGTTCTGTGACTTAATACCATATTTGTCAACGGCAAGGACGTGCTGAAACTGTTTCTCGCTACATAGTAAAATAAATGATAATTTAGACAGTGAGGATCGAGTGATTTCCTCTCGACACTGCGCTAATAATTGCAATACTAGGAAATAGAGTACGAATTTCCTTCACTGCCTAACAAGGAATTAATTTAATATAGTTGCTAAAACTGTAAATGCGCAGATGTGTAGGGAGGACCCAATGACCTATTTGTAACAGTAGTACTTTTGGAACATTCTGAAATGGAAGAATCTGCTCTTTCCGATTGTTTGCACCTCAGAAACGGTTCTTGGTATGTCACTGCCTAACAGCTTTGAGTGTACTTCCGTCGATTTCCTGTTTTCAACCTGTGTATTTTATAAACAATGCTTTTCTGCTACAGTCACGCTTTGAAACCAATTATTGGATTTGGCATGACACGATTCGACAGCAACACGTTCTTATCTACTGATTATACATTAATTTATCATTACATTTGTCATATTGGGATGTTTTCGTTGCTATGTGTGTGAGTGAATTTGGTTGGCGTGGTTTCGTTGGTTAAATGAGTGAAATCAACTTTCATCTGGTGAATATTTGACACACAAAGCATATGTAAAACCAGAAAGGTCCTTTCCATTAATTTCAAAGCTTTTTTATACTGGAGTGATTGGAACTGCCAAAGATAATTATAACGCTCAGATAATTATTACACTGACAGCCAATAACAAAGAAACAGCAACATCGCGCTTGTGGCAAGTTGAGTGACAAATAATATATAATTAGTACGTTAAACTAATCCATTTTCTGCGTGCCGCTTGTTTGAAATAAGCATTTCATTTCTATTAGTTAATTTCACCTACCGGGCGCTATCAAGCGACATCACACAATTCTGTTATACCCTTTTCCATCTGTCAGTATGTCGAGAGCAACACAAGAGTGTGGAAAAATCAACTCGTATTAGCATGCCATATTCCCGCCGAACCGCTGAATACCTCCTCTATCATAGCTGCGTGGTTCCTAATCCGAAACGAGAACAGTGCAACCCGCCATCACAAATTTGAGATTCTAGATACAGAAATAAAACAGCAAATTGCTTGAGAATTTAGTTACCAAACCAGCACACACAACGCGTTTGTATAGGTCAGGATAATATTTTTTCTCATTTCGCTAGCCTTTATCCGTTCAACGTCCATAAATCAAAAAGACTTCTGGGTTATGTTTTGTATAGGCACACGATGGCTTTTTTTAATATTTACAATGGACATTGTAGTAAGAGAAGTGTCCAAGAACGTTTTACCCTTTTCATGACCGGAACTCCAAACGTCTTACAATAATTTCATTTTTATAACTGAAATAATTGTTACTGACACATTACTAATAATGTCATATAGGCTGCCATATCCAGAGTAACTTTCATCTGCAGCCGAGTGTGCGCTGATATGAACCTTTCTGTGATATTAAAACAGTGTGCCATATCGGGACTCGAACCCGGGTCCTCTGCCTTCCGCGGAAAAGTGCTTTACACTTACTTCTTTTCAAGTTGGTCGGGGCGGATGTCACTTTACAGAAGGCAGCCAACCCTCTGACCGAACACGATGAGCTACCGTGCCGGCAAATTTCATTTCTACCAACTGAGCTACCCAAGTACGACTCACTGCCGGTATTACGTAATTTCTATCAAATAAAGATTTGTTTATTTAACATCTCACTGCCTTACAAAAAGAAATTACGTTTTTTCAAATATTCTATTTTTGAAGATAATTATGTTACAGTTAAATTCATTCTTTACATCAGTGGGTAAGTGTTAAAAAGCACAATACCTAACGCTTCTTTGCGCCACACTAAGGCTGAGTGAAGGATGTGCAAGTAATTTCTCCTTTTACTATTAGCCTACTTATACGAATGTTGCTATCGGTTCTGAATCATGCAGATTTTCGACAAAGCTTCAAAAGGGTGTAATTTTGCTGCAAGGCTGTTGTATGCGCAAGTGCTTAAAGATCTTTCTTTAGGAGTCATGTTCGGTAGGTTGTTTTCGTGGCTGTGTACTTAAAATGTAAATTAAAACAACGCAACCAGTCAATAAATTTTAGGCTTACTATTTACGGCAAGTTTTCTTTTTTTCTTGGAGGGAGGAGGCCTTGGTTCCATTATGTGATGTTTACATTGGGTGAAGTGATGCTGGGAAACCAACAATGTTGAAATATAGAGAAAGTTTTTTTTGAGTATATCATGTTGACTGCAGAATGCTTTTGACGGATTAGTATTTATTCTTACTAATCCACAAAAATCCCCGAAATCGTTGTAAATAAAAAAGGCTGAGTAACTGATATTTTTAAAATTATACTTACGGAAGGTTCAGGAGTTATGGTATTAGACATCACATAAGCAAGGCACATCTTAGGAAACATTTTTGTAATCGCAAGAAACATTTAGTAATAATTCATTTACTCCGGTTCGCTAGTTGGTATAAAATGCTCACATCTTGACTAATATCTGAATTTGTTGTTTCAGTTTAGTTGAGATGTTTAGCATGTAATATGTACGACAGTCGAATCAACAGAACTAGACGAGTGTGTTAATCGCGATAGAGGACTCTCACCGATATGAATGAAAAGCGCCGCGATTATGTTTTTTCTGTGGGTTGCCTTTTCACGCGGTGCAAAAATTCTACTGAAATCAGGTGAGTCTTCACTTTCCTGCTTTCGCAACGAAATCAGCATTAACAAACACAATGTCGAGAATACGAAAGTAAAGTATATCGGAACCAGCTTTTCAGTAGAAAGCTGCGTTATCGAAAAGCTTATTTCCTATGCAGTATGTGGACCACGTGAGTAACTAACAGCAGTTCAACATTCATTTCCGGACGCCGCTTGCACGCGTCTACACACCGGTTTGATACGCGGTGGGTACATTCGGTCCGCCCGCTTCCACCGGCTATCACAGAAACGCGTAAAGGACTTTGTTTTGACATTGCCACACACACGAATTAAATTTACATATGATATTTCTTTTAACATATCGAACCAGCTTGCATGCGTGAGAGATGTGTGACGCTTAGTTTCTAAACAATACAGTTATTTCTAACACACGATTTCCATGAGATTACCGTGTGGAAAGTACTAGGGGGGTAATAGAAAACATTTCTCGGTTATGTCTGTGTGCTGCCAATTAAATGCAAATGACCTATTATTCCCACTAAAAACACTTGTCAGAGTAGAGTAGGAAACAACACACTATTAACAGCGGCGGAAGCAGAACAATTAGGATACATATGGTAAACCACAATCACTGCCACTGAGAAGGGCTCAGCTTATGGAGGCGAAACCAGTAGCAGCTGATAACTGACAGGTCAACAACCGTTGAGGTTTATTCGCCGAGTAGGAAGGAAGTGACATGACCAACGGACCTGTCTTATTAACGACACACTGAAAAATTTCCTGTTAGGCGCCCGTGTCGAAAAATGAAAAAAGTCAGAATTACTTCGCTGTACTGTCAGGCAAGATTTAACAGGACAACAATGAATTGCCAACAATCGGTGTACTTGAAACTTTAGTATTATACCAGTCTTTTTTCGCAACTCACTTAGTTAAGCAGCTTAAATCAATTCTGATTGGAAATAGTTATTAAATAACATAGAAAACCACTTTTCTCTCCAAGATTGGCGTCAATACAACAAATTAAAACTTATGGACAGCCGTATCTTCATCGTGAAAATGTCATACTTCATGTGTTTTGTACGTTGACATGTGTTTTAACACACCAGTAGCATAGGAATTCATCATAGTGATACGCTTAGAAAGGGAATATTTGCAGTATGCGTAACATATGACTGTCCGTAAGGCCGTGTGTGACTTTCAGTTGGCGACCAGATGGCAAGCTTCAACGTTCATTCCGCGACAGACGCTTGTTAGCTACACTATACATCTGCTAGATGGCGCGTGTATGTGGTGGTGTAGACAGTGCAGAGACAGCAGGCGTTGCTGCGGCACTGTATGTTTGCACGAACAAATCGCACGGGCGCGACAACGCCGCTAATCAGGCGAATTATCAGCAGGAGAGGCACTCACTGTTTGGCGGGCAGAGACGCTTGCACGAGCAGGCAGACGACGGCAGCAGCGCAGCCTGTCACATGGGCGCGCCTCTCCGCCACTGGATTACACACCCACACGGCACGAACCGAGGCGACGCGCGCTAGCCGCTAGTGGGCCTGACGCTCCGCCACGCAGCCGCTACGAGCAACCTGCCCGTCCACACGGTGCAGAGACTAGCTGCACACTGACCGACCTGCCGCCGGGCCGCGGGCGCAGCAGCGCCGCCACGCGGATGACGTCACGGCCCGCGCTATTGATCTCTCTGGTCTGGCGACCGGGCGCTCGCCGGCCGGGCGCCAAACTCGAAAAGAATCGCTGGCGCGCCGCGGGTCTCGCGTCGAGTGCGTTCGCAATAAAGTACCAGCGATACAGCGCCGATAACGAAATAAACATCATTCTCAACTTCTCTGCGTTAACATTCAAAGTTCGTTGATACTGTATCGCTGTATCTGCATTCTTTTTTACTGGGTCGTCGTCTGAAGTCGACTGTAAGATTTCTTCTTCCCTCAGAGTAATACTTGAAACTCAACGACTTTCATTATTTGTTAAATCTATTGCAATCACTGCTTTCCGCTAACTGATTTGCCATCTATAGCTCCCTCTAGTACAATGGAAGCTGTTCTGTGATTTCTTAATGCAGTCAATGACTCCCTCTCGTAGATTGGAAGCTTTTCTGTGATTACTTAATACATATCCAGTCATCCTGTCCGTATTCCTAGCCGGTGATTCCCAAATATTCCTTTCCTCGCTTGCTTCACGCAGAATTTTTCAGGCTTAAATTTCAGCAGCCTTCTGTACCATCACATCTCAAACGATTCTATTCTATTCCTTTGGCGTTTTCTCACAGTCCTTCATGTCGCAAAATGATGGACTCCAGATGTACATTCACAGAAATTTCTTTGGGAACTTTCGCTTGTGTCTGACTCAAAGATACTTCTTTTAGCGAGAAATGCACTTCTTACACTTATTAGACTGCTGCGTATGTCCTGCTTGCTCCGCCCTTATTATATTGTTTAGCTTCCAAGGTAGTACTAAGTGGTCCCTGTCTTTGATATTTAGTTTGGCACTAATTTCATTTCAGTTACCCATGAATACTTCCGCTGTTTTTTGGTTTACACTCAGTGCATATTCTCTTCTGTATAGAATGTTCACTACACGGGGCCTGTAATTCTTCCTCACTTTCACGGAGGATAACATCAGTATCGCCTGACATTGTCAGGAATGGAGAAAACGGTCTTTATGTGATTTATTAAAACTTAAATTTTTTTTCCAAAAATCTTTTAAGAACTAGACCGCATTTGCATAAAACAATTAAAACAAGATGACTAAATAACAACAATGACTAAATAACAATAATCTTCAGACCATGCGCACGCAAAATGTGGGCTGTGCATGAACTGTATATACCAGTAATAATCATCATGTTTTGACTTGCGCTTGTGTAGAAAGAACCTGAATAAGAAAACTTTTTTGAACAAAACAAACAGCCTGCGTCTCGTAAGAATATGGTGTGCGCATCCTGGGCCAGTCTTGTCAGTGCTGTAAAAAAATAAATAAATTCGAAAACATGTCGCTTTCTACACGGACGCATGTCGCAGCACGTTGATTACTACTGGTTTATCCACTTCATCTGTAACCCACATTTTGTATATGCATGGTCTGAAGACGGTTGTTATTTACAACCGAAACTAACTAGTCATATTATTTTAATTGTTTTATATAAATGCGGTCTAGGCACTCAAAGATTTTTGTACGAAACAAAACTTTAAATTTTAATAGATAACAATATCAGTGAATTATATCAGTTGAGGCGCTGATATCCATAAGGGCCTAAAACACACCATCGTTGGGGATATTTGGAAGCAAATATAAGAGAAACCGGTGATGCATATACATATGTAGGCTACAATGTGGACTTGCTGCACAGATAAATCAGGCTCACCATCACATCAACAGATGTCAAGAGGATGCATACATGCTACAGTCTCAAAATTGACGACGGTGTGTTTTAGGCCCTTATGGTTCTCAGCACCTTAATTATATGCTTTCAGCTTGAAATTCAACCCAATTTTTCAAATTTGCTTTCTATTCCTTCATTTCTTCTCCGATGCACAGTTTGAGTACCTGACGAAAAAACCTGTCTTATGCTCTTTTTAATCGGAGCACGTTTCTCTTGGTCTTCCATTTTTATTATGCTTTCTTGGTCCCTGTGCTTATTCTGTATTTCCCGTCTTTCCATACAGTGTTTGCTTATTTATCTCCGAATTTCAGTTGATATGTTGCCACATTACATCGTCTAACGCTTCTTCAAGCGCTGTGGTTCCCAACCTGGGCTGTAATTAGCCCCTGTGGGGTCATATGAAATTTTCTGAGGGGTAAAAACAAAACGATTCGATTCTGTCTCAGTGATGAAACTAAATTATTTTCAAAAGATCATTACTATTATCACAATTTTGTAAGGCTCTTGATTATATAAATGACAAATAATTACTTTTTCTCAATTAGCAACATTACACCGGTGGAGATTAAAGTTCCGTAACACAGTACATCCACTACACACATGTGTTGTGCTTTGTCCCGTACGTTGTTGGTGGTAAAAGTGTGACATATACGTAACAAATGCTAAGATCTCGAGAAAATGTCTTGTCTAAGTTTTAGATAGTATCTGCAGTAGTCCAGAAATCGCTATATTAGTCGCTTTGAAACAGGTAACTGAATTAATTGACAACACGACACAGCAGTAACTACTTAAGGGCTACTATAGTTCTGTATACAGCGTTATTATTACTATTATTATTATTATTATTATTATTATTATTATTATTATTATTATACAAATTTGGCCGTTAAAGACCGTGAAAACAGTTATTTCTTGCGCTTCTGGGAAGTCTTCTTTCTCTCAGTCCACACTACTTCCATTCTTGCGCTGAAGGCGGCTTTTCTCTCTTCAGACCATTTAGTTCCACAAGTCTTCTTAATTTTCACACCGAAACCCGTGAATGAATTCAGTTTTTTTCTAAAAAGGTTTCTGTTAAATATTGTTTCCTGATCTATGTCCATTTCTTTTAGATCTCTTTCTGTGTTGATAAACCATAAATTTTTATTTTTTAGATTTGCGATGTACGAAAATATTTGTTTTGTAAGCCTATTCGGGTTCATCCTCATGATGTGAGCATAAAAGGAGCATCTTCTTTTTCTAATTTCGTCTGTAATTTTGCTGCACTTCGTATACACTTCTTTGTTGCTTTTTAGTCTGTATATAGACTAGCCTTGATCATCTGTTATTTTCCTGTGTCCAAGAATTGTCCTCACAATTCTTCTTTCACGATTTTCTATCTGTTCTGCGTATGTAAAATTTGCCAGTGTTTCTGATGCATATAATATTTGTGGTCTAATGACAGCCTGGTAGTGTCTGAGTTTAATGTTTTTGGATATACATTTTTTTGAATACATTTGTCTGCAGTAGTGAGTTGCTGTCCCTAGTTTTTGTATTCTAGCCCTGCAGGCTGGATGACCTTTTGCCATAGGCTGAATTAGTTCACCAAGATATTTAAAATGTTTAGATACCTGTATTTTCCCGTATTTTGTAGTTATTTTCTTTGGTGGATTTTTGATATTTGTAATGATTTCTGTCTTTTCAAATGAAATTTGCAAGCCTGCTTTTTCAGCAGTTTCTTTAAGTAATTCTATTTGTTTTATTGTGTCTTTTTGTGTGTAAGCTAAACAGGCGAGATCGTCAGCGAAGGCAAAACAATTGGTTTCAATGGCTCTGTAGCACTTCCCTCCAATTTGGACTTTCTCAACTCCAACTGCGTCAGTTTTCTCCATTCTGCTATGACTTTATCCAGAACACAATTGAAGAGTACCGGGGACAGCGCATCTCCTTGTCTGACGCCGGTTTTGACCTCGAAATGCCGTGAAATTTCTCCTTGGAATTTTACTTTTGATGTTGTATTTGTTAATGTTTCTTTGATTATGGTGACTGTTGTTTCATCTATTTCATATTCTCGAAGTGTTTTGATGAGTGTGTCCCTATCGATTGAGTCATAAGCTTTTTTGAAATCAATGAATGTTATGAAATATTTCTTGCTCCTTGTAGATAAATAGTTCATTGTTGTTTTGAGGTTAAAAATTTGTTCGGCGCAGGATCTTCCTGGTCTGAAGCCAGCTTGATATTCTCCAAGTTTTCCCTCTATAATAGAATTTTGTATGGGACTGAGAGAAGCGATATTCCACGATAGTTGTTAACATCCCTTTTGTCACCTTTTTTAAACAAAGGGTGAATTAGGGCAGTTTTCCAGTGACTTGGGATTTTCTTGGTTTCCCATACTTGTTCAAGTTCTTTGTGTAGTGCTTCTACTGATGTTTCTCCCCCAAGCTTGAGCATTTCTGCTGTAATTGTGTCTTCTCCACATGCTTTCCTGTTTTTGAGATTTTTGATTAAGTTTGTGATTTCCTCTCGTGTCGGAGGTGTTGAATGTGTTGGTAATGTTTCTGGTTGCGTAAAACTGAGAGTCTGGATGGGTGTTTGGCAGTTTAGGAGTGTCTCAAAATATTCAGCCAGGATTTCACAGTTTTCAGTATTGTTGGTGGCGAGAGTTATTATTTCTCATAAGGTTTAGGCAAGGGGACTGGTATCCTCGGAGTTTCTGGTTGAATGTTTTGTGCCAAGCTGCCGTGTTGCATTTCTTGAAATTCTCTTCGATTGAGTCCAGTTGTTGTTTTTCATATTGTCTCTTGGTGTTGCGAATAGTTTTCGAGGCATTCTTTCTGGCTTGCTTAAATTCATCAAAGTTGTTTTCAGTTTTATGTGAGTTCCACTTTTTCCAGGCTTTAAGTCTTTCATGCAGAACTTCATTACAGTTGCTGTCCCACCACGGGTGTCTCGGTTTGCTCTTTTTTGGGAAGGTTGTTTCTGTTGCCTCAATCAAGTTGTTCTGAAATTCTTGGAGGTTTTGTGAAGGGGAGAATGTCTTTAGTTTTTTCTGAAAATCCTTGAGGTTAGAGTTGGACTTAAGGTTGTAATTTCTCAGGGTTGTAAGATCAAAATTTATTTTATTTCTGTTTTTATATTCACCGTTTCTGCTTTTCTGCTTGTTTTGTGGGATCAGTTTAGTTTTTATTTTCGTGAGATAGTGATCGGAGTCGAAGTTTAGAGATTTTCGGACACGTGTGTTCAATATTTCTTTTTCACATTTGGAGGAGATGGCAACGTGATCTATTTGAAATTCTCCGATACTCTTTATCGGAGATACCCAGGTTTTTTGTTTTCTGGGAAGATGTTTAAAACGTGTTGACATTAGCTTGAGTTTAAACTGCTTACAGAGCATAATTAACCTTTCTCCATTTTTGTTGGTTCGTTTGTGTGCGGGAAAGTTGCCGACAGTATCGCGGAATTTCTTTTCTTTTCCAATCTGAGCGTTAAAATCTCCTAGACGTATTTTTGCATTGTTTTCTGGGATTTCTGATATATGATTCTTAAGGTTTTCCCAGAATTCATCTGTTTCTTCCTATTTTTAGCATTATTTTTGTGATTTGTGGGAGCGTGAACATTGATTAATGTGTATTTTTTATTTGCACATCGAAAAGTGAGGAAAGATGTTCTCGATGATGTTGACCAAAAATGTTCGACAGAGTTCAGAATTTTTGTGTTTACAGCAAAAGCTGTGCCAAGCTGAGGGCATTTCTTCATTACAATTTTTCCAGGTTTTCCTTTAAATATTCTGAATCTGTTTGATTCAAATGTGTTTTCATCAGTGAAGCGAGTTTCTTGTAGCGCCATAATTTGTATGTCTTCCGTGTGTAACTGGTCTGTAAGGTGCTTAAGTTTTCCCACTTTGAGAAGGGAGTTTATGTTGAGAGTTGCTATGTTGAAGATTTTTCTGGGTTTAATCTTGTTGGATTTGCATGGTGTTGCAGACTCCCCAGAATCCATGGGTCTGCTTGCGTCGTTGCCGGCGGTGGATTGGCCACCTGGGGTAGTTTCGTTATTGAAAGACATTTCCATCATGCGTTAAGATTGTAACTGTTGAAATTCTTCAAAGTTGGGGAGATTACTTGCGTAACCTACCAGGAATACGACTAACGTTGTTAGCGTTAGAAGGTTTTCTTGAAACAGCCGCCTCTAACATGAGGAACAGACGCTGCCCACAAGCCGCCCAATCTGGGTACAGACGCTTGCAGTTATAGATTTTTGGTTCCTCCGCTCTCTCAGCCGTTGGGAGTTAAAAATTCCTCATCCGCCTATGAGACCGTTGACCGGTTTTCACCCGTAACCCTAGGCAGGGGCCCTCACAGGGTGCTACCATCCGGAGCCAGATGGACCCAGGTTTTTTTACGAGGTTGTTACTCCTCCCCCTCCTCCTCCCTCATCACTTGTAAGATGAGGATCCGGGCTTGGGACCGGCAATGGTGGAGTTTATTATTATTATTATTATTATTATTATTACAGTGGTTAGACACAAAGCATTAACAGCCTGAGCTCATACAATTTCTGCCAGTTCAGAAGTAAGGAGTGCAGCAATGAAGAGATTTACGAACAGTAAGTACAGTGCACACACCTGAACTTGTTTGATTTTAAATGGTGTTGCATGCATGTCAAACAAGTGCCGCAATGGAGGGCAGTGATGCAGGAGAAACATGTTTTGTAACACGTGTGTATCCTCATCGTGGATAGTTAGCTTTTTTTCTGAGGAGTTGTGGGTAACACTTGCGATGTAGTACGAATTGCTTCGTCATTCATTCTAACACACACAAACTAAACATAATTCACCTTTCAATATTTTAAAAATAAATACGTACCAAGAAAAGTCTTTTTGTCTACAGCTTAGTTTGGCGCTAAAGTAGGTGATAATGTGGGGGAGGTGGGAGCAACTGATGGTAGGGGGGGGGGGGGGTGCGGCAGGGAGGGGGAGTACTACCTAATGTCTGGTTGCACTCAGGGGCAATGGTCTAAGAGTGGTTGGTAACCAGTGTTGAAGAGCAACAGAGCCTATGAAAGTCTCTTGATTTTTTTAAAATTCTTGTTTCCATGATCAAGTGTAACGGCAGAACTCCATGTTTGGTAACTTATACCCATTGGTTCTGAAAAAAGATGCGTACTGTTTCTGTGTATCAAATCTGCGGTTATGTCATTAAACATGACCAGCATTTAGGCCAATTGCAACAATGAAGCACAATTAGACGACCATATTACCTAGGGCTCACTTTAGACAAAATATAACTTCTTATACTCACTTCATCGAAGAGTTATACAAAACGACGAGTGAATGAAAATTCCACTGTGATGTGATCATGGGGAATTTTAATGCAGAACATGAAAGTAAACTAAAGAACGACCTCCCGTGGGAGAGCATGACACTTCATTCCAAAACCGACAGAGGTCAAGTTTGTCCTTAAAATGTTCTTGAAGAAGAATGCATATAGGAAATTTACATGATAAGTACCACTTGAAACTTAAAAATAAGACAAGTACATTTTATCAAACGATAAAGTAATTGATTGTATATGCATGTGACAGTCTTAAATCACTTTTGATTGGTAAATGACGGTATGCTAATGAAGTACAGAGTAAATATAAATACAAACCTAGAAAGAAAGACACTTAACAAGGACAAACACAGAAGTGTAGATTGTGAGAATTTATTGAAGAACAGGGGGTTCATCGAATTAAATTAAGATAAAATTTCTGCATCTGAGAAAACGGGTATCATTAAAACATAGCTGACAGGGTCAACTATTGGATAAATAGTAAAAAAAACAGCGAAAAATATTGAAGGCATTTGAAAATTTTTTGGAGGAGAAATGAAAAGATACATTAAACGTATCGTAACAGGGAAACTCTAAACAGTTTGTATACGAAGAAAACAAGAGTTTTACTTGCGCTCGACTATAGCACGACCTGTCTCTTAATATTAGAGAAATTGCACATTCACCCAGTCGAAAAATAAAGTAATGGTTTATTTATTGAAAAAATGGCACAAACGTTTATTTGCGGAACACACTATACCCTGCAGTCTCAATATTATTACCGAAAATTTAACACACATTCAACCCCCTTATTCCATTTCCTCTTGCTTCTTTTCTATTTCTTCTGCTCCCAGCTTCCTCGTTCATATTGTTTGTAAGTTTGAGCTTTGTATTATAGTTACATCTTTTTGTACGTTGTCTTTAAGTCACACGTAAAAATCTGTCTCTCTATGTTGTAAAATGTAAGGTAGCTGCTCTAATATAACCAGGGTTAACAAATGGATGAAACTGAAGCAATTCTTTCACTAAATTTCATGTAAGTGGTATCTAATCTAAATTGAACAAAGAGTGCTTTACAGTTTCAGGTAGATTACATGGAAATGGTGAAAAACCGAGCATTATAGCATCCCTGAAAGTCTTGGAGAAAATTTTTAAATCAGTAAACTGGTATATTTATGAAGAATGTAAAACAACAAGATCTCTCTTAATCAACTTCGATTTTCGGATGCCGTCGTTTTGTTTGTTTTGACAGCAAGAGAACGTCAGTAAAGACGGGAAGAGTTCTACAAAGCAAGTCAGAGGGAGCAAGAGACAAAATACGATTACTACGCCGTATATGAAACGATTTATAATAAGTTTTGTGACAAGAAAATTATAGAGGTTAATTATTTAACGTTATTTAACGAGGTAACTAGTTCGTGTTTTACAGGACTTAAAGTGACGAAACGGTTGTTACTAAACGAAATAAGCAGGAAAATAAAACTGACTTAGGATTTATATGGGAAATTATGCGACATGTTCAGAAATAAACGTCGCCATGTCTGAAAAAGAAATTGTATAAGCAAACTATGCTGACGTATTTGACATAAGGCAGCGATACATGTACGCAAATGCATAAACGATTAAAAATCGGGAACAATAAGAATAAACTTGTTGCAGATATTTAGAAGTGTGAGGAAAACAAATAAGCGATTAGGGGAAAGGACGAAAAGCTGTCCTAGCGACAGAGATGATGTTTGAAAAATAGGTATGCCACACGAGCTCTTTAGTAATTACTGAAATACAGCGCAAGACAACCACAAGCCGTCGGTAGCAGCGCCGTCCATGCAGGAAAATAATTTAATAAAAGAGATCTCGTAAAACTATCACCAGAAATTTTCAGCACAGAAACGAGTTCAAACGCAGCGGCTGAATCTGTCTTTCAGCTGGGAAGGAATTTCATTTTCATTGGCCTTATGGACGTCATCGTGGAGCCCGGCATGTTTTAATCTTCTAGGGTTTTCATCTCAGAACAACTCTTACACCCAACGGCGTAATTTATTTTTGTGTATGTATTCCATTCTTTGTCTTCTACTATTTTCGCCCTTTACGACTCTCTAGCATATCGTGGAAGCTATTCGATGATGCCTGAACACGTGTCTTATCCTCCTGTACCTTCTTGTTGATAGTATGTTCCGTATATTCGTTTCCTCGCCGATTCTGCCTATGACTGACTTCCATGGAATTCTGTCTATCAGACGAGTGTGCACAGGAATTCCTTTTTCTAATGGAAGGGTTACGTTTGATAATTGTAAACTTCTTTCAACGAAGAATGCCCACTTAGCCTGTCCTGTCTTCTTCTAATGTGCTCCTTGCTTCACCCTCTCTGCGTTATTTTGCTTCCGGCTTAGCAGATTTCCTTTGATTCGAATACTGAGTGACCACCAATTTTGATGTTAAGCTTGTCGCTAAGTTTGTTATTTCTTCTATTCCTCAATACTTTAGCCTTAGTTTGTTTTAGTCACACTTTATGTTTTGTACTGAGTATAATGTCCATTCCATTCAACAGGTCCTGTAATTGTTCTTCACTTTCCCTCAAAATTGCAGTATCAGCGACAAAACTTGTCATTGACGTCTTTTCATTCTGAATCGCAATTTATTTTCTTCATTGCCTTCTCGATATACAAGTTGGACAGTTGACGAGAAGGATTTCATTCCTGCTTATACCCTTTTTAATTTGAGCATTTCTCTCTCGTTTTCCCGTCATATCTTTCCATCTTGGTTTTTTCGTTCACTAATCGAATTCCGTACAGCGTACTCTTATTTTCTTACAAATTCAAGTATGTTGCATGACTTTACATTGTAGAACGATTATTCAAGATAATCGACGAAAATATATGGGTGGTCTGCATGGTAACAGCTGTGGGAGGCAAGTGTGGCTTGAAGTGAATACTAGACGTTGCGACCAGTGAAGCTGGTCGTTTCGTATCTCCTTTCAGTCAGTGGTCCAAGAAGTCCTGTTAACGAGCCTGCAGATACAGCACGGTGCGCTGGTACACGAGTTCCGTCCCTGGCGACAGGGTGCAGTGCTTATGAATAACATATATCACTAAGTGCTATGTAGTCAATTTGCTTTAAAGTTATTACTTAAGGCTTTTTCCAAATTTGTACTTGGTTTCCCTTAAGGGAGATTTGGGTAGTTGTGGCATGTAAGTCAATGAGGAGTCAAGCTTCAAAAATCTGATTTAGAGATAACCAACGAAATGTATACAGCAGTTATACAAAAGCAGTATTAAAGTTGGGCATCGCGATACAAAAACCAGATATATCTAGGTTTCATATCATATATGTGTTTTTATTCTACGTCAGTAGGCTTAAGAACAAAACGATACAAAATTTTTAAGAAAAAGAAAGGTTCTGTATGCAATGGTTTAACATAAATAACGATACAAGTTCCATCATACCTATTTTAACTCATTTCACGGCGTTCGGGTAAAACCAATTATTCTCCTCTTTCTACAAATGCTATCATTTAGTTAAACCCCTTCTGTTTTCTTCAGACAACAGATTTACAGTGTCTCCAGCTGCACCTGCTGAACCTCAGAAGGCTTTACGTTCCTCTTAACGATGTAATGTTCCTTGAACTCTTCAGCAGCATTGAGAGGTGACCGAAGTGCAGTACTTCTAGCCATTCAGCAATGAGTGGTGAAATTCATATTTTTTTCAGCAGCTACGTTAAATCGTAAAAACCTCTTTCTTGCGCAATAGACACTGTGCATGTTTGCGTGCGCATAGATTCAATGATGAGGGTAACTAAATCTTTCGGTATTTCAGACACAGCAAGTGTCTTTCGTTTCTTAGTACGTGCAAAATAGCAATCACAAGACTTTTTGAGTGTCCTTTCACCAAAAACTTCTGTTCTCTTTTAGTAAAGTAGATGATTCCATGCAAGTAGCTAACTGTAAGTTCATAATTAGAATGATGTTTCTTGTCGATACGAAATTCGCTTCAAAAACAAATTAAACGCATTAAAATACTTTAAAATTACTTATGTTGACTCTAAAGCCTTATAATAAATATTAAAATGACAGTCAATGTCTACAGGGTGCTTCGAACTCTCTTCAGCTGGAACCACACTACTATCTTTTCGAGTATTACACAGAGTGTTACAAAAAGGTACGGCCAAACTTTCAGGAAACATTCCTCACACACAAAGAAAGAAAATATGTTATGTGGACATGTGTCCGGAAACTCTTACCTTCCATATTACAACTCATTTTATTACTTCTCTTCAAATCTCATTAATAATAGAATGGAAACACACAGCAACAGAACGTACCAGCGTGACTTCAAACACTTTGTTACAGGAAATGTTCAAAATGTCTTCCGTTAGCGAGGATACATGCATCCACCCTCCGTCACATGGAATCCCTGATGCGCTGATGCAGCCCTGGAGAATGGCGTATTGTATCACAGCCGTCCACAATACGAGCACGAAGAGTCTCTACATTTGGTACCGGGGTTGCTTAGACAAGAGCTTTCAAATGCCCCCATAAATGAAAGTCAAGAGGGTTAAGGTCAGGAGAGCGTGGAGGCCATGAAATTGGTCCGCCTCTACCAATCCATCGGTCACCGAATCTGTTGTTGAGAAGCGTACGAACACTTCGACTGAAATGTGCAGGAGCTCCATCGTGCATGAACCACATGTTGTGTCGTACTTGTAAAGGCACATGTTCTAGCAGCACAGGTAGAGTATCCCGTATGAAATCATGATAACGTGCTCCATTGAGCGTAGGTGGAAGAACATGGGGCCCAATCAAGACATCACCAACAATTCCTGCCCAAACGTTCACAGAAAATCTGTGTTGATGGCGTGATTGCACAATTGCGTGCGGTTTCTCGTCAGCCCACACATGTTGATTGTGAAAATTTACAATTTGATCACGTTGGAATGAAGCCTCATCCGTAAAGAGAACATTTGCACTGAAATGAGGATTGACACATTGTTGGATGAACCATTCGCAGAAGTGTACCCGTGGAGGCCAATCAGCTGCTGATAGTGCCTGCACACGCTGTACATGGTACGGAAACAACTGGTTCTCCCGTAGCACTCTCCATACAGTGACGTGGTTAACGTTACCTTATACAGCAGCAACTTCTCCGACGCTGACATTAGGGTTATCGTCAACTGCACGAAGAATTGCCTCGTCTATTGCAGGTGTCCTCGTCGTTCTAGGTCTTCCCCAGTCGCGAGTCATAGGCTGGAATTCTCCGTGCTCCCTAAGACGCCGATCAATTGCTTCGAACGTCTTCCTGTCGGGACACCTTCGTTCTGGAAATGTGTCTCGATACAAACGTACCGCGCCACGGCTATTGCCCCGTGCTAATCCATACATCAAATGGGCATCTGCCAACTCCGCATTTGTAAACATTGCACTGACTGCAAAACCACGTTCGTGATGAACACTAACCTGTTGATGCTACGTACTGATGTGCTTGATGCTAGTACTGTAGAGCAATGAGTCGCTTGTCAACACAAGCACCGAAGTCAACATTACCTTCCTTCAATTGGGCCAACTGGCGGTGAATCGAGGAAGTACAGTACATACTGACGAAACTAAAATGAGCTCTAACATGGAAATTAAACGTTTCCGGACACATGTCCACATAACATCTTTTCTTTATTTGTGCGTGAGGAATGTTTCCTGAAAGTTTGGCCGTACCTTTTTGTAACACCCTGTATTTCTTTCCTTCTCTGCGTAGTTCCTTCCTTTAGCTCTACCTTCCCCTCTCTTCCTCCGTTCTGGTACAGTTTTCCTTTCCGTTTTGCAATATTGTGTATTTTTTACATGTAGTAATTATTTCAGTAGTGTCCTGTTTTTGCAAACAAACTAAAGAGCAACATCAGTTGTCATCAGTGCACACAAGTGCACGCCAAGACACGTACAGAGAATTGGCGAATGACTTCTTATGTAAATATCGATGCTGGTCTGACAGGCGAGTGCCATCTTTACGCAGCTGTAAACACTGTTTGCCGGTGTCCTGGCGCTTGTGTCAGAATATATGTTATTGGCCTTGGCATTTACATCGAAATTTCACCAATAGCTCAAGTTTTCCTTCTCATGGCGTTTAACCTGTTATTTACCTACATACCACAAGTTGTGTTCAGCAGCAAATCATACGCTTCAGTATTTGAAGCTCGCGGTGAACTTGACGACTTCCGACAACTGCTACCTTCTTCTGATTCCTGCAAGTTCTAAATAGGAACAAGAATACAGGCACCAGTTTAGCTGTGAAATGCATGGGAGTGAGGCAAACGTAACGGGCCAGTTTGTTTTAGAACCCGTAATTCATTCTTTCTGAATATGTTACTAGAACCTGTAATTCATTCTATCACCCCATAGATTTACTTTTTAAATATAAGAGTTTAGCGTACAGAACATGACCACGTTAGTATGTAATGGCAGACTTGGGTAACGGTGCACGAAGAAGGTCCACACCACCGTGAAAAAGAAGATGGAAGAAGCTGAAATGAAGAACACGAGGAATGAAAAGTAACAGAAGACTGGGTTGAAAAACAAGAATGGGAAAGCTCTGCTTATGGACTTTACTGAGAAATCAGAAAAGATGAAAAATAAAACCTAAAGGAAAGAGGAACACCAGAGTCAGCGGAGGGATCGGATGCTTCCAACATTTGTGATGATGCCGATGACAATGATTATGGTATCCAGCTAACTGGGCCACTGAACTCATTACCTACACGTAGTAAAGAACCTAATGATTAATAGTGCGTCTGTGGAGAAGTAGGTAAAGACAAAGAATTGTGGTACAGATGCGGTGGGTGCCCTGCTTCGAATCATGCTGCCGGTGCTGGAGAAGAGACATCCGAACACTATGTTTCTTATGACTGGTTATCTAAGAAAGAAACATTCCAAAAATTATTGAAATGTGGAAACAAAAGTAATTACACATTGCATGTTACTGTTTAAATACATTTCAGTATTCTAGTTTTTTAACAGAAATTGGCAGATAGTTTTAATGTCGACTATTCTGACTCATGTGTATTTAATATAAGCTTCCCTTTCCAAGTGCACAATTCCACAACCACGGTGGATAATAATCCTCTGTCATAGAAAATCGTGCGCAATCGCATCTTTGTGACTTTTGCAGAGAAACGCCGTTGTACTGTTTTTTTTTTTTTTTTAAATTCAAATTGATTTATTGTTAGTTTAGCAGAAGTAGAGAAATTACAACACTCTTACAGTTACGGCGTAAAGTCAAGCGCCGGCACGCCATTTGGAAACGACAAAGCAGAGATGGCCGTGGGAAGAGGTCAGCCAATCGCACGCTGACCGACCCCTCTCCCTATACTTATATGGATATGGTGTCTGTTCTTTCGGTCATGTCCGAAAGAACACTTTCGGTCATGTCCGAAAGAACAGACACCACTGATCACCTGCAGCCGTCTGCAAGGAAATTACAATTATATATTAATACCTTCAGCTGCTCACGGGCGTTGATATATATCAACGGAGACAGGTGAAAATGTGTCCCCTAACCAGGGCTAGAATCCAGGATATCCTGCTTACATGACAGAAGCTCTATCCATCTGAGCCACCGAGGGCACAGAGCATAGTGCGACTGCCGGCCGCGGTGGACGAGCGGTTCTTGGCGCTTCAGTCCGGAACCGGGCGACTGCTACGGTCGCAGGTTCGAATCCTGCCTCGGGGATGGATGTGTGTGATGTCCTTAGGGTGGTTAGGTTTAAGTAGTTCTAAGTTCTATGGGACTGATGACCTCAGATGTTAAGTCCCATAGTGCTCAGAGCCATTTGAACCATAGTGCGACTGCAGGAACTATCTCGCGCACGCCTCCCGCGAGACCCACATTTTCACCTTATATGTCAACACACTACATTCGTAGTGTCCCTACCCAACACACTCATTTCGTGGAAGACATTCTTGCCAAGTCCCATAAGAGTTCGGGTAATATGTGTGCATCCGCACAGAAGAAGGAGGCCATGGCCAGTATTGCTAGAACTATATACTTATATGGATATGGTGTCTGTCCTTTCGGACATGTGGTTAGCGTTGCTGCCTCTGGATCACGGGGTCCGGGTTCGATTCTCTGCCGTGTTGAGGGTTTTCTCTGCCTGGGGACTGGGTGTTTGTGTCGTGCTCATCATTTCATCACCATTCGCTAAAGTGGCTAGACTGGACCGTGTAGAGGTTGGGACTTTGTAAAGGCGCTGATGACCGCGCGGTTGAACACCCCAGAAGCCAAACATCGTCATCATCATCATGCCACTTGAGCTGGGGACCGTGCGCGCTATCACTTACAGATGATGGTTTCCCGCTTTCCCGATACGCGATATAAGCCGTCGATATGGTTCCTGTTGAAACAGCAAACGCTTTGGTTATCTTGATTAACACACCACACGAACACCAACAACTTGTCCACGTTCGCGTTCACTTAGCACCGACATAATGCACCCACAACTACACAGAACACCATTCTGACCACGAGTGACACTTGCTACTTATTGAAAATGTTAAACACTTGCCGTTCATGATCAAATACAACAGCGCAACCTGCAGGCTCGGCTAGCATCTGGATTTATGATGAAGCCTGCAATGCTCGTGTGTTTTCATCTTTTCGTTCAAGCGTGTAAGTATGTTGAGAGCAGTTCACAGTCCATATATAATACAGTATTACGGTTACAAGTGAGACTCACTTTATATCTGACCAATCACGATTGTAAACGAACGTACACAAAGATACACTGAAAACACCACTAACAGTATTGATGTTGACGCCTGTGGGCTGTGCATGACACGGCGGCCGGTCGGTACCGTTGGGCCTTGATGGCCTATTCAGGCTGAGTGTTTTTTTGTTTTTGTTGTTAATTGATCTTGGAGGTACTCGAGTGAAAGGTCGCCTCTAAGAGTAGACAATGGAATGTTAGCTTAGTTGTCAGTCAGTCGCAAATACACTATTTGTGCAGAACTATCCGAACGTCAGTGTGTAATGCGGGGACTACTGTGTTGTCAGTAGAATAGCAGAAATAGGAGAGTGGTCGGGTCAGGAGAGCTCAGTGACCTCCACGTGGAGTGGTCGCTGGATGTCATGTGAGTAACAGATCCATCAGGAATATTTAAAGCCTTCTAAAGCTGCACAAGTCGACTGTCAGTGACGTGACTGTGAAGTGGAAGCGCGAAGGAAGAACCGCAGCTTAATCAAGACCAGGCAGAGCTCACTTACTGACGGACAGGGACCGTTGAGCACTGCGGAGGGTGGTTGTAAAAAATCACGTGAAATCAGAGGAAGAGGCCACTCGTGAGTTATGTACAAAGCGCAACCAGCAGTCCAGGCAGCACTATCACTCTGTACAGGGAGTTAAAAGAATGAAGTACAAGGGTCGAGCAGCTCCTCATAATCCACACATTTCTGCAGCCAGTGCTAAGCAACGCTTGAGGTGGTGTAAAGAGCGACGGCGCTGTGTAGTGGTTGACTGGAAACGAGTGTTTAGGAGTGACAAGTCGCGCTACACCGCGTGGCAGTGCGATGGAAGGGTTTGGATTTAGCGTGTGATGGAAAACTTACCTGCCAAAGCATAACAATAACATTCCTGGAATGGACTGGCCTGCTCAGAGCCCCGACCTGATTCCAGTGGAACACCTTTGAGATAAGTTAGAACATCGACTTCACTCCAGATATTTCGGCTCTTGGAGAAGAATGGGTTGCCACTCCCCCATTCAGACACCTCGTTGAAAGTGTCCCCAGCGGATTTCAAGCGGTGATACAGGTGAAGGATGGGTACACCCAATATTAATGTCCACTAACTTTTGATCAGATAGTGTAGTAATTTAGGCGAATGTGCATGTAACATAGTATATGCAGCGTCAAGCAAAGCCACTTTATCAGTGTTTTAAAGCTACAGTAATACTGAGTTTTGGGTAATGTCTAAGAGAGGATATGATTTGTCGAGTAGGTTGAACTGTTGTGAGCACAGGCTTCGAGGCAGAATAAAAGTGTGTTCTGCAAAATGTGGTATACATTTCGTACTTTAGGGCATCCTGTTATCAACGAAAGCCATCCATTATTTTTATTTGAGGAAAACTGCAGGTCACAGAACTGTGCAGCAAACGTCGCACGGTTAGCGGCAAGACGTATACAACGTTATCAGAGCTCGCCAGGAAGTACAGGGTGGAGCAGAGGAAACGCATGTTTTTTGAACCGCTAGCATGCGGCGACGAGAGGGGTTATTGTCCTTGAATGAATGTTAGCAGACTGCCCATACAATGCAGTTTCAGTCGCTATGGAGCTGTGGAGCGTAGAGGATCGTGAGTTCGTTGTCGAGCAGTACTTGAGAAACAGTGATTCTGTAGTCCCAGTGCAACGTCTTTTCCGTCAAAATTTTATAGTTGGACGTCGAGGTGCAGTGCCTGATCGAAATACTGTACTCCGATGGGTTGCAGAGTTTAGAAGTACTGGATATGTGATGAAAAGCAAACCACCTGGTCTTCACCGTTCGGTACGTACTCCGGAAAATGTAGACCGAGTGAGAACGGTAGTTCTTGCTAGTCCGAAACAATCGGTTAGACGACAGGCTGTAGCGCTGGGTACGTCACGTCGTTCCCCTCACCGCATCTTACTTGATGATCTTAAGTTTCACCCGTACAGGATAATGATCGTCCAGCAGCTTAGTGAAGGGGATTTTGTGCAGTGCACAGAGTTTTGTCTCGTTATGGACGAAATTATTACGGAAGATGCAGATGCTACAGTCTTCATGAGTGATGAATCACACGCTACGATCGCAGGTTCGAATCCTGCCTCAGGCGTGGCTGCGTGTGATGTCCTTAGGTTTAAGTAGTTCTAAGTTCTAGGGGACTGATGACCTCAGATGTTAAGTCTCATAGTGCTCAGAGCTATTTGGACCATTTTTGATTCATCACACTTTCATGCAGACGGTTACGTCAATGTTTAAAATTGTCGGTACTGGGCGCCGGAGAAACCACATGAACTACACCAAACACCTCTCCACAGTTTAAAAGTAACAGAGTGGTGCTGCATTTCAATGATGGGTATTGTTGTACCCTATTTTTTTGAAGAGGAAGGAACTGTAGTTACTGTGACCTCAGCACACTACATTAAAATGTTAAACAACTTTCTTCATCCAGAACTTGATAGGCGTCAAGTGAACATGACAGAAATATGGTCTCAGTAGGACGGTGCCACAGCTCACACGGCAAGAGCATCCATGGAAGTGGTTCGACAAATGTTCCCAGGAAATGTGATTTCGAGATATGGTGATGTTTACTGGCCCCCTCGCTCACCCTATTTGTCGATATGCGACTTCTTTTTGTGAGGATATTACCATCAAAAGTCTACATGAACAGGCCTCGCAGAATCGATGACCTGAAGAATTCCATTCGTCAGGAAATTAAAGCCGTGCCACATGAAATGTTGGAAAGAGCCATTCGTAATTTTCGGGAGAGGTTCCAAATTTTTATCCAGCAAGAAGGACGCCACCTCCAAGACATTATTTTTCTAACCTAATTAAAGTATGTATAGTTCAAAACTGAATTAAGAAATCTATCACTTAATGCTTGTTTTTGTTATTTTTATCAAACCGTGTCCGAGTCATTCAATAGTGAAAAACAAGCGTTTCCTCTGCTCCACCCTGTATAAGACCTATCCTGCTTAAGAATACAAACTGTCTTCTGTTCAATACATCACACAGAATTAGGCGGGACTTCGAAAATTAAGTTAAAGATTATTATGATGGGCAGAGTATCTTTTTTGAGTACTGAATTACCCAAATACGTGATGCAAGCAACCATACAATTTACGGACGATTGCTACTGGACCACGAGGGCTTTCAAGAACCGTTATGTGAACGTCTTCATCGTTGGAAACTTTCTTTCCCCGAGATGTTATTTCAGGTTGCCCAAAAGACGGAAATCGCATAATGCAAATCCAAGAAGTCTCCAACAGTGTCACCCATGTCTGTGCGATGGTGGTCGAATTGTTGGCACTTTTTCACGACGTCAGGACGCGAGCTTGCATTTGATCCATATGCCGCCAGAATTTCACGTGAATCTGGCGCAATGACCTTGTGGATAACATCGGAAGTTCACTGAAGCTTTTTGTGGATGATGCTGTGGTATATCTAGAGGTTGTAACAATGGAAATTTGTACTGAAATGCAGGAGGATCTGCAACGAATTGACGCATGGTGCAGGGAATGGCAATTGAATGTCAATGTAGACAAGTGTAATGTGCTGCGAGTACATAGAAAGAAAGATCCTTTATCATTTAGCTACAATATAGCAGGTCAGCAACTGGAAGCAGCTAATTCCATAAATTATCTGGGAGTAGGCATTAGGAGTGATTTAAAATGGAATGATCATATAAAGTTGATCGTCGATAAAGCAGATGCCAGACTGAGATTCATTGGAAGAATCCTAAGGAAATGCAATCCGAAAACAAAGGAAGTAGGTTACAGTACACTTGTTCGCCCACTGCTTGAATATTGCTCACCAGTGTGGGATCTGTACCAGACAGGGTTGATAGAAGAGATAGAGAAGATCCAACGGAGAGCAGCGAGCTTCGTTACAGGATCATTTAGTAATCGCGAAAGCGTTACGTAGATGACAGATAAACTCCAGTGGAAGACTTTGCAGGAGAGACGGTCAGTAGCTCGGTACGGGCTTTTGTTGAAGTTTCGAGAACATACCTTCACCGAGCAGTCAAGCAGTATATTGCTCCCTCCTACGTATATCCCGCGAAGAGACCACGCAGAGGCATACCGACAATCTTTCTTTCCACGAACAGTACGAGACTGGAATAGAAGGGAGAACCGATAGAGGTACTCAAAGTACCCTCCACCACACACCGTCAGGTGGCTTGCGGAGTATGGATGTAGATGTAGAATTTAAACGTTTCGCCCACAGGAGTCGCGTTGTACTGCGTACTTCAACTTTGGACTATGTTTCCATATGCCACACCATTTATCTCCGATACTGTGATGTTCTTGTTACCCACACTGCAGGAAACTGTGTCTGCACGAAAACATGTGCTGTCTTTTGATAAAGCGCCACTCTTGTCGCGCTACGGCCTCAGCGTGGGACGACATGTGTACCTTGATTTCTGAAGTACCAGCACAGAATGCTATCGATGACGGATATCGAATTCAGGTGTGGTTGAGGCAGCGTGTAATTTGTGCTAGGTACCTCCAATACAAAAGTGACTTATGTAGTCACACCAACGACTAGCTTTTTCTTGATATCCCTTGAGAAAAGGCACTACTCTAAAACAGTATAAAAATTAGGTGGCAGAAAGTTTACAATAGTAAGCACTGTTACGGGGTCCCCTGCTGCTCTTGCTGTCACGTTTTGCGATGGCGGAAGTATCCCTGAGTTCCCCCGCTCGTGCGCCACTGTATCTGCAGCGCACTCGGCAGCAGGTGGTGCTTTTGATCCGATTCTGAGGCCAGCAGAGCGGCTGGCGGTCTGATTTATGGCGGAGATTAATCCGGCGCCCTGGCGGGACCTCTGCGGCCGTCCACACTGGTGTCTGGCGGAAGCACCGCGGGCGGCGACGGCCGGCCGCTGCCCTCCCGGTTACTTCTGAACTCTCCTCCAATCAACTAAACCGAGTCTAGTTTCACAAAGAGCTTTAAGTCCAGTATCAAAAGGACTGCGAAAGATTGTTGTGTACATAGTGCCACGTAGTCAGTGCGTACACAACTTTCCCACTAGAGCGCGCCCCGCTAAGCACAACAGCGCAGGCACAGCTCTCGTCCGTCTCCGCACTACGAGATGGCGCTGTCTTAGAGACGGACCAAATTCTGCTTCCGCCGATCCGCGTATTAATATGTAATGCAGCCAATGAGATTGCTGCTAACGTAGAACCTTTTCTCCTCGCGGAGCACACTTGCGCAGTGATACTGTAAGTAGGCTGTTTATGTTTTCTCTATGTAAGTAGGCTGTTTATGTTTTCTTATTGGCAACGTTACGTACCGCTCAATATGAAAATCACTGGCTGTGCTGTGTGCAGTCTGTGGCTGCTTTGCATTGTTGTAATACTCGCCATTGTAGTGTTAGGCAGCTGGCTGTGAACAGCGCGTAGCGTTGCGCAGTTGGAGGTGAGCCGCCAGCAGTGGTGGATGTGGGGAGAGAGATGGCGGAGTTTTGAAATTTGTCATGAACTGCTATATTTATATATGATGATATCAAGGTAAATACATTGTTTGTTCTCTATTAATATCTTTCATTTGCTAACTATCCCTATCAGTAGTTAGTGCCTTCCATAGTTTGAATCTTTTATTTAGCTGGCAGTAGTGGCGCTCGCTGTATTGCAGTAGCTTGAGCAGCGAAGATTTTTGTGAGGTAAGTGATTTGTGAAAGGTATAGTTTAATGTTAGTCAGGGCCATTCTTTTGTAGGGAATTTTGAAAGTCAGATTGCGTTGCGCTAACAAAATATTGTGTGTCAGTTTAAGCACAGTCATGTATAAATTGTTCAAAGGGGACGTTTCATATGGCGACCCTTAGCCAAGGATACCTCACTGGAATCTTCTGATTTTTTTTTCTTGTAGTTTGTGTAATTGGTGTAGCTATTGTTTATTGATAGCGCGTAATCATAGAGAGAATTTCCTTTGTAGTTGTAGTTTTTCATTGTTGTACAGTAAAACAGTTGTGGCATGCATGTAGATTTGCACCAAGTATTTCGCAGCTGCGCTGGCAATTAAGTAGACATTATTTCCATTGCTATGTTATTTTATTTTGCTCTTCAAATTGTGCTTTTCTGTGTTATCGTGTGAAATATTGTGACAATTATGGCGTGTGAAAAACGTAATACTAGGCTCCAAAGTAAACTGAGAAATGACAGTGAAGACGAAGGCAGTGTGTTAGCGTCGCAGAGTAATGAATTAACTAATATTCAAAGTAGTAATTTGGTAATTGCGCATAGGGAAATGGAGCGGGCGGCAAACAATGGTGTAGACAGTGAAACAGGTAGTGAACAGGGAAGCGTTATCGATCGATTGGTCGGCAACAGCTCGCCTCAGGAATCGGGAATGACAGAACACAATATTGCAAATACTGCAGACTCAGGTTTTGGGTTCTCACCGTTTTCTCAAATGAGTCAAGACACATTTTCCGCTTGTCAAAATGTGAATGTTGCCGGTGCAACTTCACTGCCGAAAAGCACTGAGGAACATGTTTCAGACACCAGTGCATTGTTATTACAATTAATGCAACAAATGGGACAAAAGCTTGAAAAGTTAGACACAATGGAACAACACCAGAGACAAACACAGCAACAGTTAGACACAGTGGAACAAAATCTCAAAAAGTTAGACACAATGGAACAAAATCAGAGACAAACACAGCAACAGCTTCAAAAGTTAGACTCATTGGAACAAACTCTTGAACAAACGCGTGAAGATTCAACTACTGAGTTACATAACATTGAATCGAAATGTCAAAAAGTCTGTAATGACGTAAAAACTCAAATTTGTGAGCATTTTCAACCTATTTTTTCGCGGCATGAAAATGCATTACAGAATCACGAAGCAGCCATAAAAGAACTGCAAATTATTGTTCATGAAAACCATGAGACCTTGCAAGCTAAATTTGACTCAGTTGCATCTACCAATTCGGTTACGCAACTTGCAAAAACTCAGGAAAACTTTAAGGACACAGTAGATACTCTGAAACTTGGTTCAGAAAAACACACTGAGGAAATAAGTACACTATCGGAGAAAGTAGCCGAACTTTTGGATCAGTTCACTAATTTATCTACGAAGGTAGATGATAATCTGATTGACGCAAGACCGGTAGTCTTTAATGACACAGAAGAGTACGAACAAATTAGGAAATTCAAACAAAATCAGAATCAAATTAATACGCAACACCAAAGAGAAATCCGGGAAGTACAAGATCAGCTAACACAGGTAATACAAGAATTACGTATTTCAGAGGACACTCGCGCTCCAATACGGGAAGAGGGACTTAGAAATACGGAAAAGCCGCAAAATAATAACACAGGGCATTTCGGAAGTTATGAAAGAAATTGGCAATGTGCACCGAATTTTGAGATGGAACGGCCGACACGACCTAACAATGACCGATATGCGACTCGCCGACGTGATGATTTTGACTATAAGCTGTTCATTACTACACGTAAATTCAAAACATTTAAGAATTCTGGCAACGACATTCATCCACAAGCATGGCTCCATCAATTCTCTCATTGTTTTCCTCCCAACTGGTCGTTGGAACACAGATTAGAATTTATGTGTGGCTACTTAGAGAATGAACCAGCTGTAAGAATGTGATCGGTCATTCACCATTGCCACAGTGAAGGAGAATTTTACCATGCCTTCCTCTCAGCATATTGGTCTCAATCCACACAAGACCGAGTAAAACATGGTATCATAATGATGAAACATTTCGAACAATCTGAATTCTCCAGTCTTGTGAAATATTTTGAAGACATGTTGCACAAGAATCAGTACCTGTCAAACCCATACAGCCCCTCAGAACTCATCCGCATTTGCTTAATCAAATTACCTGAACATTTACGACATATTATTTTGGCAGGACGTTGCAAAGACGACATTGAAGCTTTTCAGGGACTGTTACAAGAACTGGAAAGTGACACTGACAATCGCGGAACGCAGGAGCACAACAATTACAGATCACATCAGTCGCAATTCCGCGATGAAAGAAATAATAACTGGACGCGACAAGGCTATTCTCACAACACAAATCGTGACCGAAACAGACACCACCCGTATTACAACCGTTGGCAGAGTAGTAATAATTACAGAGAAAGATCACCTCTCCGCGGTAGTGACTATCACAGAGACAATCAGAGAAACAGACAATATGGGAACCAAAATAATTATTATCAAGGGAGACAGAATAACTTCAGACGCAACAGTTCAGCGCGCAGTTACGATTCAGGGAGAAATTCTCCACCACTTAACCGACAAGAAAGAAACTACAGGAACTACCGACATGACGACAGACGATGTGATCGTAACGACAGACCTGAATTGCATCAGAACTGGCGGGATTCAAACAGAGCAGGGCCCTCTCGAGGAGGTGAATTTGTAGAAGTTAGGTCTCCAAATCCCAATAACGACGCGCGCCAACAAAGAGACAATAGGCAATGACTCACACCGCTGGCAGCCACAAAACGTTCTTATGACACTAACGACGCAGCTGCCGTAGCTAGTAATTACGTAAAAATGGAAGACATTAGGGACATATTACTCCAGGAACACGACATAAAACATAACAATATTGCATATCCTGTGATTCACATTACAGTAAATGACGTAAAATTTACGGCAGTACTTG
Source organism: Schistocerca serialis cubense (assembly GCF_023864345.2). Classification (NCBI taxonomy): domain Eukaryota; kingdom Metazoa; phylum Arthropoda; class Insecta; order Orthoptera; family Acrididae; genus Schistocerca; species Schistocerca serialis. The sequence continues at coordinate 557,433,914 of NC_064638.1, read as the reverse complement.
ACTCTGGCAGTCCCATCTCAGTAATTAGTGAAACAGCCTTAAGCAAATGCAACAAATCGAACGATTGTCCCACACTTCCGTTACGTAAGATTAAATTACAAGGTGCAATCTTTGGAAAAAGTGTAGATGTACGCCAACAAGCCAACTTAGAATTCTTTTGTCAAAGCCACAGCTTCTCTACGAACTTTCTTATTGTTCCATTATTGTCGACGGAAATTATATTGGGAGTAGACTTTTTGAATGAATTCAAAGCAATCTTAAACTTTCACGATGCTGAAATAAGTTTAGAGAAAGAAGGTAAGTCAATAGCTTTGAAATTTGAAGATTGGCTCTCAAACCATGACGAGGAAATTAATCGGCTTTACCTTCTGTTAGACAACAGTTCGGACTTTTCTACGGAACTAGACACTAGCAATCACTCTGCAAGTACTGACAGGGATGATATCGACGGCGCATTTGACACTAATAAGTTAATTCAGAATAAAATTCAAACAATTGAGAATTGTAATGACACTGATAGGCAGGACCTTTTTGAGATTTTACAAGCACATTCCACAGTTTTTACTCATAAAACAGGAACAATCAAGGGATTTCAATACCAATTTCGTGTTCGGGAGCATACTAAATTTTGTGTTAGACCATATGTAATTCCAGCACATTATAGGGACCGTGTTAGAACAGAAATACAATCTATGCTCGACGAGGGCATTATTGAGCCTGCAGTAAGCTCATACAACAATCCATTACATGTTGTTGAGAAGAAAAATGGATCGATCAGGCTTGTCTTAGATTCGAGACAAATCAATACGATCATTATTCCTGAAACAGACAGGCCGCAAACGTTGGAAGAACTTCTTCAAAATTTTAATGGTGTAAAAGTGTTGTCTTCCATTGATCTCAGATCCAGCTTTTATCAGATCGAACTTCATCCAGAATGTAGAAAATACACAGCTTTCCTTTGTTTCGGCGTTTGTTATCAGTTTCGGAAACTTCCCTTTGGTTTGAACATTTCTTCAGCAGCATTCATTCGCGGGCTAAATTCCATATTACCTGAGTTCTTAAAACGTCACATCACCTTATATGTGGACGATATTCTAATAGCAGAAGCTTCATGGGAACTACATAATCGCATCCTCAACAGTTTGTTACGTATTTTTGCAGAATCTGGAATTACAGTTAACTTGGAAAAGTCTGAATTCGGTAGGTCAAAGGTGAGGTTTTTGGGACATATTATTTCTTCTGAAGGCATTCAGCCGGATCCTGAAAAGTTAGAAGCAATCAGAGCCATTCCAGTTCCATCCACAAAAAGACAAGTCCGCAGTTTTCTAGCGGATTCTTCTAAAGTCGGTCTTGGTGCCCATTTATTTCAAGAAGCCATAGAAAATGACACTACCATTCAGAAAACCATTGCTTTTGCTAGCCGAGTGCTAACAAAATCTGAAAAAAATTATTCCGTTACTGAATTAGAAGCTTTAGCTATCGTTTGGGCATTTAACAAATTCCGTTTCTTTCTTTCTGGTAAGCACGTAAAAGTATACAGTGATCATCGTGCATTACAATTTCTTATGTCTTCAAAATTAAATCATGACAGGTTAAAACGTTGGGCATTGTTTCTGCAAGAATTCCGCTTCACAATAGTCTACATTCCCGGTAAGGAGAACATTGTTGCGGACGCACTGTCACGCGCACCGGCTGGGCTTGAGAAAAGTACCACAGAAGGCAACCTCGAGAAAAATTTCAGTATTCTTTACATTCAGAAAGTCGCCTTTGAAAACTTCATCACCACATCTTTAAAGGACATTCCTCATGAACAAGATAAAGATCCGATTTGGAAAGACATCAAGAGCAAATGGCATGAAAAGACACACACTCAGATTCGGCATTATTATCTGGTTAGAAACAACATACTGTTCAAACGCTGCACTGTTGATGACAAGCTATGGGTACTTTGCATTCCAGACGATTTTGTTAAAAAGCTCATTTGGTACATTCATTTCAGCTACGCACATTTTGGTCCACGAAAATGTTATCATATTCTTCGAACGACTTGTTATTTTTAACAATATGGAAAAGAGAATTCGAAGAGTCTTGTCTATTTGTAAACTTTGTCAAAAGGAGAAACCATCTACTGTCTCACATCGTGCTCCATTGTTTCCTATCATTCCTTCTAAATTAAAAGAATTTGCTGCTGTTGATCTCTTGGGACCGCTTGTCAGAACATCTAATGGATTTTCGTACGTTCTAGTCGCTGTTGAACTTACTTCAAAATTTGTTTCTTTCACTCCGTTACGTAAAGCCACTGGACGGTCTGTATCCAACGCCTTTGTTAAAAATTTCTTACGTGAAGTTGGACACGTTAGTAAAGTCATTTCAGATAACGGACCGCAATTCAGGTCTGCTGTTTGGTCACGCATGCTTCGCAACCATAAAATCAAACCTGTTTTTATTTCATTGTACTCACCACATTGTAACCCCTCCGAACGGATTATGAAAGAAATCAATAAGCTTTGCAGACTTTATTGTCACAGAAAGCATCAGCATTGGGACAGATATTTACACTTATTTCAAAACGTGCTGAATGAAATGCCTCACGACTCCACTGCTTTACCACCTACTCTTGTACTGAAGAATGAAGAACCACCGAACAGAATCAGAGAGCTTGTACCTTTCCCGAATACACGTAAACTTCGACACAAAGACATAATTGATTTGGCTCTTAAAAATATAAAATCTGCAGCAGACAAAAGGAGAAAACTACACGGTAAAGCAAATGCAAAGAAGTTGTATATTGGTCAGAAAGTTCTCATTGAAGCTCATTCATTGTCACATAAGAAGAAACACTTGAGTCACAAATTCTTTCTAGTTTACAATGGACCTTACAGAATCCGACGTATACCACATGATAATTGCGTTGAAGTTGAAACTCTGCGTACTAGGAAGAGTAAAGGTTTACACCACATTTCACATGTAAAACCGTTTATTGAAAGATAATCTGCTTTTTAACTTAGTCTTTGTCATAAAATTTTTCGCTTCACATTACTAATATGCTTTGTCAGACTTAGAATCTGTTAACATACAACAATGTTTGAAGTTAAATATCCAATCAAGAACCAAGAGAACTTATTTAAACAGAAATGACGAATGCATTGTTATAGTGAACAGACGTCACAGTGTTATTGTGTGTGTACATTCTTGCTTGTTTGTTGCATGATTACGTAACGACTATAAGGCTCACATACTTAGAACATTTACCAGTACTGCTAATGAGATTTTAATGCAACATTTTGGTTTATTTGAAAATACATTCTGAATTTAAAGTGCTTTCTGAGAGATACCAGATGACACAGAGGTTAGTTTAAGTGACAGCTACACGATTTTATCACGACGCTACTAATGAGTGACAGTTTACAATGTTGCTTTTGCGCTGTATCTGTTTTATATCTGCACAGTTTTCTGAATTCTTCTGGAAAGAAAAACATGTTTTAGTAGTAACTTTTGTGGTATAGCAACAATGAGACAGCCTTTTTCGTGGCACAACAATACATTACTGTACAGTACTTTCTTCATCACGCCAATAAGCATAATAACTACGATATCTATACGCAAAGCATTTCACTTTTGTTTATCATGAGGTAAGTACATTGACTTCTGCAGAACTTAGCTTTCGGTGGACGATAACTACGACACTTCCACAGAGATTATGTTACAAGACACACAGTTTAGCGCTACAGTACACGTATTTGAGTGATCAATTTTATACTTAAAACATTTATTTTTAAAGATTTTTGAATTACAAAGAAAGTTTTCCGTGATATATTTCATTCCATTGGTGTAATCTGTAACACCTGAGGGTATAATTACATTAATCCTCAGGGGGGTACACGCCTACTTTGTGTACCATGTGTTTGGCAAGCACAAGGAACCCTAGCTAATATGGTATTTGCTTATACAACTTTACACATCGGTACCATATTTCTCTAACACACAAATTACACAGCTATCTGATTATTTAACTGAGAGAGACAAACATTTATTTTACTATGTCAGTGACAGAAGTTTACGTAATTACACCGTTGGATAACTTCACACTTACGAAATTGTATTTTGTCTGTACTGTGTGAACTCCTCATATTTTTTCGGAATCATTGTGATACTATGAGAGCTTTGAATGATGTATTTGGTATGAGATCATGATTTTTAAAGTACGTTTGAGGCAGCTGACACTTTTGACATGAGCAGAGAATTTTTTTAGGTTTAGAAATTATTGGAGGAAGTTACGACGATTTTGAGATTTGACTGAAGTGTTATGATGTTATTATTACGACGACGATGTGTATTATGTTGTTGAGGAATGTTTATTATGCTACGTATTTCTCATGATGAAATATTGAAGAAGTGTCGACGAATATGTATATGTATAATGAGGTAAGGAATAATTAGTAGTGTTTAGGGACTCTGATTTATGAAAAGGATGTTGGAAACCAAGAAACGTACTTTAAGAGTTATGAAATGTGTGTGAGTTATGAAATGTGCGTAAATGAGTGACTGTATCACAATGCTGACGAATATTTTATTTGGACACTTATATTTATAGGATTTTCTTTCTATAGATTTGCAACGCTAATTCTTGACCTGTGAAATATTTTTATGTGAGACTGTCACTGTAGCGGAAACTGCTGTCGTAAATATTTCCGTAAGAAAGTTAAGTGACCACCTGCACGTAATGCGTCGCGGGCACCCACCTGGGCGACAGCCGCCCGAAAAAAAAAAAAAAAAGCCATTAGCCTTTCAGCTGGCACAGGTAGAAAAAAAAAGCGGGAGGCCATTATCCTCGCTATCGACATTCCTTTGTAGAAAGCATCGTAAATACGACACCCTCAAACTTGAAAACATGATTACACTGTAGGTTCTTAATTTATGATATTTACTGAAATGAAATGACGAGAAATATTTTTACATCTGCACACCTGATTATGACAAGCGTCTTTCTATGAGAGTTGAGAGAATTTCTACTAACTTATGAACTGTCACATGACTACTGAATGATATTTTTAAGCTTTGCTTTTCATAATTGCTTATTTCATTTGATATCTGGTTTCCAGCTGTGTTGCAGCATTGCTTTTATAAAATGAAATGCATTTGCTAATGTGAACACTTTCTGTCAACAGATCTATTAAATAATTATTTTATAATCCACATTCTTTAAAAAAGGAGCACTTGGAAAGGAAAGAACAATAAGAAGGAACTAGTAACAGTAACACATAATTTTCTTTTCAAGTACATGGTAATATTTCCTTTTACAATCAGTTGTTGTGGTGCACCACTTTAATTACATAGATATTAAGATGTGAATATACATTTCCCTTATCTGCATTGTTGTTTTTACTGTAATATTTGTTCTGCGTGAGCTATGTCATGTTTAGATATAAGCTGCTGTTTGCCAGGCATAGTGCTACTGAACTTTAATTTGTGTTACTCTGCTAAGCCAGATTTATTTTTTTGTTGCCGCACATTGGCTCATATTAGTTGTAATGTTGCATTGCTTGGTAATTTATTTTTACTGTAGCTTGCTTTGCAATTTTCCATTTTTTGTGCATTGCTGCTTGTGTTAATTTGTTATGTGCTGCTGCATTGCCTCGTCCCTTAGTTTAGCATCTGAGCTCAGTAGATTTAAGTTAGCTTAAGAGGAGTAGACTATATAAGAAACTAACTATTATAAATTTATAAGAAATGCATTGAGAAGCTATCAGAAAATGGTCTGGCAAAATAAAAAGGATACTGTACAGTGGAGAAAAACTATTATTGACAGAGGAAGTGAACAGAATACAGAAAGCAGGGAGAAAAACTATTTTTGACAGAGGATGTGAACAAAATACAGAAGGCAGGCTTAGATAGGACTTTTGGGAATAATGATGAATGAAGGGAGATCTCCAAGAAGCAAAGAAAGTTTTGTTTGCAAAATACTGCAATGAAACAAACCCTGTCCTTTCCTATTGGTGTTATCCCACTATGTGTTTGTGTACCCTTGCGTATTTGTTTTCTTCCTGTCTCTGTGTAGTTTCATAAAATTTTTTCTTCTTTTAATATTAAGCTACATTCACTATGATGAGGAATACTGTTATCCTCGAATATAATTGGCACTAATGATATGTTATTTACTTTGTAAAGATGTTAGACATTATTAATTCTGTTCTGTTTAATGCTCATGTGTGAAGTTGATGTTTTGAAAGTTATTCTGATCTTTTATGTATGTACTCATGTAATAATTCCTGTAACACTGACGTATATGTCTATTTCTATTCTTTTGTAAAGCCTGTACTACAAATGTTATCTGTATTGTTATGTTTTTAATGATGTATTTTGTACCTTTGTAATTGTATTCTCATGTTATAAAATTGTAATTGACACCAGTTCATCTTATTATTAACTTGTAAGTTACATTTCACTGCACACGTTTCTGTTGGTCATAGTATATGGACAATATGTGAGAAGTAGGGACTGATAGTGTTTGCATGTGTGTTAATCATTCAGCAAGGGACTGGATAACAGCATTGCTGGTTCTAAGGACAATTAGAAACTAACTTTGTGAGTGCACAAGTGGTGGTTTATGGACTTGCTATATTCTCCGCAAGACTCTTCGATGGTGAATGTGCACCTGCACAATCGCAACAGATGGCTGCTGGCCTTCTCTACAAGGACTACAGTGGGTCTGCATCTATGATGATCCATCAATACCATTATTTCTACAAGGACTGCAGTGGGTCTGCGCCTCTGGTGGCCCACCAATACCGTAATCTCTACCAGAACTTACAGTGGGTCTGCTCTGTGATGACCTACCAATACTCTTCAAAACTTCGAATGACTCTGCTGTGGGTTTGCTCTGTTGTGGCCCATTACCTGTCAGCATGTCAAGAGTCAGCACTGTCTTTCCATTGGAAGGACAACACTACTTCTTCAAGACAGCATGGAAATCCACTACTTCTGTGTGCATTTTCTTTTACTGCTCAGACTTTGAGAAAAACACTGCAATTTTACTGTGACGAATGATGAGGACTGTCTTTATGGACTGTGAGAAAAGGTTAGCTTTTGACCAACATTGTATCAATAAGTGTGTGCATTTGATTTCTTTGTTATTGTAATTATGAAAAATTTTATCAAATCATTATTGGCCTCTGCCCAAAAAAAATTTGTAAAATTTTTTGTGGGGAGCATGGGGGCTATGTAAGTAGGCTGTTTATGTATTCTCTATGTAAGTAGGCTGTTTATGTTTTCTTATTGGCAACGTTACGTACCGCTCAATATGAAAATCACTGGCTGTGCTGTGTGCAGTCTGTGGCTGCTTTGCATTGTTGTAATACTCGCCATTGTAGTGTTAGGCAGCTGGCTGTGAACAGCGCGTAGCGTTGCGCAGTTGGAGGTGAGCCGCCAGCAGTGGTGGATGTGGGGAGAGAGATGGCGGAGTTTTGAAATTTGTCATGAACTGCTATATTTATATATGATGATATCAAGGTAAATACATTGTTTGTTCTCTATTAATATCTTTCATTTGCTAACTATCCCTATCAGTAGTTAGTGCCTTCCATAGTTTGAATCTTTTATTTAGCTGGCAGTAGTGGCGCTCGCTGTATTGCAGTAGCTTGAGCAGCGAAGATTTTTGTGAGGTAAGTGATTTGTGAAAGGTATAGTTTAATGTTAGTCAGGGCCATTCTTTTGTAGGGAATTTTGAAAGTCAGATTGCGTTGCGCTAACAAAATATTGTGTGTCAGTTTAAGCACAGTCATGTATAAATTGTTCAAAGGGGACGTTTCATAATACCTGAACGCGCGAGGTATTATAACGAGTGTACAGACCTCCGATTAGTCAGTCTGCATTTGTCTGCACCAGTCTGCATTAGTCTGTAGTCAAGTTTCAGTCTGTGCCTAATAAGATTATCATATTCCTGTACATAGCCATGAAGAGAAATGTATAGACACTTTGCCAAGTATCAGAGATATGTGAGAAGAAGATAACGTACCAAGACCAAAGGAACTTCAGATTGTGAATTGTAAACAACATCCAGAATCAAGTTACGTAATATCTATGCTTTTTATTATTTTAATAAATGTGTGTGAAAATTAATCAAGTTCTGTTTAAAGTTGGTCACCGTCAATCTGCTACTCTAAGCGTACAAGTGGCATTTCTATCGTCTGACCTAATGGCAGAAGATAAACACGCCACAATAAGACCACGAGACATATTGCCGACACTCGCCTACTTCGTTAGAGCGACAAGTCAAATAATCTGATGGTGTGTGTACCGAAGGTCTTACAGTGCGCACACCACAAGGATAGTACAGGGGTTTGCGATACAGTGAAAAACAGAATGTATCAGTAGAGAATGTCACAACGTACCTTACTTGTGTAATCTTTTGACAAAGGCCTATGAACAACTTGATTAAGCTCTTTCAAGAGTAAAAAAAATAGAAAGGCGACTATCATGGATGGAATAAGAATGCCCCATCTGTTTAAATGTTGGAAGATGGTTCAAATGGCTCTGAGCACTATGGGACTTAACATCAGAGGTCATCACTCCCCTATAACTTAGAACTACTTAAACCTAACTAACTTAAGGACAGCACACACATCCATGCCTGATGCAGGATTCGAACCTGCGACCGTAGTGGTCGCATGGTTCCAGACTGAAGCGCCTAGAACCGCTCGGCCACACCGGCCAGCTGTTGGAAGAATGAGCATATACAATCCAAGGATGAGTGCAGTTGTCATCTCTCTTTTTTAAAAAAGAAAAACGAAATGCCTGTGGTAGTCTTAGATGGGTAGGTTTCATAAACACATCCCATGGCATATGTACTGGAATGGTGAGGGACTATAGGCTAACCAACAAATTTAATCGACGATGAAAATAAATTACAACATGCCATACGTAGATATTGATAAGTGAACAGAAAACAGAAAGCATAAGATTGACAGAGGACATGCTGATTCTTGCAGAAAACGAAGTGCACTGATTCAGACGCTAAGGTCTGAAACCACAGAACACTTGCGGGCATTCAGATATTTGGGGAAAGCGATTGGGAAAGATCAGCATTGTGAACAGGACATCAACGTCGAAATGCCGCTGGCGAAGGAGGCATTTCAGGGGCATAAAAGGGTCTTAGTAGGTTGAACATAGAATTGAGAAAGCGACTAGTGAATGTCTCGTATTGAACTTGGCCTGTTCGGAACAGAAACGTGGGACGAGAGGAGAATTGAAGTTTGTGAAAGTGAATATGGCACAGAATGGAGAAGATCACCCGATGTAAGTCATTACCTTCATTAGACTGTTCATTCCATTCAGCAGATCATGTAATTCTTCTTCACTTTCACTCAGGATAGCAATGTCAACAGCAAATCGTATGATTGATATTCTTTCGCCTTGAATTTTAATCGCACATCTGAACCTTTCGTTTATTTCCATCATTACTTCTTTGGTGTAAAGATTGGACAGTCGAAAGACTACACCCCTGACTTACCACCATTTTAATCTGAGCACTACGTTCTTGGTAGCCCACTCTTATTATTCCCTCCTGGTTCTTGTATAATTTGTCTATTACCTGTCTCTCCCTGTAGCCAATCCCCATTTTTCTCAGAATTTCGGACATCTTGCATCAGTTTACACTGACAAACGCTTTTTGCAAGTCGACAAATCCTATGAACGTGTCTCGGTTTTTCTTTAGTCTTGCTTCCATTATCAACCGCAACGACTGAATTGCATCTCTGGTTCCAAACTGTTCGTCATTTAACACATCCTCAATTTTCTTTTCCATTCTTCTGTATATTATTCTTGTCAGCAACTTGGATGCATGAGCTGTTAAGCTGATTGTGCGATAATTCTCGCACTTGTCAGCTCTTGCAGTCTTTGCAATGGTGTGGATGGTATTTTTCCGAAAGTCAGATGGTAGGTCGCCATATTCATGCATTTTACAAATCAACGTGAATAGTCGTTTTGTTGTCACTTGCCCCAATAATTTTAAAAAATTCTGATGGAATGTTATGTATCCCTCCTGCCTTATTTTACTTAAGTCCTCCAAAACTCTCTTAAATTCCGATTCTAATATTGGTCCCCCTACTATCTCCTCAAACTCGACTCCTGTTTCTTCTTCTAACACATCAGATAGATCTTCCACCTCATGAGGCTTTCAATATATTCTTTCCATCTATCCGCTCTCTCCTCCGCATTTAACAGTGGAATTCCCGTTGCACTCTTACTGTTACCGCCCTTGCTTTTAATTCACCGATGGTTGTTTTGACTTACCTTTTTGCCGAGTCAGTTTGTCCGACAACTATTTCTTTTTCGATTTCTTCACATCTGCATGCAGCCATTTCGTCTTCGCTTTCCTACAGTTCCTATTTATTTCATTCCTCAGCGACTTGTATTTCTGTATTCCTGAGTTTCCCTATACATTTTTGTACTTCCTTCTGTCATCGGTCAACTGAAGTATTTTTTTTCTGTAACCCATGGTTTCTTCGCAGCTATCTTCTTTGTGTCTATGTTTTTCTTTCCAACTTCTGTGCTTTCCATTTTTAGAGATGTCAATTCCTCTTCAACTGTACTGGCTATTGAGCTATTCCTTATTGCTGTATCTACAGCCTTAGAGAACTTCAAGTGTGTCTCGTTATGTCTTAGTACTTCTGTACTCCACTTCTTTGGGTATTGATTCTTCCCGACTAATCTCTTGAATTTCAGTCTACTATTCATCACTATTACATTGTGATCTGAGTCTATATTTGCTCCAGGGTATGTCTTAGTATCTTAGTATCTGATTTAGGAATCTCTCTCTGACCACGACGTAATCTAACTGAAATATTCTCGTATCTTCCGTTCTTTTCCAAGTATACCTTCTCCTCTTGTCATTCTTGAACAGAGTATTCGCTATTACTACCTGAAATTAACTGCAGGACTCAATTAGTCTTTCTCCACTCTCATGCCTTGTCCCAAGCCAATAGTCTCCTGTAACCTTCTCTTCTGCTCTTTCCCCTACAGCTGCATTCCAGTCCTCCAAGACTATTAGCTTTTCAATTCCCTCTATGTACTGTATTATTGTTTCAAGATCCTCATATACATTCTCTATCGCTTTATCTTCAGCTTGCGACGTCGGCAGGTATACCCGAATTATCGTTGTCGGTGTTGGTTTGCTGGCGATTCTGGCAAGAACTGTCCTATTACTGGACTGTTCACTGTAACATACTTTCGTCCTACCTTCCTACTCATATCGGATACTACTCCCGTTATACCATTTTCTGCGTCTGTTGATATTACCCTATACTTCCTTTTTTCCATTCCAGTTTCTGTTCCCTACTATATCTAGCTTGAGACTTTTCATTTCCATTTTTAGATTTTCTAGATTCCCTACCACATTCATGCTTAGTCATTCCACGGCCAGACTCGTAGAACGTTATCCTTTCACTGATTTTTCAATCTTTTCCTCACCTCCCCTTAGCAGTCTCCTCCCGAAGATCCGAACGGGTTACTATTCCAGTATCTCTTGCCACGACTCTTTTTCAATTACAGGCCGCATGTCCTGTGGATACACATTATGTATCTTTAATGCATTGGTTTCCATTGCTTTCTTCATCCTCATGTCGTTGATCATTGCTGATTCTTCCTCCTTTAGGGGCAGTTTCCCACCCCTAGGACATGAGAGTGCCCTGATCTTCTGTCCGCTTCTCCGCCCTCTTTGACAAAGCGTCGGCAGAATGAGGGTTACTTCTTATGCCGGATGTCTTCGACTGCCAATACTGATTATTGATGAAAATCTAAGCGGTGACGTGTTTTGACCCCAGATCCGACGAGATTTTGATTATTTATCAAAGATTCTACCCCTAGACCATGTTTTTTTAAATCTCCGTTTGTTCTATATCATTCGTTGAATGCGTTCGGGGAGGACGTCCGATGACACCCGTTCAGGTTCTTCGTTTATCCGTTCACTCAGGTTTTTTTATTGCAGGGGGTAGCCAACCCTCTGAGCCAGCACGCTGAGCTACCGTGACGGCTGACCATGGGCACAGTTCAAGACATATGACGACTTAAACGTTGAGATGGGTGAAAAATTATCTTTTGCTTAAAATTTAGCGCAAATTACCCAGACTACATTCGTCCAGTGTTTCACAATAAGAGTACACAGTCGCTTCCAGGAAACTTTAACCATTATTTCAAACTTTACCTAGTCTTCTTCTCGCTTAAATGTTCAGAGTCAAATATTTAACATATTAACTCAGTTGTAATCAGACATTTTAAGCTCTTTTATGCATTGGAGCTCGATTCTTTAAAGAATCGGAGATTTGCTAGTTATCCACGAAGTTAGCAAGTGAAGAGCAGCCATACAATTTGTGGTCCGGAACAGTGAGGGGCAGACAGTATCGCGAAGTACTGGTGATTTAACGGTAGTGATGAGAGAATTGGCTCCGGAAGCGTTCATTCGAAGCCTCAAATCTGCTGTCTCTTTTTTCTTAGGGGCAAGGTAGTTAGAACTGACGCAGGTGTAAATGTGACTAAGGTATTTCTCTCATCGTTGATTTGGATGCAGTGGTCGCTGTGTTGGATGGACTCGAAGCACTAAAGGTCACTGAAGACGTTGTCAAATTGGCGTTGAGCATTAATGTAAATCGCAGCGACAGAGAGAGCGCGTCTTGTGTCACACATTACGTTGGATACTACGTCACAGCTATGGTTGCCTTGCTTTGCGTCCTGCATTTAGCCCATCTATCACATCCTTTAGGCCTGGACATCGTCAGTTTGTTTTCAGTGCAACAGAGTGACATGTGGAACTATAGTTTCTCTGTCGGACATTCCATTTTTGAAAATAATGCTTTTAGTATACTTTAGAACAGTAGGTTCTAAAGTGGACAAACTTCTTCCACCGCTCGAAGTCTTACGAATTCTAATCATTGGTGTACAACCAAATTATGTACCATATTTTGGAAGACAATTTATCGCTATGGGGTTAAATAACAGTTTCAGGAAGTAATTCACCTGATGATTTTGATTATGACCGTTGCAGTATCGGCAGCACCCTCTGAGAGATCATCAGTGCCTTGCGACGAGGCCGGCCGGTGTGGCCGAGCGGTTCTAGGCGCTTCAGTCTGGAACCGCGCGACCGCTACGGTCGCAGGTTCGAATCCTGCCTCGGGCATGGATGTGTGTGATGTCCTTAGGTTAGTTAGGTTTAAGTAGTTCTAAGTTCTAGGGGACTGATGACCTCAGATGTTAAGTCCCATAGCGCTCAGATCCATTTGAACCATTTGAACCTTGCGACGACTCAGAACGTGTCCCAAAGTCAACAGTGACACAGCCGAGACTCGCTTATATACTCCTGCTTCATGTTCATCAAGTTAGGGCTGGGGAAATTAACCTCAGCGATGTCAAGAAAGAATTTGTTTCCTGGAGCTTCATCAAGGATCGTGTGTTCGTGCCTCCGCTACCAGCAGACCTCCCTGAATTAAGAAACCGGTTTGAAGCAGCTGTTGCTACAGTCACTGAAGACACACTTATCAACGTTTGGGAAGAACTCGGCTATAGGCTTGATGTGTGCCGTGTGACATGTGGTGCTCACATTGAACATTTATAAGATTCTTAGTAAAACTGTTTGAGTTGCTCTTTCATTTGACATATCATTTATAACTGTAAGTTTAATGTAATAGATATTATAAAGAGTTAAAACCCCGAAATTCATTTACAAACACCCTGTAAAATGCTCTTTATTGTGTTAGCACTTGCAGGTTTTTCTTTCAGAGTTAAACCGTTATAACTGCAAATTAATTTCACCTTTTGTCGTTATAGAATGCACTTGCTACCTTCCTGATCACATTTTTTAAAAATTGTACATCTGATCTTTTATTATTTTGAGTGTTATACACTTCATTCTTTACATAATCTTTATTTATGGAACTATTTGTAATTTTGCTGTGGCACATAACACAGCTTTTAACTTTGTGTCACTTTTTAGATTTAAAATTTAGCAGCTTGCACTGTAACAGCAGCGTCTTTATTAAAATGTGCCCTTTTATTATAAAAAAATTGTATTATTTTATGGCCAGAAAATTTGTACATGTGTCAGTTCAACAACTCATGTTTCAGTAAGTCTCGACAAATAACATTTTAACCTGTAGCACTAAGCGTAGTGTTACAAACGCCACCTACTGGTAAAATTGTTTACTTTCTATCATGCTATGTCAGTATGGGCTCTGATGATATGCCGGAATGTATTAGGAGGCGACATCGGACTCTATGCGATTTTGGCAGATACGTTTGTCAGCTTGACTGCATTGTTCGAATGAATATGAATCTCTACATTCATACCACAGATCTGGCGACGGGGATATCCCGAAACGCGTAGTGCTGAGATGATAATAAAACTATATTGGTGACCAAGCCTAGAGTACTTCTACCCTGCATTAAGCTGTTATATTTATTTAGATATACCTGATTGTCCAACGAAGGTTTCCATTTTCGGAACAACTACAAAATCGTATACAGTCCGTAGTCGTCTCCTACTACATTCCGCAGCCATCAGAGCTCATAGCACAGCAGAAAGTAAACAATTTTGCCAGTTGGTGGCGTTCGTGACACTATGCTTAATGCTACAGGCTAAAATGTTATGTCAAGGCTTACTGAAAAACAAGTTGTTCAGCTGATATATGTACAAATATTTTGGTCACAAAATTACATATTTTTAATAATGAAAGAAACACATCTTAATAACGACACAGCTGTTACATTGCAAGGAGCTAAATTTTAAATCTAGGAAGTGGTACAAAGTTAAAAGTGGTGTTACGTGCTACACAAAAATTGTAAATCATTCCATGTATAACAATTGTATGAAAACACTCAAAATAATAAAAGATCAGATGTACAGTTTTTAAAAAAAATGTAGTCAGTAAGGGAGCTAGCGCATTCTATTACGATAAAAGGTGAAGTTAATCTGCAGTAGTAACGATCTGAGCTCTGAAACTGAAATAAAAATCTGCGAGTGCTACCCGCTCGTCAGCACAAATAAGTGCATTCTATGTTACCCAACAATCCTTTAATAATTTGACCACTGCGCACAACGGAAAACAACTCAAATCTAAACAACACCTGAGTATATACCTGACTAGAAACGTAAAATAAACGTAAACTCCGTCCACAGACCTTGACGTATCCGTCAGTATCGACCGACTGCCATGTCACCCTCTGCCAATCGCGTCATGGATTGGTGTGGAGGGACGTGAGGTCACGCTTTATTTTGCTCCTAATGTAGCAATTTCTTTCGCTACGTGGTACCTAATTTTAATGTCAGATATACTGATAATTACATTTCTGTCATTCCTCAACACTTTCGTCTTTTTTTTGGTTCATTTTCAAATGATGTTCTGTTGTCATAGATTGTTCACTCCATTCAACAGGTTTTCGAATTAGTCGTCATTTTAACGAGGACTGTGCCACACCGTATATTATCATTGATATTCTTTCAGTCTGATATTTAATCCCACTTCTGAACATTTTCTTGATTTTCCTCATTGATTCTTTAACATACTGGATGAACATTAAAGAAGGAAGATTGAATTCGTACCTTACAACCTCTTTAATCTTAGCCCTTCTCACTTTGTCTAACATTCTTATTGGTGACTCATGGTTTTTGTATATTACCCTTTTTTGTAATGGATAGCTGTCTTTCTGAGCGTCTTGAACGTATTGGTGTGCTTTATGTTGTCACACCTTTTTGTTTATGACATGAAAGTACCTTTATTTATCTGAAGTCTTGCTTGTGTTATCATGCGCAACTTCAGTACTCCTCCTTTGTGCTTTTACTTTATCTAAAGCCAAAGTGATCTTCATCTAAGAAATTGAATACCAAACGAATTATTACTATCTTCCTGCAGGTTTATATTTACACCGAGTGGAAAACGGATAGTAATTTTACGTATTTCCGCTCATATTGTTTTGAGTTGTTCTTTGAGTGCTGCATTTTAATTGCGTGCTGCACGTTTATTGTATACCATGTGGAAAATTAGTTACTTTATCTGAATCCATGATGAGCATGGTTGTTACTTTCAGCTCGTGAGCAAAATGACACGTAAATTTCTGAGAGTGAGGTCGGCTGTGTCTTTATTGATCGCAACCGATTGTACGGTGATGACTCCTTACCAGCGACATATCGCGCACCCAGGCTAGCCATGCGAGTAGAAACGATTGTCGCATTTATTGGAAAAGTTCCCAGCAGACAGTTTCATAAGGGGGACGGAAACTCAATTAGGCTGTGAGAAACCGTTATTGCTCCAGTGGTTTGGCCGAACGCCATCTCGTGCTATTACCCAATTAACTTGCTCCATATTCTTTTCCAGCTATCGATTCCACACAATGACCTCGATTCTCAGACGTTTGTGTAACTGAATCATTCGCTTCCTTTCGGTGACTATTTCTATGTCTTCCTCTTGGTTTCTGTTAATGACGAGGACATGTCACCACCACTACATATTGTAAACTCAAGTCCAGTGTTGCGTTTTTCACTCTAAATGTGGAGGGTAATCTTGGGATCTGCCGTAGGGATCTTCATATGGTTTGCGCTAATTGATATACTGAATCACGAGGAAGATATATAATTTAACCCATTGGCTTATACAGCTGGTTCACAGCCGGCAGCAGGAAGTCCGTTGTTACACTGTCTGCTGCTAGACTGGCCGAACAGCTATATCTTCTTCTTAGTGTTTCTTCTTCTCTGTTAACAGATGGCGTGACATGTTATACACTGAAGAACCAAAGAAACTGGTACACCTGCCCAATATCGTGTAGGGCCCCTGCGAGCAAGCAGAAGCGCAGCAGCACGACGTGGCATGCACTCGCCTAATGCCTGAAGTAGTGCTGGAGGGAACTGACACCATGAATCCTTCAGGGCTGACCGTAAACCTACGACGGGGTGGAGATCTCTTCTGAACAGCAAGTTGCAAGGCATATTGCTCATTAATCCTTCGTCGGATATCTGGGGAATTTGCTGGCCAGCGGAAGTGTTTAAACTCAGAAGAGTGTTCCTGGAGCCACTCTGTAGCAAGTCTGGACGTGTGGGGCGTCTCATTGTCCTGCTGGAATTGCCCAAGTCCGCCGGAATGCACAATGGACATGAATGGATTTAGGTCATCAAACAGGATGCTTACGTACGTACCACCTCTCAAAGTCGTATCTACACGTATCATGGGTCCCGTATGACTCCAACTGCACACGCCCCACGCCATTAACGAGCCTCCACCATCTTGAACAACCCTTGCTGACATGCAGCGTGCATGGATGCATGAGGTTGTCTCCATACTCGTACACTTCCATCCGCTCGACACAATTTGAAACAAGACTCCTCCGTCCAGGCAACATGTTTCCAGTCATCAACAGTCCAATGTCGTTGTTGACGGGCCCAGGCGAGGCGTAAAGCTTTGTGTCGTGCAGCCACCAAGGGTACACAAGTGGAACTTCGGTTTCGAAAGTCCATATCGATGGTGTTTCGTTGAATGGTTCGTACGCTTACACTTGTTGATAGCCCACCACTGAAATCTGCAGCAATTTTCTGAAGGGTTGCACTTCTGTCACGTTGGAAGATTCTCATCAGTCATCGTTGGTCCCGTTGTTGCAGGATCTTTTTCCGGCCGCAGTGATGTCGGAGATTTGTTGTTTTACCGGTTTCCTGATATTCACGGTACACTCGTGAAATGGTCGTACGGGAAAAACCCCACTTCATCGCTACCTCTGAGATGCTGTGTCCTATCGCTCTTGTGCGCCAACTATGATACCACGTTGAACCTCTCTTCAGTCTTGATAACCTGCCATTGTAGCAACAGTAACCGATCTAACAACTGCGTCAGACATTTGTTGTCTTACATAGGCGTTGCTGACCGCAGCGCCGTATTCTGCCTGTTTACATATATCTATATTTGAATTCGCGAGACTATACTCGTTTGTTTGGTACTTCAGTATGTAGCACTGAGAAGTTGTGAAATCGGTCTATTTAGTGGTGTATAACACACTTGATTTCTTTCGATATTTTGAGAGTTTTATCGTTTTCTGGTTTTGTTAGGTTTATCCCCCCCCCCCCCAGCACTCTGTCGCCGTTATTCCCTATCCTTCCGTCAATCACATCCAGAAAACACCTTCCAGAAATTTGAAGAAGAAAAGTGATACAAAGAACGAGCGTGAGAAATGTCTAGTAGCGTTGCACAAACCTGTTTTTCTTCGGGTGTACCACGCCAACAAAAACTTCTAAGAAAAGTATTTCCATCAGTCCTCATCACTTCAACAACTAGCAAAGCTAGATTCATAAAGAATTCCTATGGAAACAATTATATAACTTTGAGAAAACTGTGTAAGACAAAATATGCTGATTTCCTTAAATTTAAATAGTCAGTATAGGGTCGACTAGTAAGTCAATCGGTTATTAATGTACGCCGTAGATACTTTGCGCTGCCCATTGTTAAGCCCAAGCTTGTCACTTCTTCGTTGATAAATATTAAATGTACTGCATAATAGTCATTACATTTGCTTACAGCACAATTTACTGTATATGTAATTTACGTTTTATAGGAATAATTTCAAATCGCTTCCGTAGCTGACGTTCTCAACATATCGAGTATGGTGTAGTTTGCGATCTACCTAAGTTTGTTGACCCTTATTCAGTACTTCACCATATCCACGAACCCCTTGTAAAGGTAGACGGTCAAGTCGACGACTGTCGTGGGCAGAATCTTATTTTTTGCCATCGAACATCGTTGTCTCGTCGATGCTGCAGGCTCGAGTTTGCCTTAGCTGGTTCCCCAGCCTAGACACTTCCACCACTGTTCTCTAACCGTCGTCAAATGTCTTTACTTTTTTCATACTGCTTCTTTTTACGATGTTTTCTCCTATGTTACTGCCTACATCTCGTAAGTGCTACATATTTGTGTGTTGTATTTTACATTTGCTTCCTGCTATCCACCTCCCCTGACGTCATCAGACCCTCTCTGCGACCCCCCCCCCCCCCCCCCCCTATGTAAGCACTGCCTCTTCACATGTCTCATCAATATGCATCTGCGTACCTCCACGACGCTAGGTTCGTAACTTCACACGTTATTTCTGTTACCGTCTTGGAACTTGGACGAGATTTTATACAACATTATTTGCTTTGTATTATGTAGTTCACTCTTCACTGTCTTTTCTTAACGATGTTTGTTGTTCTTCTGATATGACTTATTCTATTTGTACTCTTTTGAACGCTGATATGTCCATTGATCAGCCAGACCATAAAAACTACCTACCTAATAGCCGGTATCTGCACTTTCGGCACGGATAACAGCGGTGACGCGTAATATGGAATATGAAAGCAATGAGGCCTTGGTAGGTCGCTGGAGGGAGTTGTCACCACTTCTACGCACCGAGTCGCCTAATCCCCGTAAATTCCAGGCAGGGGGGGGGGGGGGGGGCGATGAGCTCTGACGCCACGTTCAGCCATATCTCAGATGTGTTCGATCGGGTTCAGATCTGGTGAGTTGGTGGGGAGGGGGGGGGGGGGGCAGCACATCAATTAGAATTCGCCACTGTGTTCCACGAACCACTCAGTCGTACTTCTGGCGCAATATTTTGTTGAAAAATGCCACTGCCGTCGGGAAACATGATCGTCATGAAGGGGTGTACGTGGCCTGCAACTAGTGTACGATACTGCTTAGCCGTCATGGGGTCTCGCACAAGCTCAATTGGACCCGTAGATTCCCATGTGAATGTTCCCCAGAGCATAATGGAGCCGTCGCCAGCTTGTCTCCATCCCACAGTACAGGTGTCAATTAGATGTTCTCCTGGAGAACGACGGATTCACGTCCTCTAATCGGCAAGATGAACATGTATCAGGACTCATCAGATCATGTAACGCTCTGTCACTGCGCCAACGTCCAGTGGCAAAGGTCATGTGCTCGTTTCAGTCGTAATTGTCGATGTCGTCGTGTTAAAACTGGCGCATGCATGGGTCGTTGGCTGCGGAGGCCCATCGTTAGGAGTGTCCGGTGCACTGTGTGTTCAAACACATTTGTACTCTGCTCACCATGAAACTACAATGTGAGTTCCGTCACAGTTCGCTGCCTGACCTATTTTACCAGTCTGCCCAGCCTACGACGTTCGACATCTGTAATGGTGGCCGCCCAACCCCGCGATCTGGACGTGGTTCCACCTAGGTTTCACCACGTATTGGAGACGCTTACCACAGCACTCCTCGAACACCCGATAAGTCGTGCAGTTCCCGAAATGCTCATGCCGAGCCTCTGGGCCATCACAATCTCCCTTCGGTCAATCTCAGATAGATCGCGCGCCTTCCTCATTCTACGCACAGATAGCACGCTCACTGATTTGACATGCACCGTGAGTATGGCTAGCAGTCATTCCCTTCCAGATTACTGTGATATCGTCTGGACGGGTTGATATCATATCGGTGACCATAATGTTCCAGCTGATCTCTGTATTTTTATTCCGATAATAATTTTGAAATGGTTATTGCTGTCAAACCAGTCATGGTGTTTAAACAATAAAATTGCAACTGGTGCTGTAATTTGTTTCCAGTCTCCGAGTTCTGTCCAGATTTAAGATTTATGTCGTTATGTGTGCAGTAAATACAGGGTGGGCATTAAGTATTTCTCTGATATCAAACAATCATTTCTGTGGAACTATGCTAGATTCAGCTAAGCAGTTTGTTGCATGTGGTAGCTTTTGACATGACTGTCACATATCGCTTTTGACGTTTGTTTCAGCTCTGTCACGATTAGGCGATAATTAATTGTGTGAGTCTGGCACATTTTGCTGGGAGAGGCAAGTATTCGATTTCTCGCCAGAAGGGAGAGCTTACGGAAGGCTTGGCAGTCCCGTAGGGTTGGCAGAGTGCTTTTCACTGTGTCTCAATAGCTGGAAGCGAGCAGCTCCTGGGTAGCAGCCAGTTTTTGCGGAAATGGTCCTGTTTCCCGAAATTCTTATTGTAGACAGTTCCTGTCGCTAATCCGCTTGCCAAAGGCTCAGCGCCATCGGTGCCTTTCCCTGAGGCTGCTTGAGGGCGAAATTTGCCTTTCTGTCCACACATCAAAGGGCAGGCCGCCCACCGGTACTTCCATGGTGTGAGAAAGTTCTTTGCTTCCCTCAAAACTTACCGGACTGTCCAGTTCGAAGTAACGTCCCCACCACCAAACGCGGTGCGGTGGTGCTGACCAGTGGAGAGAGGCTGTTGAAAACCAGCACCAACCTCATGAATTGTAACGACGCGTTTTACTTGGTTTGAGTGAGAAGTTTCGGTTGCTTTCCCCTGCTTTTACATAGAAAAGGGAACATATTCATTCGTTAGATTGACAGCAGCGTTCGGTCTCCACTGCAAATGGAGCTTCGGAATGGTGAGAACGTATTCGTCGCTGTGTCTGTTATCTGGTGCTGGCTGGCGCCCCCTCGCTACACTTCAAGAATATAGGTTTATGAGCAGCTCGCATTTAAATCATTTGTTTATACACTTTGAATGCTAAGTTGTCTTTATTAAACTATTGTCTCATTTACCTTGCTTTTGCGGGCTGCCCAGATGTGGAAGGGTTATTGATTTTTGCTTCCTGCAGCCTTTCAGCTAAACGCCAGTCCCACGGAGTGTAGACTGATTTTATTTTAGTTTGCTACAATTTTCAGAACATTGGTCCGCGCTCTTCTCTGTCAATTGTTCACTGGATTTGATTAAATAAAAGTTTTGTATTTTGAATTTGGCTTACATTTTGAGGTCGCTAATGTCGCAGAACTTCCCTTTCGGCAGGCGACTCTGAAGTAATAAGCATAACCAGTTACATTTCTAGGATGTTTTCTTCAATCTGACGAGTTTCCGTTATGTGTAGTGGCCAGAGCACTATTTTTAAAGATGTAAGAGATGCCAGAAGTGTTAAAGACTGTCAAATGATCAAAGGTTTCTATAGCAGGAGTAGTTGGTGCTAAGTTATTGTTCCTTATTTTGACCTTTTCCACGAATTTTTATTACCGTACGTCACTGTGTATGTTAATTGTACCTTGCTTCCCATGCAGGAATATTTTGCATTTAATTGCCACAGGCACTGAATCAGATAATTGCATGTCCAATCTTTTACAAGACGGTGGCAGTTTTCATGTTTTTGTCGATATACTTCCAAATGTCTGTGCGGTTTCGTTAACTCATGAAGCTTCTGTGGATATACTTCTACGTGTGCTGCGACAGTAACTGCTACAGGAATTTCAGCCATGTGTTGTGTTTTAACGAGATGGTGCACCACCATACTGGATGTTATATGTTCGGCAGTTCTTGGATGAAACATCGTGAAACCCCAGTGTTGCTAAAAACACTATGTGTCGGAATTAACTGTGAGACAGATCCATCCTTAATGATCAGTGAGCACTGATACGTAAGGCTGGATCTGTCTCACAGTACGGGATTAGTGCTATCTCCAGCACTGGGTTAAATGTGCACAACGGATTAACGCTTTAGGATTATGCGTCCCCAACAGTGTAACTTAAGTTGGGGTCTTCACAACTGATATATTCGAATACGTAGAGCATGATAGTGGGTTTACTATCTGTTTTAATCAAAAGCACTATTTGCCGGACTCTACACTATGTCATCGAAAGTATGCGGACACCAACAAAAACATACGTTTTTCATATTAGGTGCATTGTGCTGCCACCTACTGCCAGGTACTCCATGTCAGCGACCTCAGTAGTCATTAGACATCGTGAGAGAGCAGAATGGGACGCTCCGCACAACTCACGGACATCGATCGTGGTCAGGTGATAGAGTGTCACTTTTGTCATACGTCTGTACGCGAGGTTTCCACACTCATAAACATCACTAGATCCACTGTTTCCGGTGTGATAGTGAAGTGGAAACCTGAAGGAACACGTGCAGCATAAAAGCGTACAGGCCGACCTCGTCTGTTGAATGACAGAGACCGCCGACAGTTCAGGGTCGTAACGTGTAATAGGCAGACATCTATCCAGACCATCACACAGGAATCCCAAACAGCACCAGGACCCACTTCAAGTACTATAGCAATTAGGCGGGAGGTGAGAAAACTTGGATTTCATGGTCGAGCAGCTGCTCATAAGCCACATATCACGCTGGTAAATGCCAGACGACGCGTCTCTGAGTGTAAGGAGCGTAAACACTGGACGATTGAACTGTGGAAAAACGTTGTGTGAAGTGACGAATCACAGTACTCAATGTGGCGATCCGATGGCAGGTGTGGGTATGGCAAATGCCCGGTGATCTTCCAGTGTGTGTAGTGCCAACAGTAAAATTCGGAGGCGGTGATGTTATGGAGTGGTCATGTTTTTCATGGATGGGGTTTGCACCTCTTGGTGTTTTTCGTGGCACTATCACAGCACAGGCCTACACTGATGTTTATCATATCTCACTGTTGAAGAGCAATTCGGGGGTAGCAATTGCATCTTTCAACACGATCGAGGACCTGTTCGTAATGCACGGCCTGTGGCGGAGTGGTTACGCGACAATAACATCCCTGTAATGGACTGGCCTGCAAAGGGTTCTGACTCGAATCCTATAGAACACCTTTGGGATGTTTTGGAATGCCGACTTCGTGCCAGGCCTCACCGACCGACATCCATACCTCACCTCAGTGCAGCACTCCGTGAAGTATGGGCTGCCATTCCCCAAGAAACCTTCCAGCACCTGATTAAACGTACCTTATGCCTGCGAGAGTGGAAGTTGTCATCAAGGCTAAGGGTTGGCAAACACCATATTGAATTCCAGCACTACTGATGGAGGGCCCCACGAACTTGTAAGTCATTTTCAGCCAGATGTCCCGAAACTTTTGATCACGTAGTGTACATGCTTCTGACTCCGCTTAATTTATCCTAAACTGGTGATCTCTTGATGACTGAGAATGTCTTCTATAAATCTTATCCCTTCTTCTTGTCAGGTTGTGCTAAAAATTTCTTTTCTTACCAGTTCTATTCTGTACTTCCCCATCAGTTACGCGATCTACCCATCTAATCTTCATCATTCTTCTGTAGCACCACATTTCAAATACTTCTATTCTCTTCTTGTCTATACCCTTTATCGTCCACATGGCTATACTCTATACAATTACTTTCAGAAAATACAATCTGACACCTAAATCAATGTTTCATATTAACAAATTTCTCTTATTCAGGAACGCAAAAAAAATGGTTCAAATGACTCTGAGCACTATGGGACTTAACATCTATGGTGATCAGTCCCCTAGAACTTAGAACTACTTAAACCTAACTAACCTAAGGACATCACACAACACCCAGTCATCACGAGGCAGAGAAAACCCCTGACCCCGCCGGGAATCGAACCCGGGAACCCGGGCGTGGGAAGCGAGAACGCTACCGCACGACCACGAGCTGCAGACCAGGAACGCATTCCTTGTCGTTGCCAGTCCGCATATTATATAATCTTTTCTTCTGCCATCATCAGCTATTTTTCTCTCCAAATAGCAAAATTCATCTACTACTTTAAGTGCCTAGTTTTCTAATGTAACTCCCTCAGCATCAACAGATTTAATTCGACTATATTCAATTATTCTTGTTTTGCTTTTGTTGGTGTTCATCTTATGTCCTCCTTTCAAGACACTATCTACTCCGTTCAGCTGCTGTTCCAAATCCTTTGCTGGCTCTGATGGAATTGCAATGTCATCGGCTCAGAGTTTTCTTTGTTTTCCCAGAACTTTAACTCCTACACAAAATTTTTCTTTGGTTTCTTTTACTGTTTGTTCAGTGCAGAGACTGAACGAAATCCTGTCTCACTCTCGTCTCAACCATTGCTTCCCTTTCATGCCCCACGACTCTTATTACTGCCGTCTGGTTTCTGTACAAGTTGGAAATTTGTGGTAAGATCCTGTGGGATCAAACTGCTGAGATCATCGGTCCTTATGCTTGCACACTACTTAATCTAACTTAAACTAACTTACACAGAGGACAATACACACACCCATGCCAGAGGGAGGACTCGAACCTTCGACGAGGGGAGCCGCGCGAGCCGTGGCAAGGCGCCTGAGACCGCGCGGCTGTACAAGTTGTAAATAGCTTTTCGTTCTTTGTATTTAACCTCTGCTACCTTCAGAATTTGAAAGAGAGTATTCCAGTCAACATTGTCAAAAGCTTTCTCTAAGACTACAAATGTTGTAAACATAGGTTTGCGTTTTCTTAACCTGTCTGCTAAGAGAAGTCCAAGGGTTCGTATTTCTTCAAGGGTTCCTACAGTTCTTTGGAATCTAAACTGATCTTCCCCAAGATCAGCGTCTACCAGTTTTTTCATTCTTCTATTTAGAATTCGTGTTAGCATTTTGCAGCGATGTCTTATTAATCTGATAGTTTGGTAATTTTCACAGCTATCGGCACCTACTTTTTGTAGAATTGGGATTACTACATTCTTTTTGAAGTCTCAGAATATTACATCTTCTCGCACATGTTTCATACAAGATGGAAGAGTTTTGTAGTGGCTGATACTCCCACCAAGTATCATATCTCCCATCTCACCTTCATCTACGTTCTCTTCTATTTCTTTAATATTGTCTGCAAGTTCGTCTCCATTGTACAGACCCCTTCTAGCTTGCTCTTAAGAATATTAGAATAATGTGTGCGTTTATTATAATTTCGCTTTACAGTGATACTCTTCAGGCAAGATGGAGCTATACCATGCCAGTCTCATTACAGCAGAGCTGGATGTCGAATGTTGAAAGATATTTGAGAGAAGCAATGAGACTTCAGGGCGAAAGGGTGAATGCAGAATATTAAATGCAGACGCAAGCTGCCGAGGGCATAGAGGCGGGTGGCCTGTCCGTGCAGGCAGACGCGGGTGCCTGTTACTCAGCCTCACGTCTCCCGATCGGTTATTCAGGGAATACTGGTCTGTCGTGTGTACTGACACGGTGCCTTGAATTTCGGTCCGTCGATTCAGCACTCATACAGTGGCACGTATACCTGTCTGCAATGACTCGGTACGGAAAGTAGAATCTTAAAGAGAAATTAAAAGATAATAAAAAATACTAATTTTTGTTATCGATAAGACTGACAGTTTGAGGTTCAACGTACGCTGTGCGATGATCTCGGTTTGAGACAGTGTGGCTGAGAGCATCTCGCGCCGTGAGCCGGCAGCGGCGCCAGGGCCCGGGGATAGTACGACAGCCAGCGCGCAGCAACCCTGCTCTAACCTTCTCCCTCCACCCCCAGCCACACCGAACCGATGACGTACCTCGAGAGCTGTCATCGGCGCGCTTCCGGCTCGCCTTGTGCTCCTCGCCATCTCGGGACGCGAGACCCGAAAACCCGGGTGGCGCGCGGGCATTCGGCGCGATCGATGCAGCGCCTAAATGTCAAAGGGCCACCGCCGAGCCGCACAAATGTCCCGCGGCTCCTGCGAGCCCGCACCACTGTGGCCAGGGGCCGCGGCCACGCGAGCTTCCTGCAGGCTCCTCACACCCACAACACTGGGGGGGGGGGGGGGGGGACACCTGTTCATTTCTTTCGGTCGACTACGCAATACTTTTTCATAAACTGGAGCTTTATGACTTCAGAAGAAAAGCTGACTGCTTTCTTCAGGTCATCTGTAAACGGTATGCTCCATATCCCGATCAGTGAAGCAGATACAAGTAAGGAAATCAACATACTTAAATCTGAAACCCAAAATAATGGGTGTAGTACTTCCCTCATAAATTCTCTAGCTGAAAAAATCCAAAGTAGATTTAAACAGTCACCATCTCCACTACGAGATAAGAAAGAAATACCAAAATCTGTCAGTCTTCCATTTCTTGGCAATGTGCCAAATAAACTTCCAATTTTTTTCACACTATTTAACATAAAAATATCCTTTTACACCGACTATAAACTGAAGAATAGAATTGTTCACAATAATAAATCCACAAGAGAGTCGCATCAAAAGTCCGGCATATACAAAGTCACATGCTCCTGCTGTTCCTTGCGTATAGTACAAACAGGTACAAATTTTGCAACACACTACAAAGAACATATGGATGCCCCTCGACTCAAAAAATTAAATAAGTTCACCTTGACATCACATATTGCTCACCATGAACACTGGTGACATCAGCGACAGTCTTTCTGTTATGCACATCGCTGAAAAAGTCTTACAGATGGCGCTTCTTGAACAATCCGAGATTTACATTCACAAGCTAAACTCACCTGAAAAAATTCATAACGAAACAACGGAACTGATGCAGAACTTTTTCTCCCAGAATTTCCAAGACTTCCTGGCGCCATAATATAAAAAAAGACAGTAATAAGACATAATCATCCACCTGCATAAATTATTTTCTTAATTCACTCTTAAATTACATAGTAAATATCTCACTCTCTTAGTCACGTAACAAGTACGACATACTGTAACTAACTCACTCTTTAATTACATAGTAAATTATTCACTCTATTTGTTTATTCTTTCTGTAACTTTTTAACCATATTATTTGTATATTTTCAATATAGGAATACACCTGAAACTAGTGAGATTCACTTATGTGTATTACGTGTACTTGTAAATATTTATTTTGTAATCAGTGTATTTCAGGCTAAATATCCGCAGCTCGTGGTCTTGCGGTAGCGCTCTTGCTTCCCGCGCACGGGGTCCCGGGTTCGATTCCTGGCGGGGTCAGGGATTTTTCCTGCCTCGTGATGACTGGGTGTTGTTGTGTCGTTTTCATCATAATCATTCATCCCCACTACGGTCGGAGGAAGGCAACGGCAAACCATCTCCGCAAGGAGCTTGCCTAATACGGCTGTGCGGGTCTCTCGCATCGTCCCCTACGCTCCTCGGAGTACGGGACCTCATCATCATCGTTTATGTGGCAAAATGTTGTATCTATTGCATACATATTCTTTGTAATTACGCCCAATGTTTACATTGTGTGAATACAGCGATGGGCCGAAACATTATGACCACCTGCTTAATAGCTTGTTTGTACGTCTTTGCAACGGAAAACGTTACTAAATTTGCATCTTAGGGATACGAAAGTTTATTTGTGGGTTTATGGAGGTTAGATGTCTACGCACAGGTCATGTAATTCACGTAAATAACGGGTCGCTGATATGCGTGCACGGTGATGGCCCCCGATAGGGACCCAGATGAGTTCCGTAGGATTTACATCAGGCGTGTTTGGTTGCCTAGACATCTCCTCAGTACACCGTAGCACCATTCTGACTCAGACACTGGCAACTATACTGCTGAAAAATGACGTCGCCGTCGGGAAAGGTGTCAAGCATGAAGCGATGCAGGTGGTTCGGAGCCGTAAGCGTGTCTTCGATTATTACCACAGGTCCCATGCAAGCGCAAGACAAAGTATCTCATAGCATAACACTGCGTCCGTGGCGCGCTGCACGTTTCGAACCGGCGTTCACCACGATGACAGCGTTTGTGGAGATGACCATCGATCTCGTGTAACAAAAATGTGATTCACGCGAAGAACCGACGGTCAAATACCGATTGTCCTGCGCCCACTGCAATCGTAATTAACGATGTCGTTGGGTCAACATGTGAACACGTTGGGGTGGTCTGCTGCGGAGCTCCACGTTCAACGATTTACGATGAACGGTTTGCTCCGAAACACTTGTCCGTGCACCAGCATTGTGCTCTTTCGGCACAGCTGTCAAACACCACCGTCTACCATACTTTACGGAGCAGACAAGCCTCCGAACACTACTTCGTGTGCAGAGTCGTGGACGTACAACCATTTAGCGCCTTGCGGTAGTTTCACTGTCGCCCTACCTCTTTCTGTACATTACATGCTCACGACAGTAGCACACGAACATTCGACCAGCATCACCGTTTCTAGAGACTCGTTCACAGGCTTTGCGTAACAATAATCGTCCCTTTGTCAGAGTCGCGTATCTCAGTGGATTTCCCCATTTGCAGCCCTTATCTTCGCTAGGGTGATCCCCCGTCTCTGTCTCCTCCGCTTACATACTTTTGTTACTGTGTCACGTGCCCGCAACGCCATCAGGAGGCATCCAAATTGGCGGTGTGCAGTGGTCATAATGTTTCGGCTGATCGGCATAAGAGTGAACCCAAGTGCAGCTAAATACTGCGAATATTTGTATGTAAGCCTGTAACATACATTGTGGTAAAGGATTTGGTATGGATACCACTATGCAGTGCTTTGTAAGTAGCCAAAAGATAACGTTCCCGTTTCATAAACGTTTCGTTACCGATTGCTAAATTTCTGTCATTTTCGCCAGCCCCATCACCACAGTGTCTGGCTACACTTGGACCACGATATATGTTCTTGTAACTGCTCCATCTGATGATGAGCCTGCAGTAGCTCGAAATCTAGTTAAAAAAGGTAAAATAAATCGTATGTAAAACCAAAAAGCGGCTAGTTGCACGCTTATACCCCCATAAATCGTCACTTTATATCACAGTTCGTCATCCATAATGCATATACTGAAATGCTCATCTGCTGTCATCATCATCGTCTTCACATCTAGGGACTGGGCTAACTGCCCATTCCGTTTTCGAAGCTTATTGCTGATCCCATCTCATTTTGTCCCTCCCACAATTTCTTCTTCCTTTCGGCCTTTATCTCTATAGTTGCTTCGTAAGTATTTCTTCTGGCATTCTGACTGATCTCTCCATCTTTTTCTATCTTTCTCTATTGAGTTGTTTATCTCTTCGATATCCAGTACTCCTCCAAAGTGTTCATTCCTAATCCGGCCTTGAAGTGTACGTTTCACTGTTCTTAACAATCACATCTCAGCGGAGTGTATTTTCGTCTTAACCCTCTTTGTGAGAGGGGCTGAGGCAGAGGTTGAAGCAAGTTGCAACAGACATCGACTTCTATACAGCAGGGACTCAGCCATATTTCTATAAAGCTTCGTTTTTGTTATCTTTCTCTGTTCTTTAATGTCCTATTAATAGTGCCACAAGTGTAATGAAGCTGATGAACATTGTTGCCTGTATTTCTATTATGCTGGTAACTTATTTATTTTCCTAAATATTTAAAACTTTTAACTTGTTCAGTTACTATGTTATTAACAACAATATTTGATCCAATTCGCTCAACTTCCTTAAGTGCTATTACCTTCATTTCATTTGCTTCAGAGTGAGCTCCATAGCCTCAATAAATAAGAAAAACGACATGATTCCACGAGAATTTGTTTTAAATTACTATTTTGCCCGTCTAAGTTTAGGCACTGTCCGTTTTCAAGTTCATCTAAGAACATACAACACACCGTAATAAAAAAATAAAAAGAGACTAAAACCAAGAAAGTCACATAATTACAGCGGATATGGCGTTAAACAAACATAATAGTTACATATAGTAACAGATGTGGACACATCATTGTCAGTTCATTAAGAATCGTGTGCCATACATAGGGGATGTTCAAAAAAAGTATCGAATACTTTGAAACAAGAAAAATAAGTACAGTAAACATGGGTCCGGAAACGTGTACCTTCCGAGATAAACACGTGTTTATAGGAAGGGCTGCACATCGCTTGGTTTAGGATATTAGCAAAGTCGTTGGATAGGCGCTCCGTCAAATGTGTCAGAAGGGTATTATGACGTCTTACTCACAATACTCTGTCCACTATTAGGTGCTCTGCGGTTAGTTGTGTGGCTCGAGTCGTGTTGTAGGCTACGTTAGTTTTCGTCGTTTTTGTGTGCCTTACTGTACAGTACTGTCATCCCTGAATACGTATCATGGTGTTTTACCTTTTTCTAAACGCGAATTCACTTACGTGTGGTACTGTTACCGCGCTCTTTGTACGTACAAATGGTATAGTACATTTACATTTTCTCTCTTGCACCACTTGTTAGCAGTGGAAGCCTACTACTCGGCGAGTGAAATGGCGGATATGATATTCTGCTATGGTTTAGCAAATGGACGTAGCCGACGAGTCCGTGCCCTCTACGCTGAAAAATATCCACAGCACAGAGTGCCCTCTAATAACCTGCTCGGCAGATTTTTCCAGCGTCTGAGGGACACAGGTACCCTTGTACCTCGGAAGAGTGACAGTGGAAAGCCCCGCACAGTCCACACGCCTGAGTGCTACGTTCGGTGGAAGAAACCCCTGGGATCAGATGATGACGATTACCAGCAGCAAAAGGCGTGGCTCACTCTGTTATCTGGAGGCTACTTCATGAACATTTGCTGTACGCATACCATATATATATATAAATCGTTCAGGCCCTGAGACCACAGGATCATCATGGTGGACGGCGGTTCTGTCAATGGGTGTTGCAGAAGTGTGCCTTAGATCCACTGTTCACATTCAAGATTTTATTTACGGATGATACAGGGTTCACAAAAGATGGTGTTGTGAATTTCCACAACCAGCATATATGTGCAGATGTAAATCCCCAAGCAATTCAGGAAAGAGGGCATCAAAACCGATTCTCAATCAACGTATGGACAGGCGAAGGTTAAATAGGGCACATTATCTGGACTTCCTCATTAATGTATTTCCTACCTAGCTGGAGGCTGTACCATTGCAGCAGTGAATACAAATGTAGTTCACGAATGATGGTGCACCAGCACACTTTCGTCACAATGTGCGGGAACATCTGACAGATATTACAGGACCGCTGGATTGGCCCCTACACCTGCTCGTTCCCCAGACCTCAATCCCCTATTCTTTTGGTTATGGGGCCCCTTGAAGGAATTGGTCTACGCCACGCCAATCAACGATGTGCAGACACTACAGTGTCGCGTCTCCACTGTGTGACAGCAGCTACAACAACAACAACCGGGTATACTTCAGAGCGTACGTCATTCATTACCTCGGAGGGCAGAGGGGTGCATTGTCAAGAATGGACGCCACGTTGAACATCTCCTGTAAACACGTGTTTGTCTCAGAAAATATGCATTTCCGGACCATGTTTATTGGACTTATCTCAGAAACTGCGCATTTCCGGATACATATTTATTGGACTTATTTTTCTTGTTTCGATGAGTAGTGGCATCTCTGAAAGTATTCGACACATTTTTCTGAACACTCTGTATATGTGCACAGCACACTTGTCAACGGTCATCTTCTAAAATATAGGTTGCACGACATGCAAAGTGCTTTCGAGCACCATAACATTACTTCCGAGTGCTGTTGACAAGCGGGGTGCCCTCAGCTCTTGTGAGGCCAGCTGAGGAGCTACTTAACTGAGAAGTAGCGACACTGGTCACGAAAATTGACAAACTGCCGGGAGAGCGGTGTGCTGGTCACATACCCCTCCGTATCCTCATCCGGTGACGCCTGAGGGCCGAGCATGACACGGCGACCGGCCGACACCGTTGGACCTTCAAGGTCTGTGCGGACGCTGTTTGTTTCTTTTTTATTTAGCCAGAGGCATCTGGGAAACGAACTATAAAATGTTTACTACAAATTACACTGCGTACACCTGTTCACATGACTGTTACATGTGCATGAATGTGTGGGAAAATGTTAACTGTCAGTTAGAGAATAAAAAACAATGATCCTACTGTGCTGTCGATACGATTTCAGAGTACATTTCTGTTTTATACCAAAAGTTCTATGGGAGACATAGATACTTACAGTTACAAATCGGTGTCACACATAAGGACCGGTAAAGAGGCTTTTAGTGTAACCGGCTGATAAGGCAATGCGTTGAATAATTTCGTAGAGCTACTTGGAGCTCGCGATGTTGGGAGCCAGCCGGCAACCCTCGTGCGTCTGAGATGGCGAATCGTGCTCGTTAGGAAGAGACATCTTACATCAGAGAGTGGAACTGTTAGCTAGCTGGAGGTACTGTTGACTGATCGAAGTGGACTTGGCGAGGTTTAATGCAAGCAAATAATTTCACTTTCATTCCACAGGAATTTGGGTGCATGTCTTTGTCTTTTGACCTGTTTTGCTGTGTGGATGTTATCGGCGGAAGTCGTTAGTTGTAGCAGTAGTAGTAATAGTAGTAGTAGTGGTAGTAGTAGAGGGTAGTACCCATAATGGGAGCTACATTTTGTTTTTCGTTTGTAAAAAAGAGAAAATAGTAATAAATTATGTTTTAAAACCATGTAACAATTAATTTATTATGTTATGCAACGTTTATGTTTTACTCTTAAAAAATATAAAGTTTTGTACGAAAAAATTACCTTCAAAAACCTTATGCTTAGCGTGTTTGAGAAATAGTTGTAAAAATTGGACCACTTCTAAAACTAATCAAAATAGGACTAAATACAGTATAAAAGGCTATTAAAATATTGGAAACATAATCTAGTTTGAAACAAGGTTGTAGAATTTCTCTTGTTTTCTTTGCTGAACCCTAGAGCCCTGCTTTAGGATATTTCTGTACGTTTTTCTTCTGGCAGTTTGGTTTTGTGGAATTGAAGAAAAAGACTTACCCATTTTCCCAGCAATTTCATCTCTGATAGGGTGTTCATTATTTCTTTCTGTCGACTGTGCGACCACTCTTCCTAAGTCACTGTCAGTGAGCCCGAAGTAGCAAACTTCCACAAGAAGGCAATAGGAAACCAGTTTCTCTTCAAGATCTTTGTCCAAAATGGTATGTCTACTTCTTTTTGTGTTTGTTGCTTCCTCAGGTTAGCACATTTCATTTTGGATATCCTCATAAGTGTTATTTTCGAAACATTGAACTTTTTACTAATCTTCTTCCAACTCATCTTTTTCTGACGTGCATAAATAGCATTAATCTTTTTGGATGGACTCCACTTTCTTTCATCAACAGTGTTAACAGAAGGATGGATCGTCAGGAGAGTTCACTAACTTCGAACGTGGACTGGTCGTTGGATATCACCTGAGTTACGAATCCATCAGGTGTATTTCAGTCCCTTTAAAGCTGCCCAAATTGACTGTTGGCGATATGATCATGAAGTGGAACAACTAAAGCTAAACGCAACCAGACAGACATCATGTACTTGCGGACAGGGACCGTCGAACATTTGCGGAGGGTGGTTGCGAAAAAAAAATCACATGAAACCAGCGGAAGAAATCACGCTTAAATTCCAAAGCGCTACCAGCAGTTCAGCTAGCACAAAATGCAAAGCGGCCCGTGAAGTGGTGTACAGAATGATGTCACTGAACAGTGGGTGAGTAAAAACGCGTGATTTGGAGTGATGAATGAATAATCACGCCATAGCCTCTACGATAATCTGATGGAAGGGTTTTGGTTTCGTGACTATCTTGAGAACGTTATCTGCCATTATGTGAAGCGTCAGTAGCAAAGTACAGTGGAGGTCGTGTTATGATATGAGGGTGTTTTCCGTGGTAAGAATGTGGTCTCTTTATTGCATTTAAAGAAAACGCTAAATACGGAAGTACACGGACATATTTTACAGCATTGTGTACTACATACTGTAGAGGCACAGTTGGGATTAGATTACTGCTTGTATCAGAAGGACAATGCACCTTGTTGTAAACCAGCATATGTTAGTCAATGGTTGTGGACAATAACGTTTTTGAAAGGGACTGTTCTGTCCAGTGTCCTGACCTGAACCCAACGTAACACCCTTGAGATGAGTTAGATCGTCGAATTCGTTCCAAAGCAGGCTCAAGAGGAAGAATGGGCTGCATTCCTCCACAGTCGTTGAGACAAGTCATTGAAAGTGTCGCCAGCAGAGTTTATATCGTCATAAAGGCGAAAGGTGTACGCACCCCAACTAATATCCACTAATAAGTGTCCGGATACTTTTGATCGGTTAGTGTAATCTGGAGCGTCAGGCGCATGGGGGTTATGGGTTCCCGTGTAACGCCGAAGATAATGATTGCATCGTAGGAGAAACAAGCTGCATTTGCGCGTAAGGTAAGGTGCGACGTGAAATGAAAGAACACGTAAAATCTGTAACAGGTAAGTCAAATGAAAGACTTCGGCTTGTTGAAATGGTTTTGGAAGAATGAGGCACATGTGTAAAGGAAATGGCATAGAAGTCGCAAGTGCGAGCACTTCTAGAGATCCCAATAGTGTGTAGAGTCTTTGTAAGACGCCAGACATCGCACGCATTCAGAGGCGCTGTGCTAGGGCAGTAATAGTTCGATAAAACACATACGACAGTGTAATAGGACCGCTTATAGAACTTAAATGGAAAACATCTACAACTACATCTACTTACATACCCTGCAAGCTGCTACAAGGTGCTTGGCGGACGTTACCCTGTCTCACTGCTAGTCATTATCTTTCCTGTTCCACTCGCAAATAGAGCGAGGGAAAAAGGCTATCCTATTCTTCCACAAGAGCCCTCATTTCTCTTATGTAGTCTTCACTGTCCTTATGGAAGATAACGTCGATGATAGTAAAATCGTTCTGCAGTCTCTTACAAATGCTGCTTTCCAAGCTTTCTCAACAGTGTTTCCCGAAAAGAATGTCTTCATCCCTCCAAGAATTCCCATTTGGGATCACGGAGCATTCCATAATACTCTGGAGTTGATCGAACTTAAAAGTTACAAATGTAGCAGTACTCCTCTGAGTTGCTTCGATGTCTTCCTTTAATCCGAACTAATGACGATCCCAAATTCTCGAGCGGTACATAAGAATAGTTCGCACAAGTGTTCTGTACGCCGTCTGCTTTATGGATGAGTTATAATTTCCTGAAATTCTCCCAGTAAACGCAAATCTACCATTCGCCTTTTTTACGCCAACCTGTCGTGCTCGCTACATTTCGTGTCACCTCGTAACATTACGCCTAGATATGTAATCGACGTGACTGTCTCAAATCCCATGCCACTAATGCTGTATTCGCACGTTACAGGGCTGTTTTCATAGTAGTACACATTTTTCAACATTTAGAGCAAGCTGCCGCTCCTCACACCAAACAGAAACATCTTGTATCCACCTAAAGTCACTCAACGACGTAACTTTCCCCTGCAGTACAGAGTCATCAGCAGGCTGGCAACGTTGTTCTCGCAAGACCCTGTGCGGTAGCTTTAGAGAAACGTTATCCGAAGAAGACTGTGAAACAGTTCTGCAGCCACCGTCGCGTGTGCCTCGTATGAATGATACGGATATGCTAAAGGAGATTTGGCCACGTGCTGAGTTATTTTACCGATACTCAATACGAGGTAGGAATACGTCAGGAAGTCTCTAGTACTCCTACGACGCACTCTCCGCCATGCACAATGCACTGATTTGCGAAGCGTATATGTGAGTGCAGATGTCTTTATTACGAAATCCTTAATAACCATAGCTATCACGTAACGGTAGGCCGTGAAGAATACTTCCTGTTTCTCGCAGATGTCGGCAGAGTGCAGCAATGGTCTCGGGATAGGAATCAGACATGTGTAGATATGAGGAATTCCCCCCCCCCCCTCGGCTAAGTGTAACATATCCTTCTTCTTCTTTTGTGCCTTTACAGCTCATTGTGAGCCTTGGCCTCTTCAACAGTTCACAGCAATTTATCTCGGTCTATTGCTAGAGCTCTCCAATTTCTATAGCTCATTGTCCGCAGATCCTCGATGACTCTATCCTCCCATTTTATTTTCGGATGGCCACGCCGTCCCTGTTCTCCTACATTTCCTTGTAATACTTTTTTGGGTACTTTCGCGTCACTCATCCGTATTACATCCCAGCCCGCACCAATCTGGATGATTTCACTATTTTTCTGGTCGGTGATTTTTTTAAATAAAAGTTGTGTAACTCACGATTGTATCGTTTCTCCGTATTTCTCTTTCACAAATTGGTCCTATGAATCTTTGAAGATTCATTCTTTCAAATGCTTGCAGCATTTCGATGTCTTTTGCTGTCAGGGTCCAAGTTTCAAAGGCATATGTGACCACAAGTCCTTAAGTGTTCTGTAGATGATTAACTTCATGGTGTGGGTCAGGAGCCATGGTGATATGAGTATTATTAGAGTAAAATACGCTTCATTGGCTGCTACTAGTCTCCGTTTTATTTCATATGAAGTATCGTTTGTTTAATTTCATAGGAAGTATCTTTTGAGTAGGTGTTTGATGTTTAATCCCACGTTCCTGTTAGCTTGGTCAAGAGCGGTGAATGTCTCTTCCACTGCCTTTCTGGTTCTTGCTACTATATCTCTGTCATCGCCATAAGCGACTATCTGCACCGATTTATGGAAGATCGTCGCCCTGCTCAAAAGTTTGCATCTCTCGCCAATTTCTCCAGGGCGACATTAAAAAGGAGGCAGGCCAGTGCGTCTCCTTAACGTATGTTTAATGTATCAGACGCCATTCCCTAAATTTTCTGGGGATTTCCGATACAGCCAGGGCGTGACATAACTGCTCTCTGTCTATACTGTCACATACAGCTTTAAAGTCTATAAAGAGGTTTAAGAGTAGTCGAATCATAGCTGATAAGGAAAACCTGAACGAAGCGAAAAAGAGCGTAAAGAGAGCAATGAGAGAAGCATTCAACGAATTCGAACATAAAACATTGGCAAACAATCTAAACAAGAACCCTAAAAAGTTTTGGTCATATGTAAAATCGGTAAGCGGATCTAAATCCCCTATTCAGTCACTCGTTGACCACGATGGCACCGAAACAGAGGACGACCGAAGAAAGGCAGAAATACTGAATTCAGTCTTCCGAAACTGTTTCACTGCGGAAAATCGTAACACGGTCCCTGACTTCAGCCGTCGCACGGACGCCAAAATGGAAAATATTGAAATAAACGATATCGGAATTGAAAAACAACTGCTATCACTTAGTAGCGGAAAAGCATCCGGACCAGACGAGATACCCTTAAGATTCTACAGTGATTATGCTAAAGAACTTGCCCCCTTTCTATCAGCAATTTATCGTAGATCGCTGGAAGAACGTAAAGTACCTAGCGACTGGAAGAAAGCGCAGGTCGTTCCCATTTTCAAGAAGGGTCATAAATCAGATGCGAATAATTATAGGTCTATTTCGCTTACGTCAATCTGTTGTAGAATAATGGAACATGTTTTGTGTTCTCGTATTATGACGTTCTTAGATAATACAAATCTCCTTCATCATAACCAACATGGATTCCGCAAACAGAGATCATGTGAAACTCAGCTCGCCCTATTTGCCCAAGAAATTCACAGTGCCATAGACACTGGCGAGCAGATTGATGCCGTATTCCTGGACTTCAGGAAGGCATTTGATACGGTTCCGCACTTACGTTTAGTGAAAAAAATACGAGCTTACGGAATATCGGACCAGGTTTGTGATTGGATTCAGGATTTCCTAGAAGAAAGAACACAACATGTCATTCTTAACGGTTCAAAATCTGCAGATGTAGAGGTAATTTCGGGAGTACCGCAGGGAAGCGTGATAGGACCTTTATTGTTTACAATATACATAAATGACTTAGTTGACAACATCGGTAGCTCCGTGAGGCTATTTGCAGATGACACGGTTGTCTACAAGAAAGTAGCAACATCAGAAGACTCGTACGTACTCCAGGAGGACCTGCAGAGGATTAATGCATGGTGCGACAGCTGGCAGCTTTCCCTAAACGTAGATAAATGTAATATAATGCGCATACATAGGGGCAGAAATCCATTCCAGTACGATTATGCCATAGGTGGTAAATCATTGGAAGCGGTAACGACCGTAAAATACTTAGGAGTTACTATCCGGAGCGATCTGAAGTGGAATGATCACATAAAACAAATAGTGGGAAAAGCAGGCGCCAGGTTGAGATTCATAGGAAGAATTCTAAGAAAATGTGACTCATCGACGAAAGAAGTAGCTTACAAAACGCTTGTTCGTCCGATTCTTGAGTATTGCTCATCAGTATGGGACCCTTACCAGGTTGGATTAATAGAAGAGATAGACATGATCCAGCGAAAAGCAGCGCGATTCGTCATGGGGACATTTAGTCAGCGCGAGAGCGTTACGGAGATGCTGAACAAGCTCCAGTGGCGGACACTTCAAGAAAGGCGTTACGCAATACGGAGAGGTTTATTATCGAAATTACGAGAGAGCACATTCCGGGAAGAGATGGGCAACATATTACTACCGCCCACATATATCTCGCGTAATGATCACAACGAAAAGATCCGAGAAATTAGAGCAAATACGGAGACTTACAAGCAGTCGTTCTTCCCACGCACAATTCGTGAATGGAACAGGGAAGGGGGATCAGATAGTGGTACAATAAGTACCCTCCGCCACACACCGTAAGGTGGCTCGCGGAGTATAGATGTAGATGTAGATGTAGATTCGTGCCAATTCAGAATTCGATCGCCTTCTTAAGGATTTGGCTTAGACTACAGATCTCATGTACAGTTGTCATGCCCCTGGCTCTCTCTCAATTACTGGGAGGCCATGGTCGAATATAATGTTTGAGAATACTTTATACTCCAACTTAAGTAATGTGATTCCCCTACAGTTAACACTAGAGACCGAATTACACTGAAGAGCCAAAGAAACTGGCACACTTGCCCAATATCTGTAGGACCCCCGCGAGTATGCAAAAGTGCCGGAAGACGACGTGACATGGACTCGACTAATGTCTAAAGTACTGTTGGAGGGAATTGACACCCTAAATGCTGCAGGACTGCCCGTAAATCCGTGAGAATATTAGGGGTTAGAGATCTCTTCTAAACAGCACTTTGCAAGGCATCCCAGATATGCTCAATAATGTTCGTGGCTAAGTTTGGTGGCCAGCGGAAGTGTTTAAACTCAGAAGAGTGCTCCTGGAGCCACTCTGTAGCAATTCTGAACATGTGGGGTCTTGCATTGTCCTGTTGGAATTTCCCAAGTCCGTCGGAATGTACAATGGATATGTATGGATGCAGGTGATCAGACAGGATGCTTACGTACGTGTCACCTGCCAGAGTCGTATCTAGACGTATATGACTCCAACTGCACACGCCCCACACCATTATGGAGCCTTCACCATCTTTAACAACCCCTGCTGACATGCAGCGTGCATGGATTCATGAGGTTGTCTCCATACTCGTACACGTCCATCCGCTCGATACAATTTGAAACGAGACTCGTCCGACCAGGCAACATGCTTCCAGTCATCAACAGTCCAATGTCGTTGTTGACGGGCCCAGGCGAGGCGTAAAACTGTGACTCGTGCAGTCATCAATGATACACAAGTGGGCCTTCAGTTTAAAAAGTCCATATCGATAGTGTTTTTCGTTGAATGGTTCGCACGTTTACACCGGATTGTAATCTGCAGCAATTTGCGGAAAGGTTGCACTTCTGTGATGTTGAACGATTCTCTTTAGTCATCGTTGGCCCCGTTGTTGCAGGATGTTTTTCCGGCCGCAGCGATGTCGGAGATTTGATGTTTTACCCGATTACTGATATTCACGATACACTCCTGAAATGGTCGTACCGAAAAACCCCACTTCATCGCTATCTCGGAGATGCTGTGTCCCATCGCTTGTGCGGCGACTACAACACCACGTTCAAACTCACTTAACTCTTGGTAACATGACATTGTAGCAGCAGTAGCCGATCTAACAACTAAGCCAGACACTTTTTGTCTTATATTGGCGTTACCGACCGCAGCACCGTATTGTGCCTGTTTACATATCTCTGTATGTGAATGCGCATGCCTATACCAGATTCTCTAGCGCTTCAATGTATATGCAACGTAACAAGCTCAAAAATGCGTGCAAAAAAGCGTGAAACATGCTTAAAACATACATGAAAAGTGTTGAAACGTGCAAGATCAATTAATAAAAAACATACTAGTTACTGCATGCGATTCATTTCGAAGTTCTACCTGTGCGTATCGATTGCGAGGATGAGTGCTGATTACGCGAAAAATTGGGGTATTTAGAATGCTGACCTCATGATCTGTATACTTTGTGGTAGATGTTAGGCAGGGTCCTTTTTGAGATTAGTTTTAAAAAAATTGCAAAACGATGACGCACACCATGTTTCAAATATTGTTCCTTCTTTGCTTTGTTGTCGATAACAAGTTAATGCGATAAAGTTAGTCGTCGCAAAATAACCGATATGCACAGGTCCAACTTGGAGATATATCACACACAGAGTGGCACGCAATAGAACTCGGTAAGATCTTATTTCAAAAATAGAATACAGTTAGAAATTTTTTGAAAAATATTAATGTTTAATAAATAGTATCGGACTAAAGTATCGTTTACAAATTATTTTACATTTTGCTACCATTGTAAACAGGTACTGTTCCAAATTTTCGGTAATAAGATAGTCTTAGATCACTCAAAACATTTGTGTAAACAGAAAAGGACCGTTGTACAGCAACGGAGGTAAACGGGGCAGTATTTGAATTTGGATGCTATGCTGGCACGTATTGTTTGTGGCAAGAGGTCATCCGTCCCATTAATCAAAATATTAATTTGGGAGAAGGGTTCAAAGCCTGGGTCATTGTTCAAAATGTTCTCAAATTTTCTTTAAGTTTTCTCGGGAATACCTCTGGCAGTGAGGAGTTCACAAGACTAATTTTATTAATTATAGCCAAATCTTGAATATCAAGGGTTTAAATACTCGCAGATGTACGAGAAAAATGAATGCTAATCACAGTAATGTTTTTTTTCCATTTTGGAATTGTTAAATGCTTCCTTGCACTGGCAAACTGCCAAAGGCTCTGCATTACTGAAGTCGTTTACCTGGCCTTTGATGGCCTCGAAATGTTCATTGTAAAACAACGCAGCCTCTTTCCACGTACCCCAAGAGTTCCCATTGGTCCAGGGGTAGAGCCACGTCTGGTAGAAATCCTTTGTAGGTCTTGAAGCGAGCTGGTGCCTTAAGAAACACTTGATTTATGGATGAAATCAGTTTATTTACATTCCCAAATGTGAATCGCCCTGCTGCAGAAGAATGATAGAGTGATGCACTCCGTGAGCAAAGCACATCACATGAATGAAAATTTGGGTAAAATTTTCCTGCTTTGATCATACAGGGAACAGCATTGAAAGAAACGAAAACATCATCTGCAGAGGGTCCTTGAAAATATTTTTTTAATACTCCCGTTCACAAATCTGGTGATCGTAGAATAATTTGTCTTTTCAAGTTTTTTTAGACCACTAAACAAAAAGAAGAAGGCTCTTGTTTTAACGCACCAACCATTCATCAACTGAAGTCCAAATAATGCAGTCCTTGAGATCACTGGATATTTCTTCCAGAACCCGTAGATAAATTGTTGGCATGTAATTTTTACGCAATTCATGTCGTAAATTTTGACTTAAGCAATATTTGTGCAGGAAACCTCTGTGGATGGGATTTGTAAGTTTGTTACTTGCAATGAATGTTTCATATAGATCCATGTTAAAACGATCTGTTTGGTTACCTTTGGAGGTTAAATCCCTGCTGTCAAAAGTTGTTATCGTAAGCCTTTTTTTTTTTTTTTTTTTGCATTCCTGCAATATAAAGACTTGTCTTAACCTTAGGACGCCTAAGGGGGGGGGGGGGGGTTCATTGAACCCATAATTTTTTTATGTCCCCTGCTTTTGCCCAAGTAACTTTCATACTACATATTCTCTTTGAGTTATTGTTTATTGGCTATTTTATGAAACGTTAGTGTCAATATATTTTATAGAAACCTCCTGCTTTGAAAGAAAAAATAAATAAACTTATTATGGGTCCAACGAACCCCCCCCCCCCTTAGGCTTCCATGCTATAGAAAATTTCCCTTAGTAGGATTTCGTATTTCTCATCTCTACAACAATGCAAGTTAGTTTCTTGTTGGTTGGTATTCTTGATATTCACAACAATCGGTTTATTTTCAGAGGAAGTGATTCTTGATGTCAGTCAGCTGTTATTTATCTTGTAAACTGGCAGTGAGTTAGTGCAGTTCCCAGCATGTAGGCCTCCAGTAACTTTGGTGCCCTACACAGCAAAAACGAAACCAAGTAAAAACTTACTGATGTTGTCAACAATGCACGAAGATAAAGGCACTGTTGTAGGAGAGAAGAATAAAACCGTGATAAATGCATATTATAATTCCACTAAAGGTGGAATTGATACCATTGATCAAATGGCGCGTATGTACACCTGCAAGAGGGGAACAAAGAGATGGCCTCTATCTCTATTTTACTCTCTCATCAACATTTGCGCTATCAATGCAACCACTATATTCATCCAGCAACATCCACGATGGAATGAGAAGAAACACAACAAACGGAAACTTTATCTTCTGCAAGCTGGGATGGAACTAGTGCAATTGCAGGTAGAAGAAAGAAGTGCCAATGCAAGAGGGTTATCTAACCAAATTGTTCAATCAATTGAGACTATTCTACAAAAGAAAATCAAAGAAATGACAACAGAAGCATGTCAGCCTCCTGCAGGGAAAGGTCGGTGCCATATTTGTGTAGGAAAAGCTAAAACAAAGAAGCAGAAGTACAACAATATAAGTAAACCAAAACAGCATTGTGGACAGTGTCATAAACATGTGCGTAACACACATTCAGGAAAAATTCTGAAGTGTGTCTCTTGCCTTGAAGTTGAGGACTCAAGAGTAGTCTATTGTATATGAACACATCTGTATTTTGTATTGTAATATGTCAATTTTTTATTCACTCAATCCAATATTTATAACAATTAACAACATTATTAAACCAATGCCTTAGTTAAATTACATAAACCATTTTTAAAGTTGTAATTTTTCATCAGTAAACTTATTTAATACCTGTGGGCTCGCCCAACCCCCCCCCCCCCCCTTAGGCATCCAAGTTAGAAAAAAAGGCTTGGGCGTCCTAGGGTTAACATGCTCGTCTGTTTGAAGCTTTTTTTTTTTTCAGGAAACGTTTTTTCTCGCAAACTCGAACATATAGAACATTTCCGTCATAAGTAAATGTTCCAGGACGGTCAGCTATCCACGAAAGTTTTCTTTTTTCCGGCGGCATGGTGCACAACACGTTACACACTACACGTAAAGGCTGTAATCTTTGTACAAATAAAAATAAAACTAAAGTGAAACAATGGACGTGCGGCTAGCAACTTGCTTATTTAATTTAATTGTTGCCGACGCGTGCGATGTGACAGGGGAGGGGATTAAGCGCGGTCGCGGACGTTCTTAATCAGTTCGTTAGGCCATGGCCTCTTGGTTAGCGATCGCATGCCGCAGTCACTCCGTGAGATATTAAAACGAGATCTAGCTACTGCCTGTCCGTCTAGATTTTTCAAATATCGTGAACATAGAGCGAAAGTATGTATCATCACTAGTTTTCAGTTAAAATATGCATTAACCGGTGAAAAGGAGCCAAGAGAAGGAAGGAAGATTGCGTTTAACGTCCCGTCGACATCGAGGTCATTAGGGACGGAGCACAAGCTCGGATTGTGTCAAGGATAGGGAAGGAAATCGGCTATGCCCTTCAAAGGAACCACCCCGGCAAAGAGCGATTTAGGGAAATCACGGAAAACCTTAATCTGGATGGCCGGACTCAGGTTTGAGCTGTCGTCCTCCCGAATGCGAGTCCAGTGTGTTAACCAATGTTCCACCTGGAAAAGAAGACAATTATACAAATACGTATGCAACATGCAAATTCTTATAATCTTATCACATTCTGACTGATCTCCGCCGGCCGGTGTGGCCGAGCGGTTCTAGGCACTTCAGTCTGTAACCGCGCGACCGCTAAGGTCGCAGGCTCGAATTCTGCCTCGGGCATGGATTTGTGTGATGTCCTTAGGTTAGTTAGGTTTAAGTAGTTCTCAGTTCTAGGGGACTGGTGACCTCAGATGTTAAGTCCCATAGTGCTCAGAGCCATTTGAACCATTTTTGACTGATCTCCCTTCTTGTGCATGGGGCACATTA
The DNA here is from genome assembly GCF_023864345.2 of Schistocerca serialis cubense. Classification (NCBI taxonomy): domain Eukaryota; kingdom Metazoa; phylum Arthropoda; class Insecta; order Orthoptera; family Acrididae; genus Schistocerca; species Schistocerca serialis. The sequence continues at coordinate 557,389,280 of NC_064638.1, read as the reverse complement.
TCCCTTCTTTCCATTTTTGGGGCACTTTCTCCTCTTCCCATATTGGGCAAGTTATGTTTTCTTTCCACTGCTGGTGCATTTTCTCCTCTTCCCAAGCTGAAGTTTCCATCTTTAGGATGATTGGTTCCAATTCGTTATCTCATTGTACAAACAGCTCTGTCGGGATAGGTCTGTTCCTGCCGTGTTTTTCATTTTCTTCATGGATGCACTTATTTTCCCCACGTTTGGTGGAGCTATGATAGCAGAGGCATTTTCTCCCTGTATCTCTGTTGGCTCTCTTGGTGTTATTATTCTGAAGTGAGGAGTTTGTCAAAGTGTCGGCTTCACCTTTCACATATCTCCTTTGATTTGTCCTCTTTTCAGTCCTCCGTTTCTCTTTATAATCTTCCACCATCCCTCTTGTACACTGTGATGGTAGTGTCCTCTTATGTGCCTTGTTCTCTTTTTCTGTTGTAGCGTTAACACAACCAGTCACCTCAAAAATTCGTAGTCTTCATTGGATCACATGTAGACAATAAGTGTCAAGGCACACTGGATACCTAAAAGCAGAACTTAAAGGCAAGCAGACTTCCTGCGGTGTGAGTACTCGCCTGCGCACCCGCGCTTGTTTGTGTGTATGACAGACAGAGAGAGAGAGAGAGAGAGAGAGAGAGAGAGAAGTGCAGACAAACTGTTTATTGCGTGGGCGTACCCATCATGGTTTCAGTGGTCCTGGCGGTTTACATGACTGAAATAGAAACACGTATTTGTGTATCCAAAATTTTATACGCCCTAAATACCAGTTCCTCTTCCCGTTCCATCGCGAACCACACATCCACTGAAATACCGAGCTCCGTTACACGCAAGCCGCGACGCGGCGGAGATTCTCCAGGAGTGGACCCTCGAATCGAAAATAGTGCGAATAGAAAGAAAACGAAAGGATAAGTGCACTTTAGCTGGCCAGCTTGTTGATAAATGGAAAGCAGTTTTCTAACTTTCTCTGCCAGATGACATATGTTCGGTTGTATACAGATTCCCAGATACTTCTATGGTGTCCGAAAATAGAGCTCTTTGGCTGTAAAATCAACAGCGTGAAAAACAGAAAACAATAAATACGGATTAGAGGATAAGGAGAAAGGAACAAAACAGAGGAATATAATGTATTTATTTCCTCTGTGCTGATAGTTTGGTTTAGTCGTAGGATATCTCTAACAAAAATTCTCGCGCACATTCCTTACGATATCCTGCGGGATAAGCCTCCGTAAATAATTACAAGTCTCGCAAGCAGCTATAACAAAAACGCAGAGTTCCATTCGACAAGCAAAATTATCGTAAACGGTCGTTTCTCTGTCATTTGTTGAATGGTGGTCTGGAACTGAAATCACGAAAACTCTAAAAACTCAGTCTGTCCTACGAATTCCATGTCATGTTCTGCACAGGATCTTCCAATAGCTTAGTTGCGGTCTTCACCTTCATTTAGCTAAGACTAATTGGGTAGAGAACTGCTTCCAGTGATTGAGCACAATGTAGAGATCTGCACGCCTTAGTATCAGTTTTATGTGATTTTCTTTTCATTATTATCTGAAATGATGGTCGAAGTAGAGAAGATATAAAATGTAGACTGGCAATGGCAAGGAAAGCGTTTCTGAAGAAGAGAAATTTGTTAACATCGGGTATAGATTTAAGTGTCAGGAAGTTGTTTCTGAAAGTATTTCTATGGAGTGTAGCCATGTATGGAAGTGAAACATGGACGATAAATAGTTTGTACAAGAAGAGAATAGAAGCTTTCGAAATGTGGTGCTACGGAAGAATGCTGAAGATTAGATGGGTAGATCACATAACTAATGAAGAGGTATTGAATAGAATTGGGGAGAAAAGGAGTTTGTGGCACAACTTGACAAGAAGAAGGGACCGGTTGGTAGGACATGTTCTGAGGCATCAAGGGATCATAAATTTAGTATTGGAGGGCAGCGTAGAGGGTAAAAATCATAGAGGGAGACCAAGAGATGAATACACTAAGCAGATTCAGAAGGATGTGGGTTGCAGTAAGTACTGGGAGATGAAGAAGCTTGCACAGGATATGGTAGCATATAGAGCTGCATCAAACCAGTCTCAGGACTGAAGACCACAACAACAACAACATTATCTGAAATACTTCATAACAACAACAAAGTTGTTTTTTAATAACGTCGTTGATTTCGTCAGTCCGTAGAATAATTTGATGCAACCATCCGCTCTAGTATATCCTTTGCGTCTCGTTCTCTGCATAATTAACACAATCTGATTACTGTATTCAGGTTTCTCTTCGCAATTTTTATTCAATGTACATCCCCCCATTACCAAGTGAACTATTTCTTGCTGTCTCGTAACATGTCTTAATAACGTATCCCATCTCTTAGCCAACTTTTACCGTGTTTTTCTTTTCTTTAAGATTTGAATCAGAACCTCTTCATAAGTTAGGCGATGTTCGTATGAACTTTTTAGTATTCTTCAGCAATACAACATTTCATTAGCTCCTGTTCTCTTATTGTCTGTACTATTTACAGTCCATGTTTCATTTCCATACAGCGCTGTACGGCAGACATATGCTTTCAGAAAACCTTCCTAACACTTAAATTTATAGATCATCAGTTTTCTGACTCGTTTGATGCGTCCCACCACGAATTCTTCTCCTGTCCCAACCTCTTCATCTCACAGTAGCACTTGCAGCCTACGTCTTCAATTATTTGCTGGGCGTATTCCAATCTATTCTTCCTCTACAGTTTTTGCCCTCTCCAGCTTCTTCTGTTTTCCCATATACTCCTTTCCTCTCAGATTCTGCACAGAACCTCTTCATTCCTTATCAGTCCACCTAATTTTCAACATTCGTCCGTAGCACCACATCTCAAATGCATCGATTCTCTTCTGTTCCGGTTTTCCCACAGTCCATATCTCGCTACCATACAGTCTCAGAAATTTCGACTTCAGATTAAGGCCTATGTTTGAGTAGATTTCTCTTGGCCAGGAATGCTCTTTTTGTCAGTACTAGTCTGTTTTTGATGTCCTCCTTGCTCCGTCTGTCATTGGTTATTCTGCCTTGGCAGCAGAATTCCTTAACTTCATTGACTTCGTGACCATCAATCCTGATGTTAAGTTTCTCGCTGTTCTCATTTCTACTACTTCTCATTACTTTCGTCTTTCTTCGATTTACTCTCAGTCCATATTATGTACTCATTAGACTGTTCATTCCGTTGAGTAGATCACGTAATTCTTCTTCACCTCCATTCAGGATAGCAATGTCATCAGCGAATCGTATCATTGATATCCTTTCACCTTTAATTTTAATTCCACGCCTGAACCTTTCTATTATTTCTATCAATACTTCTTCGGTCTACAGATTGAACAGCAGGGTCGAAAGGCTACATGCTTGCATTACAACCTGTTTAATCCGAGCAAATTCTTGGTTGTCCACTGTTATTATTCCCTCTTGGCTCTTGTACATATCGTGTATTACCCGCCTGTCTCTATAGCCTACACCTATTTTTCTCAGAATTTCGAACATCTTGCACCATTTTACATTGCTGAACGCGTTTTCCAGGTCGACAAATCCTATGAAAGTGTCTTGATCTTTCTTTAGTCTTGTCTCCATTGTGAACCCCAACTTCACAATAATCTTCCTCGTGCCTTTACCTTTTTTAGAGCCAAACTGATCGTCATCTAACACATCCTAAATTTTCTTTTTCATTCTTCTGTATATTATTCTTGTCTGCAACTTGGATACATGAGCTGTTACGCTGATTGTGCGATAATTTCTGCAGTTGTGAGTCCTTGCAGTCTTCGGAACAGTGTGGATCATATTTTTCCGAAAGTCGGATGGTATGTAGCCAGACTCACACATTCTACCCACCAACGTGAATAGTCGTTTTGTTGCCACTTCCCCAAATGATTTTAGAAATTCTGATGCAATGTTATCTATCCCTTCCGCCTTATTTGATCTTAAGTCCTCCAAAGCTCTCTCAAATTGTGATCTAGGAGGGTAGAATGAAAAGCAATGCCTCCACCTTCGTTAATTGGGTTTGTATGGGAATATGTTAATAAATCAAACGCTGAAATAATCCTTAGAATGTGATCTTTAATTACCAATATTCACTTTCCCGCATAATGACCAGCAAATTGGATACATTCCTGCCAAAGACGAACAAGTTTTGTGAAGCCGTCACGGAAGAAGTCGACACTCTGTTTCCGCAACCACAGTCTCACAGTTCTCTCGTCTTCGTCAGAAGCATAACGATGTCCCCGCAGATCGTCTTTCATTATCGGGGACAGATGGAAGTCAAACGGTGCTAAATGTGGACTGTATGGAGGATACGTAGGGTGGTGAGATTCAGTCTCTGAAGTTCTGCTGTGGTGGCACGATAAGTGTGTGGTTTGGCATTGTCATGGTGCAGGAAAACATTTCACTTTTCCTTTCGGACCCTTGTTAGCCGTCATTTCAGAGTTCGCAGCGTTGTGATGTAACGCTTTGAATTTATCGTTGTTCCACGATCAAGGAAATCAACACGGCTAACACTATCTGCATCCCAGAACACTGTGGCCATGATTTTTCCAGCTGAGGGCTGCGTCTTGAATTTCTTTTTCTGGGGCGAGGCTTTGTGTCGATATTCCATAGACTGACGTTTCGTCTCGGGGTCGTAATTGTGTACCCACGTTTCGTCTTCTGTCACAATTGAATGGAGAAAGGCGTTCCCTTTATTCTCGTAACGCGAGAGGAGTTCCTGGCAAATTTCAAGTCTGTGCGCTTTCATTTCGGGAGTCAGCATCCAGGGTACCCATCGTGCACAGATCTTCCGATAGCCAGGCAAAGCAATAATGTAACCCAAACGTTCTTGTGAAATGCCGATTTTGCTTGTAATTTCTCTCTGAGTGAAACGACCATCGTCTTGAATCAGTCCATCAACGTTTTGCTTGTGAAACTCGGTGGCTGCTGTCACAGGACGTCCAACTCCTTGTTTGTCACGCAAGTCAAATGGCCCGCCTTAACATCTTTTAACTTACTCGCCCAACGACTCAAAGTACGCACATCAACACAATCACCATAAACTGCTTTCATTCTCTGATGAATCTCCTTTGGGGTGATACCTTCTGCTGTCAAGAATTCAATGACTGCACGTTGCTTAAATCGCACTGACCGACCGTCTGCGCAGGGTTGCATACTTCATACTGTAACAATACAATCGTTCAACGCTAAGGCTTCCCGCCAACTGGAGCTGTTGAGAAGAGGCTGCGGATCAAGCCAGTACCTGTCGCATACCAATGCTGCCAACTATTGAAGAGTTACGAAGGTGGTGGCATTACTTTTCAGTCAACCCTCGTAATACTGGATACCCTATCTCTTCTAAATCGACTCCTCTTTCTTCTTCTATCACATCAGACAAATCTTCCCCCTCATAGAGGCCTTCAAGGTAATCTTTCCACCTATCCGCTCTCTCCTCTGCATTTAACAGCAGAATTCCCGTTGCACTCTTAATGTTATCACCCGTGCTTTTAATTTCACCGAAGGTTGTTCTGACTTTCCTGTATGTTGAGTCAGTCTTTCCGACATTCATTTCTTTTTAGATTTCTTAAAATTTTTCATGCAGCCATTTCGTCTTAGCTTCCCTGCACTTCCTATTTATTTCATTCCTCAGCGACTTGTATTTCTGTATTCCTGATTTTCCCGGAACATGTTTGTACTTCCTCTTTTCATCAATGAACTGAAGTATTTCTTCTGTTACCCATGGTTTCTTCGCAGCTACCTTCTTTGTACCTATGTTTTCCTTCCCAACTTCTGTGATGGGCCTTTTTAGAGATGTCTATTCCTCTTCAACTGTACTGCCTACTGCGCTATTCCTTATTGCTGTATCTATAGCGTTAGAGAACTTCAAACGTATCTCGTCATTCCTTAGTACTTCCGTATCCCACTTCTTTGCGTATTGATTCTTCCTGACTAATGTCTTGAACTTCAGCCTACTCTTCATCACTACTATATTGTGATCTGAGTCTATATCTGCTCCTGGGTACGCCTTACAATCCAATATCTGATTTCGCAATCTCTGCCTGACCAAGATGTAATCTAACTGAAATCTTCTTGTATCACCCGGCCTTTTCCAAGTATACCTCTATTCTCGAATAGAGTATTCGCTATTACTAGCTGAAATTTATTACAGAGCTCAATTAGTCTTTCTCCACTCTCATTCCTTGTCCCAAGCCAATAAATTCCTGTAACCTGTTCTTCTACTCCTGCCCCTACAACGGCATTTCAGTCCCCCAAGACTGTTAGATTTTCATCTACCTTTACGTACTGTATTACCGTTTCAACATCCTCATACACTTTTTCTCTCTCTCTTCTCGTCGACAGCTTGCGACGTCGGCATATATACCCGAATTATCGTTGTTGATGTTGGTTTGCTGTCGATCCTGATAATAACAACCGTATCACTGAGCTGTTCCCAGTAACACACTTTCTGCCATACCTTACTATTCGTAACGAATCCTACTCCCGTTTTCCGCTGCTGTTGATATTACCCTGTATTCACCCGACCAGAAATCGTTGTCTTCTTTCCATTTCACTTCACTCACTCCTACTATACCTAGATTGAGCCTTTGCATCTCCCTTTTCAGATTTTCTAGCTTCCCTGCCATGTTCAAGATTCTGACATTTCACGCCCCTACTCGTAGAACGTTATCCTTGTATTGGTTTTTCAATCTTTTTCTCGTGGTCGCCTCTCCCTTGGCAGTCCCCTCCCAGAGATCCGAATGGGGGACTACTCCGGAATCTTTTGACAATAGAGAGAGCATTTTGACACTTTTTCATTTATAGGCCACATGTCCTGTAGATACACGTAATACGTCTTTCATGCAGTGGTTTCCATTGTCTTCTGCATCCTCATGCTGTTGATCGTTGCTGGTATTTCCTTCTTTAGAGGCAGTTTCCCACCCTATGGACAAGAGACTACCCTGAACCTCTGTCCTCCGCCCTCTTTGTCAAGGCCTTTGGTAGAATGAAGGTGACTTCTTATGCCAAAAGTGTTCGGCCGCCAATGCTGATTATTAATCAAAATTTAGGAGGTGACGGGTTTTGTACCCAGGACCAAGGACGTTTTGATTACTATCGAAGACGCTACACCTAGACCACTGGAGGAAACTCGGTTTATCTTAACCTCTCTTAAAGACAGTAGTCTTCCTTTCAGCTTGATCTTTTAAGTCGTTTACAGTCTGTGACTCAATTATAATGTCTTCGGTAAACTTCAGTTTTTATTTCATGTTTCTAAATTTAATTTTCTTTACAATTTTCTTCTTAGTTTCCCCTATTTTTGTTCAGTGTGGTGACTGAGCAACATGGGGATAGGGCTAAAGTCCCACCTCACTCTCTTCTCAAATAATACCTTCCTCTCATGTCCTTCGACCATTTTGACTGCAGTCTGGTTTCTTTGCAAGTTGTAGACGGCATTTTGCTTCATGTAATTATTGCTGTTAACTTCAGAATTTAAAAGAGCGTATTCATAATATTATTGTTTATATCTGCCAATAATGTTATCGTAGTCTGGTTAGGTAAAGAACGTTTTTTTTTAAATTCTTTTTACAAACAGTGCTCCACAGCTGTCAGTATGACTACCACAGTTAATGTATTTTAATAAATTATGTGTGGTCATTCCTCCAGGTAACTGAAATATTTTTGTGAAAATAGTATATTTGTTTGTCGTGATGGTGTTCTGCAGTCCCCTTTAGTTGAGAGCGGCAGCTAAGCAGTCAGGGCTCAGATATGTCCTTCGAGGCCACACCACAGAGCGTTGCTGCAGTCATCAGCGGGAAAGGGAGCAGTAGGCGCTACTATGCACTAGAAACCTCGCTAATTGCAACTAACTGGGACGAGACCATTTTTGAATGTTTTCTAAAATTATTATTTCAAGTTGTAATTAGTGATATAACATACATCCTCTGGTAGGACCATCCATGGTGGATTGGTCTGATGGTGAGAGATCAAATGAAGAGTAGTCCCTCCCAGGGGTCACCCTTCTTGGGAGTGCGTAGGTAGCAACCATGTGGGCTGTTAGCTAGGTCTGACATTACTTGTGTCAGACTTCTTTGGTCTTCTTTCCTGTCGCCTCTCTTAGCCAACTCTTGCCCTTTCCGCCGTTTTGCCGACCGGTTCGGTACGCGAGCGCACCGAACGGTCTTGTTTTCGAAACAGAGCCCCAACATTGTTCAGTAAGCATTTAGAAAGCGATGCTGAACGGTCCTAGCGAACCAAAACGCTGTTGTCAGTTCTCCTCACGCCAACCAATGAAAAGCAATCTGCCTCAGATCCACGCATGCGCACTGCAGTGCCTCAGCGGCACGAACTCGAAGCGACTAGCAGCTGACACAGGCATACCATTCTTCACAGTACCGAAAAGTAATACTGTTCAAATTTCGCTGACCAAGTCTTCCATGATTGCATGATGTTGTTGTTGTGGTCTTCAGTCCTGAGACTGGTTTGATGCAGCTCTCCATGCTACTCTATCCTGTGCAAGCTTTTTCATCTCCCAGTACCTACTGCAACCTACATCCTTCTGAATCTGCTTAGTGTATTCATCTCTTGGTCTCCCTCTACGATTTTTACCCTCTACGCTGCCCTCCGATACTAAATTGGTGATCGCTTGATGCCTCAGAACATGTCCTACCAACCGATCCCTTCTTCTGGTCAAGTTGTGCCACAAACTTCTCTTCTCCCCAATCCTATTCAATACTTCCTCATTAGTTATGTGATCTACCCATCTAATCTTCAGCATTCTTCTGTAGCACCACATTTCGAAAGCTTCTATTCTCTTCTTGTCCAAACTATTTATCGTCCATGTTTCACTTCCATACAAATACTTTCAGAAATGACTTCCTTACAGTTAAATCAATACTGGATGTTAACAAATTTCTCTTCTTCAGAAACGCTTTCCTTACCATTGGCAGCCTACATTTTATATCCTCTCTACTTCGACCATCATCAGTTATTTTGCTCCCCAAATAGCAAAACTCCTTTACTACTTTAAGTGCCTCATTTCCTAATCTAATTCCCTCAGCATCACCCGACTTAATTAGACTACATTCCATTATCCTTGTTTTGCTTTTGTTGATGTTCATCTTATATCCTCCTTTCAAGACACTGTCCATTCCGTTCAACTGCTCTTCCAAGTCCTTTGCTGTCTCTGACAGAATTACAATGTCATCGGCGAACCTCAAAGTTTTTATTTCTTCTCCATGAATTTTAATACCTACTCCTAATTTTTCTTTTGTTTCCTTTACTGCTTGCTCAATATACAGATTGAACAACATCGGGGAGAGGCTACAACCCTGTCTTACTCCCTTCCCAACCACTGCTTCCCTTTCATGTCCCTCGACTCTTATAACTGCCATCTGGTTTCTGTACAAATTGTAAATAGCCTTTCGCTCCCTGTATTTTACCCCTGCCACCTTTAGAATTTGAGAGTATTCCAGTCAACATTGTCAAAAGCTTTCTCTAAGTCTACAAATGCTAGAAAGGTAGGTTTGCCTTTCCTTAATCTTTCTTCTAAGATAAGTCGTAAGGTCAGTATTGCCTCACGTGTTCCAGTGTTTCTACGGAATCCAAACTGATCTTCCCCGAGGTTGGCTTCTACTAGTTTTTCCATTCGTCTGTAAAGAATTCGTGTTAGTATTTTGCAGCTGTGACTTATTAAGCTGATAGTTCGGTAATTTTCACATCTGTCAACACCTGCTTTCTTTGGGATTGGAATTATTATATTCTTCTTGAAGTCTGAGGGTATTTCGCCTGTTTCATACATCTTGCTCACCAGATGGTAGAGTTTTGTCAGGACTGGCTCTCCCACGGCCGTCAGTAGTTCCAACGGAATATTGTCTACTCCGGGGGCCTTGTTTCGACTCAGGTCTTTCAGTGCTCGGTCAAACTCTTCACGCAGTATCATATCTCCCATTTCATCTTCATCTACATCCTCTTCCATTTCCATAATATTGTCCTCAAGTACATCGCCCTTGTATAGACCCTCTATATACTCCTTCCACCTTTCTGCTTTCCCTTCTTTGTTTAGAACTGGGTTTCCATCTGAGCTCTTGATATTCATACAAGTCGTTCTCTTATCTCCAAAGGTCTCTTTAATTTTCCTGTAGGCGGTATCTATCTTACCCCTAGTGAGATAGGCCTCTACATCCTTACATTTGTCCTCTAGCCATCCCTGCTTAGCCATTTTGCACTTCCTGTCGATCTCATTTTTGAGACGTTTGTATTCGTTTTTGCCTGTTTCACTTACTGCATTTTTATATTTTCTCCTTTCATCAATTAAATTCAGTATTTCTTCTGTTACCCAAGGATTTCTACTAGCCCTCGTCTTTTTACCTACTTGATCCTCTGCTGCCTTCACTACTTCATCCCTCAAAGCCACCCATTCTTCTTCTACTGTATTTATTTCCCCCATTCCTGTCAATTGCTCCCTTATGCTCTCCCTGAATCTCTGTACAACCTCTGGTTCTTTTAGTTTATCCAGGTCCCATCTCCTTAAATTCCCACCTTTTTGCAGTTTCTTCAGTTTTAATCTACAGGTCATAACCAATAGATTGTGGTCAGAGTCCACATCTGCCCCTGGAAATGTCTTACAATTTAAAACCTGGTTCCTAAATCTCTGTCTTACCATTATATAATCTATCTGATACCTTTTAGTATCTCCAGGGTTCTTCCATGTATACAACCTTCTTTCATGATTCTTAAACCAAGTGTTAGTTATAATTATGTTGTGCTCTGTGCAAAATTCTACAAGGCGGCTTCCTCTTTCATTTCTGTCCCCCAATCCATATTCACCTACTATGTTTCCTTCTCTCCCTTTTCCTACACTCGGATTCCAGTCACCCATGACTATTAAATTTTCGTCTCCCTTCACAAACTGAATAATTTCTTTTATTTCATCATACATTTCTTCAATTTCTTCGTCATCTGCAGAGCTAGTTGGCATATAAACTTGTACTACTGTAGTAGGTGTGGGCTTCGTATCTATCTTGGCCACAATAATGCGTTCACTATGCTGTTTGTAGTAGCTTACCCGCATTCCTATTTTCCTATTCATTATTAAACCTACTCCTGCATTACCCCTATTTGATTTTGTGTTTATAACCCTGTAGTCACCTGACCAGAAGTCTTGTTCCTCCTGCCACCGAACTTCACTAATTCCCACTATATCTAACTTCAACCTATCCATTTCCCTTTTTAAATTTTCTAACTTACCTGCCCGATTAAGGGATCTGACATTCCACGCTCCGATCCGTAGAACGCCAGTTTTCTTTCTCCTGATAACGACATCCTCTTGAGTAGTCCCCGCCCGGAGATCCGAATGGGGGACTATTTTACCTCCGGAATATTTTACCCAAGAGGACGCCATCATCATTTAATCATACAGTAAAGCTGCATGCCCTCGGGAAAAATTACGGCTGTAGTTTCCCCTTGCTTTCAGCCGTTCGCAGTACCAACACACCAAGGCCGTTTTGGTTATTGTTACAAGGCCAGATCAGTCAATCATCCAGACTGTTGCCCTTGCAACTACTGAAAAGGCTGCTGCCCCTCTTCAGGATCCACACGTTTGTCTGGCCTCTCTACAGATACCCCTCCGTTGTGGTTGCACCTACGGTACGGCTATCTGTATCGCTGAGGCACGCAAGCCTCCCCACCAACGGCAAGGTCCATGGTTCATGGGGGGAGATTGCATGATAACGATAGAATATTGACCGTGTTCTGGAAACTGTCGTAAATGTCACATCATGTCATTTTATTCTCATTCACATCAACGTTTTGTTTTGGATTTTACGTTTCGGAACAAAAGTTGGGAATGGAGTATGGTACCACATTGCAAAAAAAAAAAAAAAAAAAAAAAAAAAAAAAAAAAAAAAAAAAAAAAAAAAAAAAAAAACATGTATAGAAACACCAGAAAAATTCGTCATTTTTTCTGTTTACCGTCGTTCCTCAGTTCCTTCAAAATTCATTGAGGTACATTCTGTCTATGCAAGTAACTGAAGGCAGTTTGTTTATTGTCATTCACGTTTCGCATCTTTTCTTCGTGAAGATGCTTCACAAATAAAAGAAACAAAACGCATTGGACAATAAACAAACTGCTTTCAATTAATTGCATAGATGGAACACATCTCCACGAACCCGAAAAATTGTTTAAGAGAGTGACAAAGAATAAGAACATGCATAGAATGTGGTTGTAGTTCGCTCCTAGAGATCCAAATGATATAGTAACCTACTTCCCTATATGATACATCAACGATTTGGTTCATAAAAACAAAATTTAAAAAACGCATTTTCGAGAGCGTGTGGCGAGTGCAGTTATAGAAGTTTGTTGTAGTTTATAACATGCTTCTAGTGAACAAAATGTTACATATAAGGTGGTATAGACTAAAAATATTGTGGCTCGAAACTTTCAGCTCTGTCTACTGTTGTTAATTATTCGATCGCAAATGAATTCTTGTGACAAGGCCGGCCGGTGTGGCCGTCCGGTTCTAGGCGCTTCAGTCTGGAACCGCGTGACCACTACGGTCGCAGGTTCGAATCCTGCCTCGGGCATGGATGTGTGTGATGTCCTTAGGTTAGTTAGGTTTAAGTAGTTCTAAGTTCTAGGGGACTGATGACCACAGATGTTAAGTACCATAGTGCTCAGAGCCATTTGAACCATTTTTTCTTGTGACAAGCTAGAGTATAAAGACGATTGCTGCTAGTTTCATTTGCAGTAATTTACTTTGTTCTGTTAGATTCCTCATATGGAAGTCACGAATCGGAGATACTCGTTACTGAGGAAGCGCGCTCTTGTGTTTAAATTACAACGACTATTTCAGAAAAATGCTTAACTCTGACGATTAACGAAGTCACTGAATGTGTTGCAAACACTGTAAGATGGCAAGAACTATGCCCCTTACATGAAGTCATTAAAGATCACCGAACTCACGTTGAGCGAACAGTAGGGCTGAACAAAAATGACTGACAAGGCACAATGCATCTTGTAGAGGGTATAGTGTGGACGCATTGGAATAATTAATGTTGGGTGATGGTTTTAAAGTAATTCACGCGACATGAAAACTTTGTGGAAACACGCCGATTTACTGGAGGCTAGTTTACCCCAGGGAAGTATTCAGAGTTGACTGCGGCCAGGGGCGCGCACAGCTGGGGAGCAGCAAAAGGAAGTGACAATAGGCAGCTTAGGGTGCCTCAAACTCTGAAAAGCAGTAATGGGGCGTGGCCTCCAGCTGCCTTAAGATGAGTGACAGTGACGGGGTGGTTTACTCTATGCTGGTGTACCGGGAAGCAGACAGAGAACTTGTACGCCTGTTGATAAATGTCCGTCGTCCCGTTTTCAGTGAAACATGCGAGAAAGCTGCGCAAAGCTATGGTGGTGCGGTGAACAGAGGCCAACATATGCGTGTTCGTGACTATAGCAACTTCTCGCTGAATCCACGGTCCACAGAGTCTGATGTAAATCAGGTGAAGAGCAACAGAATGAAATACGCCGGCCTCCGATGGGAACGTAGGACCAAGGAATTTGAAGTACTCTCCTGGGAGTCAGAATTCCAGAAAAATTGATGTTTTGTGCAGATGCTAACCTTGATGGGTGGCCTGGGAGCAACTAAATAGCGGAAGTTGAGAGGAAGGGAAATTTTGGGGGAATTTGTTCACTTCCCAGAGCAGGCATTGGTCGGCGCTGGGAAGCGATGCATAATTAATGCATCTTGCGCTGCAATTGGCGTAAGTGTTTTTGCTGGAGGGGAAACCAAGGCGAAGAGCGGACTGGCAGAAGTCTCGGTAGAGGTCTTCCGTTCCCAGCTTGCCTAGAGTACGGACGTGGCGTTCTTAACTCAGCTTGCCTGAGAAAGAGTGAGCATCTCTGCTGTTTAGGACTTAGCAAACGGAACGATTGAGCTTGGAGATAGGAAGTTTTCGTTTAGCTATGTACTGAGCAAGATAGCTAGGAGTGAATAGACGAGCGCAGCCTTGCAGCACCATGAGGTCAGTCGATAGGAATTAATTTTGATTTATAGCGCTTTACTCCACATAAACGCAATTTATTCCCACTGCCTGTTAGGAGAGTCATGTAATGTGATGATTGAAGGTCGTGAGTTAAAATAAATTTGTGCTAATCGACTGCATCTGTTCTCAATCAAGTAGTTGAAATCCCAAGTCACTTTCTTAATTAATTTTATGTTCAACATTTGCATCTGGTGTTCAATAGCTGAATATAACATCAATGTGCACCCCTTTTAATTAAAAGGGATCAATTCTGAATCAATTAATGCCAACACTGCCACCGCAGTTCAATCAGGAGTCACAGGGCCTTATTACTTTCTTTGCGCTTTCCGATATTGTGGCAGTTTTTGCACTCTCTGTTGATCTGTTAGTCAATTAGCTGGGGTGAACACGCGCCAAAATCAGATAAGTGACATGGGGGGCGTTACAACACGAAGAGGAAACAAAAAATACTTTCATATCCAGCAGTATACGAACCTACACTCTTTGCCACGGTAGTTCGTCGCCTTACCAACTTCGCTACTACAATTCACATGAGTACAGCACTTTACTTTATGTAATTCCACTCGAGAGAGTCACAGGCTGACTTCATTGTCGAATGATGTGGGCGTAAGCCGTAAATGCATGAAATTTTGGGAGGTTTCCTCTACCAGACTTTACAAAATTTCTTATCATTTCGATGGTTAATAAGTAAACAATTTGCAGAGAAGAGTAAGCGAAGTCACTAGTAATTTCAGCTAACACTCATGTAACATACGTAAGCAGAGCCGTTGTCTTGATATTCAGTGATCTTTAAACTCTTAATTTCATAAAAAATAGCAGATTTTTGAGAGAATAATGACCTAACCATATTTCTAAAATGCGAAAACAGTCTATTATCAACTCATTTTCCAACCGGACACGTCCTGTGGTGATTCTTTAGTAACACAATCACTAAATCCAAAGCTAAAACCGTTCAATATGCTTAAAATAGCAAATTTTAGGTGTAAATAAACCACAGCTCACCGAACGACAGGGCCATACCGAAATCCGGAACCTGTCGGTACAGTTGTCGAAAAATCGGTGGGAGGACCGTTCGGTGACTGGTCTCAGAAGCTTACTGAATAGAAAATTCGGATAAAGAACCGAAAATGACGTCACTACCGAGACTAACCTACTGCGCCGATCGGTATGAACGATATAGAATAGGGCCCCAGAGGGCTGTATTATCTGGGTCGGTTCTGAGAAATTTAATGTCTTCGTCCATGGGGTTCAACAGTACAACATCCACGTAAACCACCGCCGTCCAACAGCCAGAGGCTGTTTCAGGCCTTTGGTTTGCCGCTCATAGCCCAAGAAACACCATCTGATTGGTGAACTGGTATGACGTGCTGATGCAAGAGAGCGCACTCCGAATTTGGCGAGACGACCCGCGTTAGGAGAAAAATTCGTTGTATTGTTTTGGAGGGGAAAAGAGGAGCAGAATCTAGCAGTACGATTGGCAGCTGTTTCTGTGTCCTCCCACGGTTAGAGATTTTCCTGTGTGGTGGGAACAAGGCGGCAAGGTGAAGTGAGGAGTTCAGGGGATTCGCTACTGGACGGCCAGAGAGAGCAGTCATTTTTCGCTTCTGGACAACTAGAGCCAACGTTAGAGTTCTTCACCTATTGTCATGGTCGTCCAGGCAGCGGCTGTCTGTTGCCACTTGGTGACAGGGTCGGCCGGTGTGGTCGAGCGGTTCTAGGCGCGTCAGTCTGGAACCGCGCGGCCGCTACGGTCGCAGGTTCGAATCCTGCCTAGGACATGGATGTGTGTGATGTCCTTAGGTTAGTTAGGTTTAAGTAGCTCTAAGTTCTAGGGGACTGATGACCTTAGATGTTAAGTCTCATAGTCCTCAGAGCCATTTGAACCATTTTGAATCACTTGGTGACAACAGTCGGTATTGTCTGTCGTTTCGCGCTCGCCGCACACAGCCGCGGCTTGCATGTGTGATCTGTATCAAGGGCTCTCATTCCCAATCAATACTGATATTATTCAAAGTAGTTAGGGGTAACATGTTAAGGCATTCTCTCGCACACTAAGTTTGTAGGGCTCCGTAACTTGATAGTTGATCCATTCCTTACCCGATTTCAGCCAACATCTCATTACCCACATTACAGTGTTCTTAATTATGTTCCATTCAATATTTGTGTCTTGTTATACTTTAGGAATTCTCGCAATAAATCACTTTATGATACCAAAATCTTTGTATTATTTGACACCTGAATTTCACCTTTATTATCACGGCCCTTTGCCAGATATGAGTGATCAGCTATTAAATTACCATAAGTAGAATTATTTCAAAGGCGAACTCTTAAACTGACCAGAAACAGGGACATATCATAATATACTCAATAATTGTTTGTGCGTGATAGGAACGGGGGTAGTTAGAGAGCGGTTTGAATGTACTAGCCTAAATTTTCTTTAATAAATTCGGGTGACATGTCCATCTCTTAACACTGGCACCTCGCAGGTTTATATACTTGCCCATGTTGTGTACTTCTGCAAAGCTGGATTGACATCCGACCATCACTTCTTTGTATATTTCTTTTTTTGTCAGGCGTTATATGCAACATTCGCCCATAAAGTTTCATTGAATCTAAACTAATTAACATATCAAAATCAAAATTTGATCACTACATTACTTTTATTTTGCTTAATTTTAGGACATTGTTGTTGGTAGTGTTACCTGTAATATTTTTAAAAGAAAGTTCTCGATACTGAAGTGCTACACTCCGGAATAAAGCCGTTGGCGCACGGGACGAGACAGCTGGCGATGACATGCATGCACATGGGATATCCAATTTCATAGGACACAGCGCCATTGGATAATGCCATGAGCTTGTTAACGTGATAGTGGGCTCCCGGCGCTCTCCAGTGGCACCTGTCGGCTTTGTTTGGCTCACACACCATGCAGTTTGCACGAAAATGGACGCGCGTAGAATTCCTAAGTTAACTCTTTTAAAACGCATGTTTCCTTTCTTGACCGTGTGCTAGTAATGTTGTTCTGTCTGTGGTATACATAAAGAAAAACTTTAATATCCGTGAAAGTGTAATAAGACAGAAAATGAAAGGTACATAATCGCTATGAAGGGACATCAGCTTATAAAAGTTCACCAAATCGAACAAAATCACTCCTGACAGAGAGCACACTTATATTTACATAACATCAAATATTATAGAAATAATTTCTATTGAGTTAAAAGGCAAGTCCGACAACCTTTTAGAAGCTGGAGAAAAGAACTTGTATACAGCACAACGCGAATTCTCTAGCGGTCCACCCTCGCTTCCGTAACATGGCGCCTTAATCAACTACATTGTGTTGTAACTCTGCTTCTAGCGAACTCGTATTTTATGTTACAGTCGTCTAAAGGCCTTAATCACCGAAGTGTTATTAACTGACGTTTAATTATAACTAATCTTAACGACAGCGAGGCAACGGCCTTGCCGCAGTGGCTACAGCGGTTCCTGTTAAGATCACCGAAGTTAAGCACTGTCGGCCGTGGTCGGCACTTGGATGGGTGACCATCCAGGCCGCCTTGCGATGTTGCCATTTTTCGGGGTGCACTCAGCCTCGTGATGCCAATTGAGGAGCTACTCGACCGAATAGTAGCGGCTTCGGTCAAGAATACCATCGTAACGACCGGAAGAGCGGTGTGCTGACCCCACGCCCCTCCTACCTGCATCCATCACTGAGGATGACACAGCGGTCGGATGGTCCCGGTAGGCCACTCGTGGCCTGAAGACGGAGTGCTAACAAGAGTGTATGGATCTTCAATGGGTCGTTGTCTTAAATCGACTTACTCTCATATCCATCGAGCTATAACGTAAAAATAAGTAAATGAAAAAATTCTTCCAATATGACGTTTCCCGTCATTTTATTACAACAAATCGTACTAATAACGACTTGTGCTCGAGACGTTCAATGTGCTGTGCTTAGAAACAGCATATATTCATAGCGTGTAACGTATAACATAAAACCTACCGAATATGGGCTGCTACTGCACGTGACAATGACAGTATTGCGTGTTGCTTCCTGTTTGTCATGTATGGACCGTTCTCGTTTTCTATTGGTTCTGCTCTACGTAGCACGTGGCCGAAATATAGCTGAAAATATTTTGTGTTTCAGTTGACGAAATGGCTCCTCAACGAGAAATAACAGGAAGTGACGTCACAGAACTCGTAGAGCGTCACGTCAACGTTGACTAAACTCGTCTCGTGTGCCGGCAGCTTAAACCGTGTCTAGCGTGAGCTAATCCTTGCCTCCACGTGTTGTTTGTCATTCAACACTGCAGTCGCCACTAGACGGCGCCAGCGCACTGCAGTGCAGGCGCGCCATGACCCCGTTCTACGACACGCCACGCTCTGTTGTGCCTGCCGCCTTGTTTACCCGCTTTGATCTCC
Organism: Schistocerca serialis cubense; assembly: GCF_023864345.2. Taxonomy (NCBI): domain Eukaryota; kingdom Metazoa; phylum Arthropoda; class Insecta; order Orthoptera; family Acrididae; genus Schistocerca; species Schistocerca serialis. The sequence continues at coordinate 557,370,834 of NC_064638.1, read as the reverse complement.
CTCCGTTCCCTCCGCCGAATTACCTTCCGGCCTTTAACATGTTTTCAGCATCTGAGGAGGGACAACAACTCTGCGAGTTTACTGCCCTGACTTCACTCGCTGGATAGGTTTACATAAATTAAAACGGGACAGTGTTTCTGTTTGCACTGATGTGCCCTGCGGAGGAGGATTTTCGCTGCTGGTAAGACACAAAATGGGAGGGTGTTTCGGCTGCAGCTCTGTGCTGGCATTCGCCAGGCTAGCGGCTGAGATTCTCTTCTGGTTATACGTCTCTGGGCTGTCTGTGCTTTCTCTAGATCGTTTAAGGCAAACCTTCGAAAACGACACGGCCGATTTTCTTTGCCAGGCCAATCTCAGTCTTCAAACGACTCCTCTTCCAAGGTTTCTCCTTCGCTCGTTTAACTACTGCGAACAGTTCTCAAGTGAATGGTTCCAGGACAAACTTATGTTCAGACGGAAGCTGATTCACCTGCAGACCACGTAGAATGTGTCGGCGAGTTCTTCTTCTTCCTCCTGAAACGTTACTGCTTATGCAGGTCATTCACAGACCCTATTCGAAGTTTCTCTTCTCTCCCATAGTCTATCATTTATGGATTCATGAGCAAAAGCTAACGGTTTCAGCTTCAGGTGATCATCTGCCGAATGATAGGTGAATGTTAATTTACTACATTTTACTTGATTGTGTCTCGGTTGTGTATGCTTTCGTGGCAAGTAATTGCCTCTGGAGAATTATTCCAGTGGAGACTGAAAAGTACATGCACCAGACATACGACATTAAAGTGATAGACATTAGCCAAAACATAGGACCATCTTCAGATTATCTGAAGCAATGGGGAAAGCAAAAAAAAATACTATTTGCTAGAATATTTACATCTAAAAATAAAATACAAGTTGTTTCAAAAAGATTCATCCGTTCACGGGTTATGAGCGCAGTAGCAAGCTACGATGCTGACATCGCAACTGACCCTGCCGTCGCTCAGTAGCCCGCCACGGTCATACCTAATGCAATGTCATTGCTTGGTAAGTGAAACCAGGTTCTTTATGTGAGTGTGAATTCTTATAGTTCATGGAAGGTTGGTGAAGTACAGTGGTATGCTACAGATATCAGTGGTTCAAATGGCTCTGAGCACTATAGGACTCAACTGCTGAGGTCATTAGTCCCCTAGAACTTAGAACTAGTTAAACCTAACTTACCTAAGGACATCACAAACATCCATGCCCGAGGCAGGATTCGAACCTGCGACCGTAGCGGTCTTGCGGTTCCAGACTGCAGCGCCTTTAACCGCACGGCAGATATCAGTGCATTTAGGGGTTTTGAGAGTGTGTTTTAAATTGTTTTCTGTGAAAAATAATGGTTCGCTGTGCGATCGCGAATTGTGTTAACCACTGAAGACAACGAAAATAGTTAGGAATTAAGTTTTATATAATTCCTGAGAACAATGAGACGAAACATAAGCTGATAAACGCGTTGTAGACATGCCGATTCGTTTTCAGTTGCTAATGTACCTTTTGCTGATTAGGTTTATGAAAGGTACTTGAGAAGCTAACCGTTGAGTCCTCCTCCAAAACACAAGTTGAACGTTGATACTGTTGTAGCTCTAAATATCCCATCCTCCAGAACTGATTTAGGTGGCAGTAATGAGCCTAATAACGAGAGAAAAATTCAGACACAAGAACGAAGTTATCGTAAAGAAGCGGGGAAAAGTGTACAAAACCACTCTAGTTTTGTTTCTTGTTTAAAAAAATAAAAAAATCGTAAAAATTATGTTTTAAAGGCATTTAATATTTACTTTACAATATTATGCACGATTTACGTTTTACTCTTAGAAAATATAATGAAAAATCATTATGAAAAAAATTATTTTCATAAATGCTACACTTAGTGAGTCTGAAAAATAATAGCAAAAAGGGAATTCGTTCTAAAAACTAATCAAAGTAGCACTAAAAATTGGAAAAGGTATTAAATCACAGAAAATATAACCTAGTTTCAAAGTAGGTGTAATACGACATCTTCTAGGAAGTTATGGAACTTCTCAGTTTTCTTTGCTAAACCCAAGAGCCGTGCTTTAGGATGTTCCTGTAGGCTTTCGTTCTAACAGTCAGGTTTTGTGGTGTTTAAGAAAATGTCTAACCCACTACTTACCAGCAATTTCGTCTTTTAAAAGGAGTTCAGCTTATCCCTTTTTGACAATTGTTCAGCCATTTTTCATAACTCGTTACCAGTAAGCCTACAGAAAGCAGCTTTCATAGTAACACAATACTAAACCAGCTCTTCTTCAAGATCCTTACGCAAAATTCTAGGTCTGTCTCTTTTTGTTTCTGTTGCTTCCTCAAATGTAGCCTACTTCATATTGGACAACCTCATAAGTGTTATTTTTGAAACACTAAACTGTTTACTGGTCTTCTTCCAATCCATCTTCTTTGTGTGAGTAGCTTTAGTCACTTTGGAAGAACACATTTCTCTTTCCATCAACCGTCCCCATTATCCTCTTCAAATATGCAACTTAATTCCAAGAGAATAAGACTGTACCAATACAGGAAGATTTCAAACATAAAAAAGTAAGGGGTCCGATTTACACAAACAATGCTTCGAGGCTAAGCATATGTTGTCCCTGTGTAGGTCCCATTATTATAGAATCGTCTAAGTATTATGAATGCCCTGAACCAAACGACTGAGATATCTTTAGAATCTATTTGAAACAGCGATAAATTGTACTGGTACACCACGAACTGTGCATTAAGAATGAGAGTTTTTTTGATTGCTCGCGTAAGGGAAGTTATGAGTAAGCATCCACAAGATCAGTTTTGGAGACATACTGGCTCCGTGGCTAATAATGCCAATATCTCCACTGGTTGCAGCACTGGATAGAAGCACCATATGCACAAATCAGCCCAATAGGTTTTTTAATCATAACAATCGATGTCGGTGGCCGGCCGCTGTGTCCGAGCGGTTCTAGGCACTTCAGTCCGGAACCGCGCTGCTGCTACGGTCGTAGGTTCGAATCCTACCTCGGGCATAAATGTGTGTCATGTCCTTAGGTTAGTTAGGTTTAAGTAGTTCTATGTCTAGGGGACTGATGACCTCAGATGTTAAGTCCCCTAGTGCTTAGAGCCATTTGAACCATTTTTTCAACAATCGGTGTCGCCTACTGGTTAGCCGATACGGGGACATATAGCTTTGTTTGAACAGCATCAATGTCAATTGCACTCAGCACACATTGTGTAGATAGTCTGATTTGTGGCATATGTCACACTTCGCGCTGTAATACGGGCCTGATAGCGTTCGAAGTTCTGCGTAGCTTTCGGGGCATGATTTATCTAACCTCACTGGGCTGTGAAGGCAGTGAAGTGAAGGATGGACTGTGTCGTGACACTTAAGATGGTGACCGACAGTGAACTAAGGACACCTATACTAGAGCATCTACAAATGCAGCGCATGGAAAATTATTGACTCCTTTATACTATAACACCGGACACAAGTAGAAAATCTGTTATCGATGCCTGTGTGCCTTCAGTTGCTTAGAAACGTTGGCTGCTGGACAATCTACAGATACTGACACTCTTATCGAATGTTTGTTTAGCAGTAGCCGCTATTTGAAATGGCTGTGCTATTTTTAAGACCTCATTGAGTGGGTGTTTGAAGACGCTAATCCTCTCATCGTAACTGACAAACATGTCATGAATTAGAGATTGTATATATGATTTATTGCAGAATATATATATACAGAATTACACTAGAGTGATAAGCTTTGTAATTCTGTGCCCTACATCACATGTTTTCTACAGTGATTGAATTGAGACTGACGTCTATAATGTGAATATCCTGACTGTGATGTTTTGTCAGCAAATAGTTACAAACTACAGAAAATTGTAAGGTATATGTATCATCCAGATACCATAAATTCTGAATCAATTTGTGTAAATAACTACGGGAAGTGCACTGACAAATTGGGTCAGAAATAGCAATTGCCTTGCAGTACTGAAGTCAACCTGGACCACTTCTGTGCAGGATTGGCCAGTCACTGAGGGTCGTGGCGAAGGTGCAGACCAGTGGCATCTGATTAAAACGATACTGTAACGGGACAAAACTATAGGAGAACTTGTAGCAGAACTCAAAGTCCAGAACTGAAACCAGGCGGAGCTAGACAGCAGATGCTGGTCGTTGAACTGCGCGATCCGCGCCACATCTCAGTCACTGCCCTGTTCCAGATGGTTCGCAGTGGCCCACAAATGCAGCCCTTTCACGAATTTAGCACCGGGAACCAGCATTTAAACGCTGGACCAGCAGAGTACGTCTTGCTAGGTCATGGCAGGGTCACAGCTGTCGCTTGCCGTGTGTCAGCCGGGAACCCTCGCTATGAACTCTGCCGCCACCGGACCGCGAAGGAGGGACCTCTGTCTGTATGCTCAGCCCCGGCAGGCAACACCGCGCCATCTGTCCGTCCCCGCTCCTCACCGTCGGTCCACACTTCGACTCCGGGAAACTGCGTCGCCGTGCCACTGGAACGACTTGACCTTCCGTATTAGAGAAGATCTGATGGCTGCCTGTGACCGCAGCGCGGCCGCATCCTGGAGTCTCACCTCGCCTCGCATACCGGAGATGCCAGCGCAGAAGTCTGTCTCCCGAGCAGCACGTGTATGCCGCCCATCATACTTCAACGTCTGCAGCTACAACTTATAAATATTACGAAGGAATTTTGGACCGTGTCAAAGAATGGAGCACAATCTGAAGGATATTTGAAATGTATGAATTAGTAAAGAAGTAGTAAAGAGTTGTTGTATCTTCACCAGGAGCCGCCTTCGACAGAGAACCTAACCCACACCCACGTGGTAGGAACAAGAGCGCTGAAATCAGGCTACAACTCACTGATAATATTAATACACCCCGGTTCCCAGAACTCCTGAAGATAGACGTTGACTGTGGATATTGTATCACAGACACCGTCCCTTTGGCTGTTCAGAGATGTCACCAAACCTGCCCAAAGATGTAAACAACCATTCATGAGGAGCGCCTATTAGACGGAGGGGGTCCGACAGGCGATCGGTTCCAGTCATTCCACCAGGAAGGAAGTACACGGCTCCTGTTGTCTTTTGTTCAAACCGCGGTTCTATCACGTCCGTATTGTTACTTTGTGCAAGGAAGGGATCTCAACAAGGGAAGTGTCCAGGAGTCTCGGAGTGAACCAAAGCGACGTTTTACGGACATGGAGGAGATACAGAGAGACAGGAGCTGTCGATGACATTCCTCGCTAGGCTGCCCAAGGGCTACTACTGCAGTGGATGACCGCTACCTACGGATTATGGCTCGGAGGAACCCTACAGCAACGCCACCATGTTGAAAAATGCTTTTCGTGCAGCCACAGGACGTCGTGTTACGACTCAAACTGTGCGCAATAGGCTGCAGTATGCGCAACTTCACTCTCGACGTCTATGGCGAGGCCCATCTATGCAACCACGACACCATGCAGCGTGGTAGAGATGGGCCCAACGACATGCCGAATGGACCGCTCAGAATTGGCATCACGTTCTCTTTACCAATGAGTGTCGCATATGCATTCAACCAGACAATCGTGGGAGACTTGTTTGGAGGCAACCCGGTCAGGCTGAACGTCTTGGACACACTTTCCAGCGAGTCCAGAAAGGTGGAGGTTCTCTGCTGTTTTGCGGTGGCATTATGTGGGGCCGACGTTCACCGCTGGTGGTCATGGAAGGCACCGTAACGGCTGTACGATACGTGAATGCCATCCTCCGACCGATACTGCAACAATATCGGGAGCATATTGGTGAGGCAGTCGTCTTCATGTACATCAGTTCGCGCCCCCATCGTGCATACCTTGTGAATGACGTCCTTCAGGATAACGACATCGCTCGACTAGAGTGGCCAGCATGTTCTCCAGACATGAACTCTATCGAATATACCTCGGATAGATTGAAAAGGGTTTTTATGGACGACATGACCCACCAACCACTCTTGAGAGATCCACGCCGAATCACCGTTGAGGATTGGGACCATCTGGACCAACAGTGCCTTGATGAACTTGTGGATAGTATGCCACGACGAATACAAGCATGCATCAGTGTAATAGGATGTGCTACGGAGTATTAGAGGTACCGGTGTGTATAGCGAACTGGACCACCACCTGTATGGTGGTAGAACATGCAATGTGTGGTTTTCATGAGCAATAAAAAGGCGGAAATGATGTTTATGTTGATCTGCATTCCAGTTTTCTGCACAGATTCCGGAACCGAGGTGATGCAGAACTTTTTTTGATGTGTGCAGATGAATCACTTTATTACAGCTCATGCAGCTACACTCAGATGACACAGTATGGCGGCCACACCACTCGTGGCATGTGGTGAGGTAGGGATTGTGGTGTGGTGTCAGCTGGCAAGTGACTAGTGTATCCTGACGTACGTACCCCGGAATGGTGATGCCCACAGTCTACTGGCGGCATGTGTTCCAGTTAGGCATGCTGAGCTGTACACAAGTAGCGTCAACAGTGTAGAAGACAACCAGATCACTTGAGGATGCCTGTCTTCCAGCTGGAGGCCCCACTTACGTGAGTGGCGGCGCAAGGCGCCACGATGCCAACGCCATCGTGGAAGGAAAATCGGCTGTAACGCTCTGATCACGACCTGCTGGCCCCTGGGCCCGAAGTTTTGCTGCTACTGGAGCGAACCTGGAGTGGCTCACCAGTGTAGCAGCACCAGTCTCTGAAGGTGGACTTGGCGCCAATAGATGGTGCTGTGGTAGCGTAGGTGGTTTTTTTAAATGAACGAAACTGTATTAATCGTTTGGTTTGTTTATTCACAGTTCTTCTTGTTTTTTCGTTTCACCCTCTTTGGGGTACGCTGGATCAATCATTTCTTTGTCCGTTGTTCTTTTCTTAGGACCCAGTATTCCTTCATTCTTTCTGATGTTCTTTTCCTCTCTTCGTCCGAGATGAAGGGTTTGGACTTTTGTGTTGATTTGTCTTGGAACCTTATGTTTTCACCTTTAGTAGTTAATTTAGCTGTTCGATCGATAAGTGAATTTTCTGAAATCTTTAATTCTACTAGGTCTTTCTCAGTTTTTTTAAACCAATTGGGTTTCGTTTTGCGGTTACGGAAAAAGTCAAAGATTTGTTTGGTTAATCTGTTGGAATTCATTCTGAGAAGATGACCATAAAAATTTATCCTCCTATTTCGCATAGTATCTGAAAGTTTTTCAATTTTCTTGTAGAGTGTTTCATTTTTGATGTATATAATCTTATTTTCTTGAAATTTTGGTCGTATGATTTTCTTAAAATTTTTCTTTCTTTTAGCTCAAGTGTCTCCATTTGACCTTTGAAATTAGTGTTTCTGCTGTATATAGTGCTTCTTGCTTAATCACTGTCTTGAAATGTGCAATTTTGAACTCCCATAAAAGGGATTTTTTGTTGTATTTATTTTTTTGTTAGTTGTAAGGCCAATTCAAGTTTATTTTTTCTGGATTCCATTGATTTGCTTTCCCCAGCATTCCAACTAATCCATCTCTGAGATATTTGTATTCTTTTACTATTTCAATCTTTTGTTCTTTAACTTTGAGGTATTTACGTGCTTGAGGTTTGTCAATACTGTATCTTCGTTTTTTTCAAAGGAGATCTGATGACCTATTTTAGCTGCTTGTTTCTTTAGTTCAAGGATTTGATCCCGTACTTCTTCCATTGTTTCAGCAAACAGGGCCATATCATCAGTAAAAGCAAAGCAATTTGCTTTGAGGTTCTTCGTTTTGCAACCCAGTCTTATACACAGTCTTATTCACAGTCATTACAAAAATGTTTAATTCTCAATAACATATAATAAAAGCATCGAGTGGCAACATTTCGATAAGGCAACCTGTGCAAATGCAAATCTGTTAATCTGACATGGAAGTCGGAGGAAAACTGAAAATAAATTGGCTAAGTACTTAGTAATCTTCATGAAATGAGTTACTAAAGAGATACTGCTCAAGGCAACACGTAGAAGTATGGAAGATAGCGACTCGCACTTGTGAAATCTGGAAGCAAACGTTTCATGACTTGCAAGACAAGTGAAGCTCTAAGATATTAAAGTTGTGAACTGATACGACTCTCCCCACTGTCTTGTAGCTGTTGGTGGCATAAGAGTTGCGACCGCACTCTGTGATAGCGCCGGCGTCTTTCCTTCCAAGATGGCGTCGTAGGTTGAAGATATGCAGAGAAGCTCTGCGAGATGACTAGGAGGCGAGAAGTGGCAGATGAATTGTCTAGTTACTGTGTGACGACGTCGATCAAGGAAGCCTACCTTCATCGCGTTTTTCGTTAAGAGCTAGCCCTGATTGGCTGGTTTCTGTTTCTTGCGAGCGCCGACCACTAAACAGGAGTCCCTAAGAGCGCAGGTGCTCTTTCCTGGACTATGTTTAACTTGGCTAAACACTGAAATACTTCCTAACAGTTTCCTCGGAGATAAGTCTTTCCTCGCTCCTCCTGTCTCTTTCTTCAGCCAATAGGGAGCTTCCTTTTGACATTGCTGAGTTCTCTCACTTTGGGAAAAAGCTCAATATGAACCAGCGTCCGTCCCTCTTATAATCTTAAACATTCAGTGGCATCCCATGGTTTTCAAAGACTCGGGGCTGTCTATTCACTTGCCTGGTATTGCTTTCCGGTGTCTGTTCCAAAAATAGTTTGTTCATTTGGCAGACAATAGCGCTTTTTGCTAAGGTTCCTCCTCACTCCGCCTCATAAAACGTTTTCGCAAGTGGTCACTACAGAATGCTCTTCCTGTTGCGGAATTCGACCGATGCCGCTGCAGGATTTCACAGAAAGCCTTGCCGCCTCCTAGTCGTTATATGACCACCGTCCAGTGTGGTCCTTTCTCCAAAGAAGCGCATCGCGGTGCCTGCCCGTTCCAGCATTTGGTTCACTGGCTACGTCGTCCAGTTTGATTACAAACATTTTTTTACTCCCCAATAGCGTGCAAACCCATTTTTATACAACTGCAAGTAAGGTTCACTCGTATATTTAAGATCAATTATTGAGTCCCTAATTTGAATATTATGAATTGGCACATGTTGCGGGACCGTTCCGAGAAATGATGCCGTAACAGTGGCAGCTGGCCTGGTTCTTGGTGTCTGCTCGCATTCCGTGGTGTGGTGGTGCCTGTCCTGTCCCCCTTATCATAGCCGGTCCGCTGGGCTGTGAATGTCTCTGCTGAAAAGTCACAGCTATTTATGCAAGATAGCAGCTCACTTGTTTTGCCGGCGCACTGCTTCTAGCCACGTTCTTGACAACAAGTTGCATGGCCTACATGCGGAGAAACCGCTCGGCCCTTTCCCTCTGAATCGTGTCTCAACGCTGCACTGGCAGGTTCTCGGTGTCAGGCTTGGTCTGAATCACAATGTATAAACAGCCTTATTGCTGTAATCCAGCATGCCGACATCTTGTGACCACCAGCTTCCTTTGGCTTCTGCAATGCTGCACTACAACGCTTGCACAGAACCACCAAAAATTAGTGGCAGCACTACAATACAGTAAGAAACAATGTAAATGAACATGCCACTTTTTTTTTCCTTTGTTGAGGACGAAGGAAGGCACTGGTTGTGACGAGGTTACTGCTGCTGTCTATTTGCTGTTGCTGCAGTAACTGTATCATCTTCTGCTGATGTTGTTCCAAATTCTGCTTCCAAAACATGTGAAATTGTGGATCCATTAGTATCAGTCGCGTGCCCACAGTTGGATCTCTCCTTGTCGCCAGTTATTCTGTTCGTCACGATAGAAACAGTTGCGCCTGTTAAATAGAATGGAGCGAGGTGAGTTGCCGAAATCAGAAGCTGAATCAGTGAAACCGCGGTGGTGCGAGATATTGAAGCTGTAGGCAGTTCAGTCAGCCAGTAAGGAGCTTATGCGAAACTGTAGGAAAACCAAAACTCACAAATGAGGAAAAGTGGTGACGAGCCAAGTGCGTAGCAGCAGGAGAAAATTCCTATAGCGATCTCCATAATAATAATGTCGTATCTCTATATTGGAACTGTAATGGCATGTCGTCGTGACTTCGTCTATGGACAGCAACAGATAGCTTTGTGAGTAACTCTAGACTCACCCTCAAGAGGCCATGCATGGCTAAAAGCTGCTTGCTATAATGATGCGCGCATGAGAAGGTGTGCAGCACCAAGAGTCAGTATACCACACGGCTTTCTAGCTAGTAGTTTCATTCTGCTGTGTTTGTCTATTTCAAGTGCTTTGGGGCACATCTAGAAAACACTTAGCGTTGCTTTTCATGTGAGATTACTTATGGTAAAGTTAGTCTACCACTGTAATATTCAGTATGTGTGGTGCAAACCAGACACAACAAGTATTACGTTAAGAAGCGACAGCAGTATGCTCTGGGAAAATAAGATGTACATATACGGACAAACGTATGATTGAAACTTCAGAAAAATGGATGATATCTTTAATAGAAAGAGCTTCACAAATTGATCATGTCAATAAGGCATTGCTCCATCTGTGATCCTTAAGCAAGAAGTAATTCGGCTTGGCATTGATTGCTCCATTTGTTGGATGTCCTCGTGAGGGATATCGTGTCAAATTATGTCAAACTGGTGCGCTAGGTCGTCAAAATGTCGGGATGGTTGGAGGGCCCTGGCCATAATGTTACAAACGTCCTCATTTGGGGTCAAATCTGATGATCTTGCTGGTCCAGGTATGGTTTGGAAAACACGAAGACAAGCAGTAGAACATTTCGCTGTGTGCGGGCAGTATGATTTTGCTCAATATGGCTTGCCCTATATGGCTTGCCATGAAGCGCAAAATATCGGGGCGTCGACTATCATCGACGCACTGCAGTCCTTTCGCGGACGACAACCTAAAGGTTCTGTTATGAAAAGAAATGTGAGTCCAAACCATCACTTCTGGTTGTCAGGCTCTATGAAGACTGATAGCCAGTGTGGGATCCGACCGCTGTCCGGGACATCTCCAGACACGTCTTCTCTGGTCATAGGGGCTCAATTCGAAGCGGTTCTCATCACTGAAGGCAATTCTGTTCAGTAAATGAGATTCCAGGTCGAAGGCGTGTCTGGAGACACCCCAGACAGCGGTGGGATACCAGCCTGACTGTCGCCCAACACACGGTCCGACAGCCAGGAGTGATGGTCCAGAGTGCCGTTTCTTTTCGTAGCAAGACACCGCGGCGCCCTTACAGCACAGCGATATGTTGACGATATTCTACGCCCCGTTTTGCTGCCCTTCATGGCAAGCCATCCTGGGCTCACAATTCAGCAAGATAATTCCCACCCACAGATGGTAAAATTTTCTACTGCTTGTCTTCGTGTTTGACAAACCCTACATTTGCCACCAAGGTCGCCGAATTCGTCACCAATGCAGAACGTTCGGAGCATTGTGGACAGGGCAGAATTTGGCACCATATCCCTCGGAAGGACATCCAACAACTGTATCAGCCAATGCCACGCCAAATAACCGCTTACATTAGGGGCAGAGGTGGACTAACGGGTTACTGACATGCTGAATTTGTGAAGCCCTTTCTCTTAAATAAATCATCCATTTTTTAAGTTGTAATAATTATTTGTATGAACTTTTACGAGTACATCACATCTACCGATTTCCGTCCCATTCTGATAATTCCTTTATGGTATGTCTTTTTCTGCCTTCAAGTCTACATCATCCGATCAAAAGTATCAGGGCACCACTAGGTAATGCGTTATTGATCTAGAGATATCAAGAGAGGAGGACCCGCCTTTATAAAATGTGGCTGGGAGTATTGAGTTGCCAATGGAGAAGCGGTAAGAGCAGAATGGGTCTGTCAAGAGAGTTCAGTGACTTTGAATGTGAACTAGTCACTGCATGTCACCTGAGTGACGATTACATCACGGAACTTTGAATTACTCTAAAACTACGCAGGTCGTCTGTCTGTGATGCGACTGCGAAGTGAAAACGTGAAGGATTAATCTCAGCTGAACCAAGACCAGGCAGATCTCACATACTGACGGACGGAGGCAGAGGAGCGTTGCAGAGGGTGGCTGTAAAAATCGCATAAAATCAAAGGAAGAAATAACTCGTGAGTTCCTAAGTCCAGCTAGGACTATGATTATGCATCGCGAGTTGAAAAGAACGGGGTACAATGATCTCTCCATAAGCCACACATTTCTGCTGTCAGTGTAAAATGATGCTTCAGGGATGTAAAGAGTGATTCCACTGGACATAGACGACTGGGAAACGACTGCTTTAGAGTGATGAATCACGGCACACCCTGCGGCAATCCGGTGGAATGGTTTGAGTCGGCGACTACTTAAAGAACTATATCTGTCATCATGTGTAATGCCAAAAATGAAGTAGGGAGATGGTGGTGTTGTAGTATGGAGATGTCTTTTTTGGTGGATTGTGTGTGATCCCTTTATTGCACTTAAGAAAACGCTGAAAGCGAAGGGATAGGCACACATTTTACACTATTGTGTACTGCGTACAGTAGAGGAATAATTCGGATACAGTGATTGTTTGTATTAGCTTGAGAGTGCACACTGTCATAAAGGAGCATCAGTGAGGCAACGCTTTGTGGACAGTAACATTCCTGAAATGGACTGGCCTGCACAGAATCCCGACGTGAACCCAGTGGAACACCTGTGATGTGAATAAGAACGTTAACTTCGCTTCAGATCCCAACGTCCATCTCGTTTCGCCTCTTGCGAAAAAATGAGCTGACATTCCTCTTCAGATATTCAGATACCTCACTGAAAGTGCACCCAGTGGAGTTCAAGCCATTTTAAAGGTGAAGGATGGGCACACCCAGTTGTGACCATGTGAAACTACTTTCGTCTGGCCATAACTGCAGGTTCTTTGATTCTTCTGGGAGAACGTTGATCATATTACAGTATATGAAATAACAGTTCACTTTATTACATAAATGAATAAAAGAGTTACTTAACTTTAGAAGCCCCTAAACACAGGCTGGAGTGAGACAAGGAAAGCATGGAAGGGCAAACCTAGAATGGTCACATTCGTTTAACAACCACATAACAGCATAAATAAAGAAATACAATATTCACAAATAATGATGAGGAAGAGGGTAAGGCTAATTATTTGCTTACAGTACAGATAGTGTTGAGGATCAGTGGACAAAGTTCAAAACCATCGTACAACATGCATTATATGTGCCAAGAAAGATCGTAAGAGATGGAAAAGAGCCACCGTGGTACAACAACCGAGTTAGAAAACTGCTGCGGAAGCAAAGGGAACTTCACAGCAAACATAAATATAGCCAAAGCCTTGCAGACAAACAAAAATTACGCGAAGCGGAATGTAGTGTGAGGAGGGCTATGCGAGAGGCGTTCAATGAATTCGAAAGTAAAGTTATATGCACTGACTTGGCAGAAAATCCTAAGAAATTTTAGTCTTTTTTCAAAGCGGTAGGTGGATCAAAACAAAATGTCCAGACACTCTGTGACCGAAATGGTACTGAAACAGAGGATGACAAAGGCCGAAATACTAAATGTCTTTTTCCAAAGCTGTTTCACAGAGGAAGACTGCACTGTAGTTCCTTCTCTAGATTGTCGCACAGATGACAAAATGGTAGATATCGAAATAGACGACAGAGGGATAGAGAAACAATTAAAATCGGTCAAAAGATGAAAGGCCGCTGGACCTGATGGGATACCAGTTCGATTTTACACAGAGTACGCAAAGGAACTTGCCCCCGTTATTGCAGCGGTGTACCGTAGGTCTCAAGAAGAGCGTAGCGTTCCAAAGGATTGGAAAAGGGCACAGGTCATCCCCGTTTTCAAGAAGGGACGTCGAACAGATGTTCAGAACTATAGACCTATATAGAGGCGCGGCAACGGGCGGTGGTAGAGAGGAAGGAGGAAGCCAGAGGGTGGGGGGGATCAAGCCTGCGGACAATGTAAAGGGTGCGGAGATGTTGGAGGAACAGGAGCTGTGTGGGGGAAGGAAGGCGGATACAGAAGGCGCATGGCGTTCGAGGATTTGGAGGGCCTTGTAAAAGCGGGTGGATGCGGAGATCGAGGCAACACTGGCATAACAGGATAGGATGGATGAGGGATTCGTAGGTGTGGAGGATTGTAGAAGGATGCAATCCCCATGTCCGGCCAGGTAGGAGTTTCAGAAGGCGGAGGCGGGAATGGGCTTTCTGCTGGATGGTCTGGAGGTGAGGGGTGCAGGTGAGGTGACGGTCGAGGGTGAGGCCAAGGTATCTTAGGGTGGGGGTGAGCTGGATGGGATGACCGTAAATGGTGAGGTAGAAATCATGGAGACGAAAGGAGCGGGTGCTGCGGCCTATGACGATTGCCTGGGTTTTGGACGGGTTGAGATGGAGGAACCACTGGTTACACCAAGTGGTGAACTGGTTAAGGTGGGTTTGGAAGGTACTTTGGGACCGTTGAAGGGTAGGATAGAGAGCCAGGAAGGCGGTGTCATCAGCATACTGGAGAAGGTGGACAGGTGGGGCATCTCAGCCGTATACAAGAGATAAAGGAGATGGGAGAGGACAGGGCCCTGGGGGACCCAGCAGTGGGATAAAAGATACGGGTGTTGGTGTTGTGGAGGGTGACATAGGAAGGACGGTGCGAGAGGAAGGAAGAGACCAGATGGACAAAATTGGTAGGCAGGGCGTAGGTTTGGAGTTTAAAGAGGAGACCGGGATGCCATTACACGGTCATATGCATTTTGGAGGTCAAGGGAAACAAAAATGGCGGAGCGACGGGAGTTGAGCTGCAGGGACAGAAGGTGAACGAGGTTAAGGAGTTGGTCTTCAGCAGAGAAGGAGGGTCGGAAGCCACACTGGGTAAGGGGGAGGAGGTGGTGTTGAGTAAGGTGCTGATGGATAAGGTGGGAGAGGATGGATTCGAAGACCTTACTGAAGATGGAGGTGAGGCAGACGGAAGGAGGTTTGTTGGGTTTGAGGAATAAGAGGACGCGGGAAGTCTTCCACAGGTCAGGGTAGAAGCCGGTAGAGAGAATGACGTTACAGAGATGGGCGAGGACAGTCAGGAAGGAATAGGGGCTTTCTCGAAGGTGGCGGTAGGTGATGCAGTCGTGACCAGGGGCCGTGTTGTGTTTGGACCAGAGGATAAGTTTAATGTCTTGGGCGGTGGCTGAGGATAGCCTGCTTAACAAACAAAAGATTTTATTTGGAGAAACGAGAGTAATAGCCCACGCATCGAATTACTGGGACTCTGTGATCCAGGAAGCAGTGACAACGGCTATGCACTTAGCAACAGCTGGAAGATTGCACTGGATAAAGAAAAATCGCAGAGGAAAACTTCCCGCAAGTTACCTCCTGATTCAAGGGATGGTGCTGCAAGCAACGCGGGATAGAAACTACATCTATGGAAGTAGAGGGCACCACACCACTACCCGCCATATCGCTGTTGCTATGACGTATTCCAGCCAATCATAAATCGTCCTTTGTATGTAAAAGTGGGAGCCTCGCCATTTTACGACATATTTACCAACTTTTTAGTGCAGTGTTCAAGTGAATGTTCAGTGTTGTTCATCTTTCCAAAGTGTTGCGAACAGAACCCACGCTGTCGCTGGGTGTGAATTTTATGTCTTTTGCGTACAGAAACCAGACTGTCGCCTGTTTTTTAATTGTCTATTATTTTACCTCTCTGCTTCATATGTATTTATTAGCATCATCATCCCTTTGTTCTATGTTTTAAGTTCCACGATTTTTTCGCCATGTTACCTTTTAAGTCTGCGATTTTATCGCCTGTTTGTATTATTTGTTACCTTCATCTTTTTAAAACAAAGTATGTAGGCTGAAGAGCGGCATACTAAGCTGCTGCCAGCCCGCCCCCTTCGGGGGGAATCGAAACTCAATAATAATAAAAAAAACATTTAACGACATTCAGTTTTAGCCCTGACAACGAGCATGGAGGTAGTGGTCGAAAGCTTGGAGTTTTATCCTGAATTGACGCAGCATGTACACCGACAGACTTTTATTCAAGAAATACGTCGCGAAAGACTTCGTAGCCATACTAGTCCAGTGATTAATTCAGTTTTGTATTATATTTCGAAATTTTAATTAAATTAGATGGTGACTCGGAAAATTTTGTAGCAAGCGAAAGTTACAGTAGACTGCAGAGTTCCACATTAGCGAATTTCCCGCAGTTTCTGTTTGCAAATCACTTTCAAGATAACCATTGACCCATTAATAACGATT
Organism: Schistocerca serialis cubense; assembly: GCF_023864345.2. NCBI lineage: Eukaryota > Metazoa > Arthropoda > Insecta > Orthoptera > Acrididae > Schistocerca > Schistocerca serialis. Next base: position 557,354,670 of record NC_064638.1, on the reverse strand, counting down.
TAAAGGGAGGTGGAATTTCAGACTTACGCTGTACGTTATTTTGAAGCCAGAGTGGGCGGGTGCTGGCGCCATTTTAACTAGCCCAAAACATTAGCAAACCACAGTTTACGAGTGCTTCTTGTTAATTATTTCTGTTGTCTGCACGCAACAACTGTTTTAAATACTAAAAATTATAGAGATTGCATGAATAACATAGTGTCAGGAAGGCTGTTTCGAACGTTTTTCTGTTCTTGAATGCTTAGTTGCTCTAGTACAACGACTAGTCAGAGTGACATCACAGGGAAGTGTCACCGCGGTGAACTATGGCGGTTTGAATGCGCTGAATGTAATGTTTTGGGCTAATTAAGATGGCGGACATCGGTTTCAAGTTTGGGACGTAATGTAACCTCCCTTCTAAAAGAATAGAAGAAGATATTTGGGTTCAGCTCACGTACTTACGCCAAAAGATAATGTTTTGAAGCATTTACACAGTTCAGTGCCCACAATTAGATAGCTAGAGCGGAGTGAACCCTTCTAAATAATAATTTTACCTATCTTCGGATGTATAAAGGTGTGGTTAGGCGCGATCTCTGCGAAGACGGTAGTGGAACTTACTTGGCCTACGGGCTATGTAAGAAACGCTCCACCAGAAGAGTCTTAAAGCTTCTGATTACTAATTATCTATAGAGAAATTGCGACGTGACCCATCCTGAAATAGTAACATCTGAACTGCACGCTGTTCTCCTACGGTGCGCACAGCTAGGGACGCGGCCATTTGTTTCAACTGCGTTTCCTATTCAGCTCTTCCTGTCATCTGTCGGCATATGCCAAAATTTTCTCGAATTGAATTGCCCGTGTACGAAGAGAAAGAATATTCAGTAGAAACTCGGTGATGTGGAGGCGGTACCGCCGTGTAGAAGTGACGGGATTTTCCGGCCGCACCCCCTGGGAGGCGGGCACGTGTGACGGGTTGGCCGCCGGCCGCTCCAAGGCCGGCCGAGTCCCCGAGGGCCCATGAATCGGCGAGCAGCCGCACGGCCGGGGTCGGGCCCTGCATCATGTAGGGCCACGGGCGCAGGGCGTGGCTCCAGTCTGACCCGCGGCAGCCAGGGCGCCGCCTTAATAAATAATGCACGGCGCCGCTCTCCAACCCGCTGCGCCGCGCTCTTGGCTTACACTTCAGTGGACTCAAATTAACTAACACGCCCTGAACGAGCAGGCCGATCCCGCTGAAGTAAGTATTCAGGGGTGAGTGCACGGGTGAGCGGCAATTATCCGTAACAGCAGATGTTCATGCTTAATTCTGGCCGACCACTGGCAACGTATGCGTCAGACATAACAAGGAGGACGACGGTTCAATCCCGCGTCCGGCCATCCTGACTTAGGTTTTCCGTGATTTCCCTAAATCACTCCAGGCAAATGCCGGGATGGTTCCTCTGCAAGGGCACGGCCGACTTCCTTCCCCATCCTTCCCTAATCCGATGAGACCGATGACCACGCTGTCTGGTCTCCTTCCCCAAACAACCAACCAACATAACAAGGACTTGGCGCGTGTGATCGGCCTATAATGACGATAAAGAACAACAAAGTATCCGATTATAACATGAAGGTGAACAACTTGAGCCTGTTACAACGTATAAGTGCCGAATTTGTTGTGGGACATCATGGAACATTCCCGCTTCAGCCTCTATAGTTTCATAAAGTTCCGATAGATAGCGGCGTTATATGTAGTCTTCAAAATGGCGTCTATAACGGATGTGCGTTACAAGCAGAGAGCTTTGATGAGCTTCTTTTGGCGGAAAACCACGTCATTACAGAGTTCATTGGGGGCTAGCAGAATGTCTACGGATAACTTTCAGTGAACAAAAGCCCGGCGAGCCGTTGGGCGAGTTGTCTGTCATCATCGCAATAAGGTCGCGGAGTCCTTTCAGATCTCCTGGGTACCGAGAGGGCACACACAGGCATGTAGGCGCTTCAGTCCGGAACCGCGCTGCTGCTACGGTCGCAGGTTCGAATCCTGCCTCGGGCATGGATGTGTGTGATGTCCCTAGGTTAGTTAGGTTTAAGTAGTTCTAAGTCAAGGGGACTGATGGCCTCAGATGTTAAGTCCCATAGTGCTTAGAGCCATTTGATCCATTTGAACACAGCCGTGACTCTACGAATGTTGGAACGTGCGGACAACCGTTCAAGATGATCGACAGATCACAAACACCTCGCTGCACAACTGGACGTCTCTATTCGTGGTGCTGACACACTCGTTCACCAGTTGGGATACTGAAAAGTGTATGACTGGAGGGTTCCTCGCCGCCCAACATAAGACTACAAAAAGCAACTAAGGTCCATTCGTGCGGAGTTGGTTGCGCGTTAGGAGGCTGATCGTGACAACTTTTGTCGAACAATATCACAAACTATGAAACATGGATTCCTCAGTTTGAATCGGAAACGAAACGGCCTTCCATGGAATGACGCCACCTCTCCTCCGAAAGAAAAGTTCAAAGCAGCATCCTGAGCTGGCAAAGTCGTGACGACGGTCTCCCGGGGCTCTGAAATGATTATTCTGTTTGATATCCTCCCTCATGACGCGACGATGAACTCTGAGGTGTATTATGTTACCCTCAGGAAATTGAAGAAACAACTTCATTCAGGATCAAACGATTTTCTCCATCTGCATGAGAACGTAAGGCCTCATACAAGTCCGCGCACCCGAGAGCAGCTCGTAGAACTTCATTCGAATGTTCTTCCTCGTCCGTCCCATAAGCCGCATCTCGCACCTTCCGACTTGCATCTGCCTGGCACAATGAAGGATGCGCTCCGCGGGCTGGTGGGGAGGTTATTGGTGGAGAAAGACGTTCGCTCCTACGTTGTTCAGTAGAGTGATATCATGCGAGCATAAATACCGTCCCAGTAAGGCAGGATAAGCTGTCGCATTCATCGGAGATTACGCTGAAAAATACGGTTTTGTAGCCAAAAGAGAGGGGAATAGTGTGGTGTACTGATATTGTGAATGAAACCAAATTGCTTTAGAAAAAAATGTGTTGCATCACTTACGGAACGGGTCTGGTACTTACAGCAGGCGTATACAAACGTGTCGCTGGATACGATACCAACGGAGCCCCATAGATTAACGTAACAGCTGTCTTCAGCGGCTCCATCTGGGCTACACAGGACAGCGGTTCCACTGACAGAATTGTATTAAGTGGGATGCTTTGTTAATCCGCATCAGCTTTCGATTTCTCTTAACACTGGCGGCTGTTGCTGCAGATCACGACAGTGGGAAGATCAAGTAAAATCAGTACTAGGCAATGAGAAGAGAAGGTTTACACTGTTGGATAGTTGGGGAAAAGTAGGACATCTGTAAAGGAAATCAAGTAGAAGTTGCTAGTCCGTCCAATTCTAGAGTGTTCATGTGGCGTTAGGAATTGCTATCAATTAGGCATGACAAAAGACACTGAACGATTTGAAAGACGCGCTGCTAGGACCGTAACAAGCCGCCATGGGCAGTACAAAAATGTACGTTACATACTCGGAGAATGTAAACGGGAATCTATGTAACGAAGACGACGTAATTCTCAGGCAATCCTGTTGAGGGGAAAAAAAAAGGAAATGAGCATATGGCATCAACCCGGCTGCGAATCGAGCCGGGGCCCGGTTACATGGGAGGCGAGCACGTTACCACCCAGCTAAGCAGGCCGACGCTCTTGAAAAAATTTGAAAGAACAGGTATACGACTAACAATGAGTGTCAGTTCTGGTGTCACCATCTTGCATTTGGATCATAAAAGTGCGGCGAGAGAGATTAGGCGGCGTACAGAGGAGTATACTATAGATACTCATTTTTCGCTATCTCAATACGAAAGTGATACACTGTAGGATACAAAATGGGTAAAACTGGTACGAAGCACACACTGCCACGTACGGTACACTGGCTTGAAAAGTTTACAGGGTGATGAAAACAGTATTCCATATTTGGAAATTCGATAGTATGGATCAAAAGAAGAAAACTGTCAAGTAAACATCGGTTCTACATTGCATACGTTAACAGCTCTGGGCACTGGTTCATCTTTGCTGCGGGGTAATTACCTCGTACGGCTAAAATTAAAAAATGTCATTTTCTGAGCGGTAAAAACAAAAGGTTCCATTCGTGTTCCAGTCACGAAACTGAACTTTTTTGAAACATCATTACGACATTACCAAATCCCTGTTTCGTAAGATTATAATACTGATTATATAAGTTACCAATAATTGCATACTTTTAATTTCAAAACACACGGTGTGGTGGAGGTTACAGTCTGTGAAACAAATGAATGAACGTCTTCCTCACGTGGTCCACCCTCAACAAACGTACTTCATATTTTGTACCTTGCATCTACGACAGTAAAATTGTGACTTGTACCACACGTGCTTAAATATCTCATGGCCCGCAATAGAACACAAATTGCTTTGTTCTTCACTTCGCAACAATAAACGAACTAATTGACTGCACGACACAACAATATGTAATGACACTACACTGCTGTAGGTCCTACACAACATTATTATTATAATTAGTGTACATGGTCAGACACAAACAATTGGCACCGTAAAGTCTTCCAATTTCCGCCATTTCAGAAGTAAAGAGTCCAGCAGTCAAGTGATTTACAAAGAGTAAGGAAAGTGCATATATTGATTTTGAATGGGGGTGTAGGGTGACGGTGAACCATGTGTTACTAGGGAGTATTGATGGAGGAGAAGAATCTTTTGTAAGAAAATTCTGTTCTCAGTGCCTTTTCAGGTGATTGACTGAAGGCAGCGATCCACTGAGTATTGCTTCATCATTCTATTACAAAAGCTGTTAGAAATAAACAGTCATAATTATCTCCTTGACTCATTAGTTCGTGGTTTAATAAAACACCTACAAAAACAAAATACCGTTTATCTTTCATGATTTTAAAAACGCAAGTGCTCAAAGAAAATTCGTTTTGATTTGAAAGATTCGTTAATCACCAATATTGATGACGGTGGGGGAGAGGAAGAAGGGGTGAGGGTCTGCTAGCTAGTGTGTGATTGCACACAGGTGTCATGTTTTTTTAAATGGACACGCCGCCATTTGACTGTATTGTTGTTTATTTAATTACGACCCAGGTTTCGGCCTTTTATGCCACTTTCAAGTGACTGAGTTTATGTCATTAACAAATTTTGCAGAACATCAAGCTCAAAATTGCTCATAAATTAAGAAAAATATTCGCTCCCCACCAAATGCCAAGTGTAAAATCATCATAGTGTAGAAAGACGAGTAAAAAATAGTGGAAGCATGTAATATTTAATAAATACACTTTTAAAAAATATGATATGTGATCAGCCGCCAGGAAGCTGGTCTGCTTCACTACAAACTTTCTACAAAATGCATACCTCATGAGGTAAAAATATAGGAAAGGCAAAGGGAGTCCTGGGTTAGTCCCAGCTAAGAGAGTTTCAGCATTTACATGAGCAACAGAAGAAGGTCAAGCTAAACCTTTTTAACTACTACTGGTTGACCACGGAAACACGTCAGTGTTTACTTACTGCTAATGGGAAATGATCGAATTTCAAAGAAAGGATACCCCATCAGCAATATCTGACCTTAATACTGAAATAGCCTGCACATACATTCAACCGCTGAGTCATTTACACATCGCGTTCCGTAAATCCCGTGGCGAAAATGAGCCTTCAGGAGTGTGGAATGAGGCAAGTTACTTATCAATACCCAGACCCAACCATTGCAGCCTATTTCTATAAAATATATTAACAACATATTCTGACTAGCACCGGGCTACTCATATTGTTGATTCCCACAATTATTTCTAAATAACTATACATGTGTTTATGTAAGGATCTGGAGAATGAGCTGAATAGGACAACCCTGGAACACACCCTCTATTAAGAAAAGTCAGGGCACCACGGACAACGTCCTGTCTTTCACTGTCTTGTTGAAAGGTAACATCTCGGAGACATCTAAGGTGGGGCGCAGTCAATGGACTTATGATGTCAGGAGTGTAACGGCTGCACTCCAAATTACCGGCTATGCGAACCAGATTTGATGGAATTGTAAACCCAGAGGATCACACATAAGATGTTGGTTCAGTCTGATAACGACAAATGAAATCTGGCAACATTCGTACTGCTTGGAGCCTCTACACACGGATACATCCACTGCAATGCTTTAAGCAGATAAGACGACATGGTGCTTTTCCTGATTCGGTGTTATCTTTGGACGCAACATTGTCGTGCCGTGTCAAGGTGCGAAGATAGGCACCGTGCCGGAGAGTTCGTGAAACTCCAGGTATCGCAGCACTGTACGTGTGAATGTTTACCTTGCTGAATACAACCGCTTTCCTGGCACAACGTACGTGATGTCACTGTGCGATCCTGCACGGGCGAGAGAACAGTATGTCTGACCTGTTGGGCGCTAGTCGCGTGGCGCCGTTGATGTCCTCATGAACCCATCAATTCCATATTCGCATGACGATTGTGAGATCCCGATCAACGTCAGCAGCTATAGCGCCCAACGAAGAACAGCATGTTCGTTAGTCCACGATCCCACCGCTATCGGACTTCGACAAGTGGCGGTAGACTTTTCTTCTTTTCACAAGATGCATAACACGATTTCCTCTCAAATGCAATTTTTGAATGAGAAGCTCAGTGCGTGATCTTTATCCACGTATGGCGCTACTCCCCTGCTTTTTGCTAGGCATGGGAAAAACCGATCGCTTAAAGCAGATACCGGTATTTTAGTTCTGAATAACAGGAATTTTTCGGTATTCTTTGGTCTCGGTTATAACAAGTTCTTTTCATTTTTTTTATTAATATCCGGATGAAAAACCGGCATATCAATTAGCCATAGCAGCAGTGATAAAATTTTTAGTTTTTAGATAGAATTTTTCTTACAAACGAGTAATGTTTATTAGTTAAACTACCGTTACTTTGAAACATTGGTTTATTATAGAAAATTGTGAAAAATCGACCAGTGTTGTCTTAATAACAATGCTGACATTTACGAACGAGCAACGAACACATGACATAAAAATTGGTAAAGCACTGCTGACACAATAATGTTACTTGTTGCCGTGTGACCTGATCTGGTAGACGGTATGCGTATACATACAGTGTTCAGGAGAACGTTCACCCGCCGACCGCTGTGGCCGAGAGGTTCTAGGCACTTCAGTCTGGAACCGCGTGACCGCTTCGGTCGCAGGTTCGAATCCTGCCTCGGGCATGGATGTGTGTGATGTCCTTAGGTTAGTTAGGTTTAAGTAGTTCCAAGTTCTAGGGGACTGATGACCTCAGATGTTAAGTTCCATAGTGCTCAGAGCCATTTGAACGTTCACCCCTGGAGTACAAGGTAATTTCTTGCTGCCGCCCTTGCACATCAACTGTATTGCAGAATGACACCATCCCTAGTTTGGAAGTATTTTACGAAATGCGCTACACTGAAATAAAGGCTGCATTTGCTTTAAAAGATTAAAAACTGGAGGAAACACAAGAAGTTTGCGATATTATACAAGTAAAAGGAGAAAATGTCCCTTAGAAGACAAGATAAATTTGATTGGTGTACCTAGACTTTTATGGACGTTCTATAAGCTTGGTATAATAACTGGATCCTTAATTTTGTGGCTGCTTGAGGATGAAAAATTGACGGTATCCAAAAACGACGATTCAGGAAAGTCGTCAGATTGTGACATTTTGCTCTCGCCGTCGCGACACCCGTGCCCATGTTAGTCATCTTTGCTGGAGACACTAAGACCTATTTCCGCTGCAGCCTCAACCCCATATCGATACAGTTCATTTACTTCTTTATCTTCATCAGAATTGTACAATCTTTGTTCGAAGACAACGTTTTCTCCTGGGAATAATAGCAATAAGAAAACCGAAAATCGGTTATTTCAGAAACCTGTAATTTTGAGCAGTTTTAACAGCCAGGTTGAATTGCAGACAAAAAAATGGGTGTAACTGAAAACCAGTTTTTCAGTTGTAACCACCATCCCTATTTTGGGCGAATGTCTTGAACCTGGAGTGCTAATGATATGCATATCCAAGTATATAGTACACTTCATGCCAGTGTGAAGTTTTGTCGCATGCCTCTTTATAGTGTTGGAATTTAAATGTCCAGCAGTGCAAGAAAAAAAAAAGAAACCAGCGAATGAGAAGAGAATTCTGGGTTGTCGCATGATTACCAAACGAAATTGACTGGGAGAATTTCATCACCAACATGAAGAACTGAAATACCATCTTAAAAGAGAGTTGCAGCAACGTGCAATGAGTCAAGTCATACATTAATAGGCAGAAGTGACCACTGCGAGCTTTTTTTTTTTTAAAAAAAAGTATACAAACGTTGCTCTTGAGCGTCTCTACCTACACTATGTGATCAAAAGTATCCGGACACCCCCAGAAACATACGTTTTTCATGTTAGGTGCATTGTGCTGCCACCTACAGCCAGGTACTTAATATCAGCGACCTCAGTAGTCATTAGACATCGTGAAAGAGCAGAATGGGGCGCTCCGTGGAACTCACGGACTTCGAACGTGGTCAGGTGATTGGGAGTCACTTGTGTTATACTTCTGTACGCGAGGTTTTCACACTCCTAAACATCCCTAGGTCAACTGTTTCCGATGTGATAGTGATGTGGAAACTTGACGGGACACGTACAGCACAAAAGCGTACAGGCCGACCTCGTCTGTTAACTGACAGAGACCGCCGACGGTTGAAGAGGGTCGTAATGTGTAATAGGCAGACATCTATCCAGACCATCACACAGGAATTACAAACTGCGTCATGATCCACTGCAAGTACTATGGCAGTTAGGCGGGAGGTGAGAAAACTTGGATTTCATGGTCGAGCGGCTGCTCATAAGCCACACATCACGGCAGTAAATGGCAAACGACGCCTCCCTTGGTGTAAGGAGTGTAAACATTGGACGACTGAGCAGTGGAAAAACGTTGTGTGGAGTGACGAATCACGGTACACAGTGTGGCGATGCGATGGAAGGGTGTGGGTATGGCGAACGCTCGGTGAACGTCATCTACCAGCGTGTGTAGTGGCAACAGTACAATTCAGAGGCGGTGGTGTTATGATGTGGTTGTGTTTTTCATGGAGGAGGATTGCACCCCTTGTTGTTTTGCTTGGCGTTATTACAGCACAGGCCTAAATTGATGTTTTATGCAACTTCAAAATGGTTCAAATGGCTCTGAGCACTATGGGACTTAACTGCTGTGGTCATCAGTCCCCTAGAACTTAGAACTATTTAAACCTAACTAACCTAAGGACATCACACACATCCATGCCCGAGGCAGTATTCGAACCTGCGACCGTAGCGGTCGCGCGGTTCCAGACTGTAGCGTTATGCAACTTCTTGCTTCCCACTGTTGAAGAGCAATTCGGGGATGGCGATTGCATCTTTCAACACGATTGAGCACCTGTTTATAATGCACGGCCTGTGACGGAGTGGCTACACGATAATAACATCCCCGTAATGGTCTGACCTGCATAGGGTACTGACCTGAATCCTATAGAAAACGTTTGGGATGTTTTGGAACGCCGACTTCGTGCCAGGTCTCAGCGAGTAACATTGATACCTCCCCTCTCCTCCGTGAAGAATGGGCTGCCATTCCCCAAGAAACCTTCCAGCACCTGATTGAACGTGTGCCTGCGAGAGTGGAAGCTGTCATCAAGGCTAAGGGTTGGCCAACACCATACTGAATTCCAGCATTACTGATGGAGGGCGCCATGAACTTGTGAGTCATTTTCAGCCTGGTGTCAGGATACTTTCGATCACATAGTGTATGGTGCCAGCTTTCAAACTGAAGCTAAATCACGTTGTGCACCGGTCAGTAACGTGACTCGTCGGAGAGAACGATTTACAGACAAAGACAGAGCCAGTTAAGGCCCGGCAATACGAAACACCGGCAACACTACGACTACACTTCGGGAATTATCAGCAACAGTCTGCTCCGTCATCAGTACACGGCAATGTTGCCGTGTATAGCAGCCATATTGTATCACTGTTGACGGAAATGTTGTTACGGTTACATACTGCAGTAAAACGTGGCCCATGTAAAGGCACCCTTCGGAGGTTGGTCACCAGCAACCGAGCTCCTCAAATATAACGATCAGTTTTTGAAGGACATCATCTTTACACCAGTGATTGTTACAAGTTTTTATTAAACTATTGCAATTTCGGCCTTTGGCCATTACCAAGTGCTGATATTATGGCTTTAACCCACGTCAACGTTATGTAAACTGACATGGCTTAAAGCCATAATATCAGAACTTGATAATGGCCTAAGGCCGAAATTACAATAGTGTAATAAAAACTTATAACAGTCACTGGTGTAACGATGATGTCCTTTAAAAAAAATTTATGACTATGAATCCCATCTACAACAAGTCTACAACGATCATGTTGAAGGACCTCTCTCATTAAGAGACGTGTGCCCTTTACTCGGTTATCAAATCACAAACCAGCACTTTGGTGTCGTAACTAGAAATGCACAAGGTCAATGAATTTCAGTGATTAGAAAAGCGTCGTCAGAATGTAATATGTGTCATTCACCAAATCAATCACCCTTAAAAAGTACCAAAAAAGGTGACGACTTATAAGACATCAAGAGAAACTAGACATCCGATTGGAGGCCGCCACGAGGTTCATCAGTAAGTCCCGTTTTCGCGAATCCCTAAAACAGGGCGTAACGAAAAACCGCGACACTCGTTGGCTGGAGCGACTCTTGGTCACGGAAGCTAAAGAAAGCCGTACTTGGAACGGGGAGGCAAGATCAATCTGCTTCCTGTAATCATAGAATAGTGGCGTTCTAACCTAAATTTTCAGTAATATGGTTTCAAATCATATGCAAGAGACTGTACTAATACTTTTCTACCTGACACGAACACGAAGGTAGCCAAAAAGCCATGATCATAATCAGTATATGAATGAGTTAAGTAATTCTTAGGAGATATACTTATTTGGTGACGACGCAGATTAATAACAGTAAAATAAATTGCTGAAGCTAAGTCTGTGTCCATTCTGGTTTAATACAACCAGTGACGAAGTTTGCATCAACATAAAAGCTATCGTGAATTATGTAGGGTCTTTTAGACTAGATGTTTTTCTTTGTAGCTTGCAAAATACGAGGAGTGTTCAATAAGCATGGCAACACTTTTCCTCTGAAAGCAGGTTGGTTTTATGCGGGATTCCAATATACCCTATTATTTCCCAATCTTTTGACTATAAAATCCTATTTTTCAACATAATTTCCGATCCGTTTCGCTTCGAACGCACTTCTGTTACAGACTGCCACGTTTAAAACTTAATAAAACTATAGGGGCTGAAGCGGGTATATTCCAAGATGTCCCACAACAAATTCCGCATTTTTCCAACCGAAACTGGACGAGAAAAAAATAGTATTGCATTATTTATTGAAGGTCCCTCGTAATAAGTGAAAGTTATAGACTTAAGTAGGCAAACGTAAGAAACTTTATTCTTTCTGGGAACTTACGAACATAGTTTATTTAGTTATTTTCCAGAGAGTTACTGCTTCTAATTATACTAATAGAACAATTTTCTCTCTGGTGTAGCTCGTGTATTTAAACCATCTGTGTACAAAGTAATTTGAATCAAGTTTCTATCAATTTTAGTTGGAGACCTAGAAAATTTCAAAGTTTACGGGGTGGGTACAATACTCTGTACGTACTTCTCTGTGTTCTGCTGGCAGAATGTCCATTTAAGTGCATTGGTCAAACTAGTGCCCATTTTTCTGAAAGCACAACTCAGTGCGCGATTTAGACGGCCGGCGGACGAGAGGCAAAGTTTCAATTATCAGGAGCGACAAGTTTCCTCGACGCGCCGTTAGAGGTCACGTGCCACTTTGGGTTCGGTGAAATGAACACGGTTCTTTAGGTACCCTTCAGAAAAGAAACGTACTGGTGTTGAATCAGGTGACCGTGAGGACCATTCCGGAGGACCAAGGCATTCTAACCATTTCACAGGAAATCTGCCGTTCAGTTCATGCACAACATCACGTACACAATGGGTTGACATACTACCATGTACATTCTCTGCTGGCTAGATTGACATTTTCAAGGAGACCACCTAAACTGTCGGCTACTGAAGCGCGATACGTGTCACCTGTCAGAGTATTCCGCGAAGTAGTGTAGAGCGACGATCTCATGTCCAAAGATTACTCACAGCCTCCTTTTGCCGACCGAAATGACGTATTCATCTATGATTTTGTGGACCGGTAATGCATTTAATGGTGGTTCCCTGCACGATAATTTATGAACGTGGGTTTATCAGAAAACATGACACTTTTTAAGGCCTGCAGAGTGAAATTATTCACGGCTCATTTACAGAAAGTAATTCTCCAACTGCAATCGTTTCCATGCACCTTCTGTATCACTGACACGTGGTATGCGAGAAACCTGTGACCGTGTACTGTTCGCCACACAGATGCAAGGTCGATACCACTGACTGCAAGAACTTCTCATAAGATGTAATGAGGATCTCGATATATTGCAGCTAAAACAAACGCTTTCATATCCTCGCTTCATGCTGATCTTCGTCTATTACTACCGCGCCATCTAAGGTCACTGTTTTCTGCAAGTCGTTATTCAGCGTATCCGCCGGCCGCGGTGGTCTCGTGGTTCTAGGCGCGCAGTCCGGAACAGCGGGCCTGCTACGGTCGCAGGTTCGAATCCTGCCTCGGGCATGGATGTGTGTGATGTCCTTAGGTTAGTTAGATTTAAGTAGTTCTAAGTTCTAGGGAACTGATGACCGCAGAAGTTAAGTCCCATAGTGCTCAGAGCCATTTGAACCAGCCATTCAGCGTATCAGCAAGTAATGACTGATAAAGCTCTTCGACCAGGTTATCGCACGGCACAAGCCATGATTGCTTCATTAGCAAACATGCCAACGTGCTCACTGGATGTGTGTGCCGTATTTGTTCCATATTATCTGCGTCAGACCGAACCTCACTTGTTGGAGCATTCCTACTGCCGTGTATACGACAGTATAAGAATACATTCTACAGTGTAACCGAAAGTGACTTCAGACACCGCATTGAGTAAGCTTGTCGTTCCGTGACAGCAGCGACTTAATCTCGTACACAGGTCATTTACACTCATGCTCATAAATTAAGGATAATGCTGATACATGGTGAAACAACGCTCTGGTGGGCTGTTTGCGGGTTTACATCACCTCGGGGTATGACCATGCGGTGCATTTGAACTGCGGTCGTCGCACGGTGGCGCTGGCAGCAGTCCACATACGCAGACGTGTGTTGGTGCATGTCAGAGGATGGAGCAGCGAGTAAGTGTGCAGACGTTTTCAGACTTGCTAATGGTGACTGTGTGTTGAAAATGACTCAAAGAACACACATTGATGACGTTATGAGGGGCCGAATACTAGGGCGACTGGAGGCTGGTCAAACACAGCAGGTTGTAGCACGGGCCCTCCGTACTGTAGTACGGGACGCTCACAGTGTACAACACCACAAGAAGACCGATATCTCACCATCAGTGCCCGCAGACGGCTACGGAGTACTGCAGGTAGTCTTGCTTGGGACCTTATCGCAACCGCTGGAACAGTTGTCTCCAGATACACAGTCCACAGACGACTGAACAGACATGGTTTATTCGCCCGGAGACTGACCCCTGGTCACAGGAGAGCCTGTAAAGCCTGGTGTCAAGAACACAGTACATGGTCATTGGAACAGTGGTCCCAGGTTATGTTCACGGACGAGTCCAGGTATAGTCTGAACAGTGATTCTCGCCGGGTTTTCATCTGGCGTGAACCAGGAACCAGATACCAACTCCTTAATGTCCTTGAAAGGGATCTGTATGGAGGTCGTGGTTTGATGGTGTGGGGTGGGATTATGATTGGTGCACGTACACCCCTGCATGTCTTTGACACAGGAACTGTAACAGGTCAGGTGTATCGGGACGTCATTTTGCACCAGTATGTCCGACTTTTCAGGGTGCAGTGGGTCCCACCTTCCTCCTGATGGATGATAATGCACGGCCCCACCGAGCTGCCATCGTGGAGGAATACCTTGAAACCGAAGATATCAGGTGAATGGAGTGGCCTACCTGTTCTCCAGACCTAAACCCCATCGAGCACGTCTGTAATGCTCTCGGTCGACGTATCGCTGCACGTCTTGAAACCCCTACGACACTTCAGGAGCTCCGACAGGCTCTGGTGCAAGAATTGGAGGCTATACCCCATCAGCTCCTCGACCACCTGATCCAGAATATGCCAACCTGTTGTGCGGCCTGTGTACGTGTGCGTGGTCATCATATCCCGTAACGATGTCGGAGTACATGCGCAGGAAACAGTGGCGTTTTGTAGCACATGTGTTTCGGAACGGTTTTCTCGACCTATCATCAATACCGTGGTCTTACAGATCTGTGTCGTGTGTGTTCCCTACGTGCCTATGCTGTTAGCGCCAGTTTTGTGTAGTGCCACGTTGTGTGGCACCACATTCTGCAATTATCGTTAATTTATGAGCATGAGTGTAGAAAGCGCACTGAGTTGTGCTTTTAGGAGAATGGGACATCGTTTGAACACCTCACTTAAATGCACATCCCGCCATCAGAACATCTGTCTGAAAACAGCCGATTATGTGCAGCATGAGGGGATTACCAGTAAATATTTGACCATTTCTAAATGCCTGACTAAAACTGATAGCAATTTGATTTAGATTGTTTTCTAGACAGTTCGTTTCAGTATATCAGCTCAATGAGAGAAGTAGTTAATTTTCTGTTTAGAAAGAGCGACTTTTCTTACGTTTATTTATGTCTCTAAATACATGTTCCTTTCACTTATTGTTTTGTAAGTTGCAGAGGAGAACACCTTGTCTTAAATACTCTGTTTGTGTTACAAGTGCTCTCCCTATTTCTTCTGAAGCATCAACGGGAAAATGGAACCATCAGTGGAGAGATCTTTCCACAACGACCATGAGCTGAATGCCAATGAACGGGCTTCTACGTTAAAACTATGGAATCTTTATGACATAACAGTCATTTTCTGTACACTTATCGCTCTTCTGTGCCGAGTACAGCTACGGAGGTACATCGTGGGGCAAATGTGATCGTAGCTGCATTAACTAATGTGATTTGCGATACTGCGACAATGTAATTTAATCTTCCGAGTGATATACGAAGTTAGATGTTAAAGCAAAGCAGGTGGTATGAAATATCCTTATTACTGTGCTTCAGAACTGACGGCAGCACGGCGTCGTTTGCGCATGCGAACTCACCCGCAGGGCGACTTATGTAAGCGGCGGTCTCGAGAACTCGCCTGCAGAGCATGGACCTGAGCTGCAACCACACAAAGAAAAGGCTGTTACTGTGGGAAGGCCAGCGACAACAGCGGGAGGTCTGGACACAAGTAACTTCAGCTATTTTAACTGACTTCACTACGGTTTCAAGGTGGAACACTGTAAATAATTACACAATTAAATACATATTGTTGTCTGTACTATACTTGACACGATAGCCCACCAGGTGAGATCTACCTATGTTTATTTGAAATGCATTAGTAGAATTCTCTACTAATAATGTAGAATCCGAGATCCACAACTCCCATGGATGTACTTATCTTGCGGTCGCTCGTTGTACAGAGTTGCAGGTACAGTATCCATATGTTGTTTGAAGTGTTTTTACGGTTCCGTACTTCAGTCAGTAAAAACGGAACCCTTATACTTTGAAGGATCAATACGTTATCCGCCTGCCTGTCTGTCTGTCTCTTTGTCTGTACGACTGCTAAAAGCCCTTTTCCTCGGGAACGGGTAGCTGTGTCAAACTGAAATTTATATCACATACTAAGGTAACAGTCCCTTGATGCTGTAAAAAACTGAAGCTTCTAAGTCAATGCAGTCAAAAGATACGACTATTTATGTCGCATACTTTGATACTCAACCAACTCACTCATAAAAACCAATTGGGTACTTCCCGTTGGTCTACAATCATGAAACATGACTAGAAGCTAGATTTCACAGTACTAGTAAAGGAAAAAGAACAGAAAATTGTTAATTTGTAGTTGTACCACACGAAAGAAGTATTTCTTTTATGCTTTGTTATCCGACTTCAGACTTGGAATTAAAACATTCTAATGTTTTGGAATCCCCAGTACCGGTATCTTGGCAGTATGAATGTCGATAACAGTCAAAAATTGTCGAGATTCTCGATTCCCGGAATGGATGAACTGTCTATCTACATCTACATCTACATTTATACTCCGCAAGCCACCCAACGATGTGTGGCGGAGGGCACTTAACGTGCCACTGTCATTACCTCCCTTTCCTGTTCCAGTCGCGTATGGTTCGCGGGAAGAACGACTGCCGGAAAGCCTCCGTGCGCGCTCGAATCTCTCTAATTTTACATTCGTGATCTCCTCGGGAGGTATAAGTAGGGGGAAGCAATATATTCGATAACTCATCCAGAAACGCACCCTCTCGAAACCTGGACAGCAAGCTTCACCGCGATGCAGAGCGCCTCTCTTGCAGAGTCTGCCACTTGAGTTTCCTAAACATCTCCGTAACGCTATCACGCTTACCAGATAACCCTGTGACGAAACGCGCCGCTCTTCTTTGGATCTTCTATGCAGGGCTTGTCAACACTGTTGAGTCAGATTGAAACAGGGGATATTGGGTCCACAACTGATTATATTGAGATAGGGAACAAATGATCGGAAATGTGATATATTATCGATACACAGAGCGTACACCGCATAACAACAACTCAGCTCATAGTTCAAATGGCTCTAAGCACTATGGGACTTAACATCTGAGGTCATCAGTCCCCTAGAGCTTAGAACTACTTAAACCTAAATAACCTAAGGACATCACACACATCCATGCCCGAGGCAGGATTCGAACCTGCGACTGTAGCAGCAGCTCGGTTCCGGACTGAAGCGCGTAGAACCGCTCGGCCAGCCCATAGTAATTTTCAAAGCAACGACCGCCAGTTTCAACGCATGTATTTCAACGGAGAGATGTGCTGCCACAGTTCTTGGAGACTTCAGTCCTTGCTGTCCACAAAAGGGTGTGGTTTCAACACGACGGAGCACCAGCCCACTTCGATGTTAATGTCCGCGAGCACCTGAACAACATGTGCCGTCATCATTGGACGGAAGCGGAGGACCTGCCCCTTGGCTCGTGCGATCGCCGTATATCACAGTTCTGGACTTTCTTTCCTGCCGTTACGTCAAGACATTGGTGTACGAAAACGCCGTAGAAACTGGTGAAGACCTGCTTGCTAGGGTCTAAGCTGCGCGTCTCTTGGTGCAACAGATACCGAGAATCTCTGAAAGAGTGTGGCAAAACTGCATGCGCCGTTTCCATGCATGCATTGAGACTGGCAATCATCGCTTTGAAAAATTACTCTGATCTACGTTGTTGTTATGCGGTGTATGCTGTATAAGACCAGAACGCAATAAATGTGCATTTCCAACCATTGGTTCCCTATCTCAATATAATTGGATGTGGACCCACCATCACCGGCATCAGTTTGACCCAAAAAGTATGGGGCACTCGGTACGCACAGGGGAACCATACCTAAGAGTGCGCAGTTAAGGAATAACCGTAAGTATATGAGTTATTATCAATAGGAAAACAAAATAATTTTAGGTTTATATTTTTGTTAACACAAAATCTACATGTTCAGAAAACTACAAAAGCAGAGAGCTAATAATTTTATTGAACTTTTCAAAATTACGAAAATTACGCGTAGTCTTTCGTTCACCTGCCCTTAAGACTATGTAAAACATGTCCAAAGAGTACGCATTTAACAAATGTCACAAATGAACGCAATATCACTCTCAGTCCTCTGGAAACGCCAAAATCTGTGTTCTCTACTCACAGATTTCCGTATTTTCCGTAAAGCAGACTCCGTCGTGCAAAGAGCAGCGGCAACCTTTGCCTGGTTTCTCCATTTTCAATTCGTTGTCTGGCCCCATTGAGAACCTCTTCGGCTTAGACGAGCTTCCTTTCCAATTTTCGTACTTGTCTTTCAGAGACAAAACCTGTCTTTCGGACTCCACAACGCGCTCAAGAGGTACAAATTTGCAGTTGTGCCATAAAGGGAGACAGAGCGAGGTGGCGCAGTGGTTAGCACACTGGACTCGCATTCTGGATGACGACTGTTCAAACCCGCGTCCGGCCATCCTGATTTAGGTTTTCCGTGATTTCCCTAAATGACTTCAGGCAAATGCTGGGATGGTTCCTTTGAAAAGGCACGGCTGACTTCCTTCCCATCTTTCCCTAATCCGATGCGACCGATGAACCTGTTTGGTCCCCTTCCCCAAATCAACCAACCAACCAAACCTAAAGAGAACGCACGTTCAATTTGGGGACGTTATCTCCGCGCTCTTTCGTACAGGAACAATGATTCCAAGCGAAGTCAACAGGTGGCAGCATACGCCACATTTGCAAAACATGTGGCTGCAGTATGGTAGAGTGCAAGCCAGCCTTTCAAAATGTAATCAAGAATTAAAGCCCACTGCTCGCGTATTGTGTGTATAACGTATGCAACAAAGTACCAGAAGTATATCAAGAAAGCTGAAAAGTGATTTTTGCTTGTTTCACTTCGGAAACACAGGATTTCTTCATACAACTTCTACGAGGTGTTTCTAACACCATTATGGACACAACTGCATCAGTGACGAGCTGATCAGTTTAGTCAACTATGACCAACACAGCCTGTGCTCTCTTTGGGACTGCGCACACTTTGGTATATTCGCTCTAATTAAGGTTGTACGGAACCCACAGTGGCCAATTTTTTAACTTTGCAAATAACAAATGAAAACTTTGCGAAATGTGTTTATGTGACTTTCAGGAATAAACAACAGATCAAGTGGGATGCACTGGACTACCTCGCTGCATCAGCGTCGCCACTTTCACAATAGGCAAACACATTAGAGCGGCAACTTCAAAAATATGCACGCCTGTAGCTGCCAAAGCGTCTGCTTGCTACGCCCGTTGGCATCTTTCCGAGACTCAACAGTCCATCTTCTGCTGAGTCTGCTTTTATTCTGGTGGCTTGTGACGTCATTTCTATGACGTAAAACAAGCCCTACATGAGAATTACGATTGTCTAATGCATCAAATTAAATTTCTTGTAATTTGTAATGGCCATTTATACGGAGAATTAAGTGCATCTAAATGACGCTCGCAGTCCTTACGAATTGCTATTTTGTTCACAGGCAAATTATGTTTATAATGTATAAGTTGGCGTAGATTGCAAAGGGGGCTGGAAGGGTTGAAAATATACAAAAACAAAAAAACACTTGAAGAACGCAAAAATGAAAAATAAACAATGCTAGTGTATGTATATATCAAACGGTCCTGTTTGATCAGAGGATTACAAAATCAAAATGTTCAAATGTGTATGAAATCTTATGGGACTTAACTGCTAAAGTCATCAGTCCCTAAGCTTACACACTACTTAACCTAAATTATCCTAAGGACAAACACACACACCCATGCCCGAGCGAGGACTCGAACCTCCACCGGGATCAGCCGCACAGTCCATGACTGCAGCGCCTCAGACCGCTCCGTTAATTCCGCGCGTCAGAGGATTACAAAACTGAAATTCGATTTTGTCTAGGTAAAGTGTTCTGAAAATTTTTCGAAGTGTCTTTACTGATGGCTTTTAAGTAAAACTTGTTATTAAAATCGAAGTATTTTGACTCGTCTTGCGTCCTAAATGCATCAATAGTTTCTAAAGGCTTTTCTGAAAGATGTGTCAAAATCAGAGTGAACAGTGGTCTCATTTCAGGCTATCCGGAATTAGTTGAAGGGAGCTGTCCCTCGCAACACAGGATGAGCACAGTCAGCAGCTGTCTGCCGATGATGCTGTGCTGTACGGGAGGGTGTCGTCGTTGAGTGACTGTAGGAGGATACAAGATGACTTAGACAGGATTTGTGATTGGTGTGATGAATGGCAGATAGATCTACATGTAGCAAACATCTACATCTACGTGATTACTCTGCTGTTCACAACAAAGTGTCTGGCAGAGGCTTCAATGAACCACCTCCAAGCTGTCTCTCTACCGTTCCACTCTCGAACGGCGCGCGGGGAAAACGAGCACTTAATTTTTTCTGTGCGAGCTGTGATTTCTCTCATTTTATCGTGATGATCATTTCTCCCTATGTAGGTGTGTGCCAAAAGAATGTTTTCGCGATCGGAGGAGAAAACTGGTGATTGTAATTTCATGAGAAGATCCCGCGCAACAAAAAACGCCTTTGTTTTAATGATTGCCACTCCAATCCACGTATCATGTCTGTGGCACTATCTGCCCTATTTCGTGATAATACAAAACGAGCTGCCCTTCTTTGAATTTTTTCGATGTGATCCGTCATTCCTGTCTGATGAGGATCCCTCACCGCACAGCAATACTCCAGAATAGGGCGGACAAGCATAGTGTAAGCAGTCTCTTCAGTAGACCTGTTGCACCTTCTAAGTTCAAAAAATGGTTCAAATGGCTCTGAGCACTATGGGACTTAACATCTGTGGTCATCAGTCCCCTAGAACTTAGAACTACTTAAACCTAACTAACCTAAGGACATCACACACATCCATGTCCGAGGCAGGATTCGAATCTGCGACCGTAGCAGTCGCGCGGTTCCGGACTGAGCGCCTGAACCGCTAGACCACCGCGGCCGGCTGCACCTTCTAAGTGTTCTGCCAATGAAACACAGTCTTTGGTTTGCTCAACCCACAACATTATCTATGTGATCGTTCCAATTTAGGTTATTTGTAATAGTAATCCCTAAGTATTTAGTTGAATTTACAGCCTTCAGATTTGTGTGACTTATTGCGTAATCGAAATTTAGCTGATTTCTTTTAGTACTCATGTGAATAACTTCTCACTTTTCCTTATTCAGGGTCAATTGCCACTTTTCGCACCGTATAGATATCTTACCTAAATCATTTTGCAATTTGTTTTGGTCATATGATGACTTTACAAGTCAGTAAATGACAGCATGATCTGCAAACAATCTAAGAGGGCTACTCAGCTTGTCTCCTATGTCGTTAATATAGGTCAGGAACAATAGAGGGCCTATAACACTTCCTTTGGGAACGCCGGATATTACTTCTGTTTTACTCGATGACTTTCCGTCTATTACTACGAACTGTGACTTTTCTGGCAGGAAATCACAAATCCAGTCGCACATCTGAGGCGATAATCCATAGGCACGCAATTTGGTTAGAAGACGCTTGTGAGGAACGGTATCGAAAGCCTTCTGGAAATCTGAAAATATGGAATCAATTTGACATCCCCTGTCGATAGCACTTATTACTTCATGAGTATAAAGAACTAGTTGTGTTTCACAAGAATGCTATTTTCAGAACTTTGTGGTGGCTATGTGTCAATAAATCGTTTTCTTCGACGTAATTCATAATGTTCTAACACAGTTGTTGTTGTTGTTGTTGTTGTTGTGGTCTTCAGTCCTGAGACTGGTTTGTTGCAGCTCTCCATGCTACTCTATCCTGTGCAAGCTTCTTCATCTCCCAGTACCTACTGCAACCTACATCCTTCTGAATCTGCTTAGTGTATTCATCTCTTGGTCTCCCTCTACAGTATATGTTCCAAAACCCTACTGCAAATCGGCGTTAGAGATATGGGCCTGTAATTCAGCGAATTACTCCTGTTTCCCTTTTTGGGTATTGGTGTGACTTGAGCAATTTTTCAGTCATTAGGTACGGATCATTCTGTGAGCGAGTGGTTGTATATAACTGCTAAATATGGAGCTATTTTATCAGCATACTCTGAGAGGAACCTGACTGGTGTACAATCTGGACCGTAGGCCTTGGCTTTATTAAGTGATTTAAGCCGCTTTGCTATACCGAGTATATCTACTTCTATGTTTCTCTTCACGGCAGTTGTTCTTGATTGGAATTCAGGAATATTTACTTCGTATTTTTGGTTACGATGTTTCAGAAAACCGTATTTAATAACTCTGCTTTAGTGGCACTGTCATCAGTGACTACACATTTGTTATCGCGCAGTGAAGGTATTGATTGCGGCTTGCCACTGGTATGCGTTATGTATGACCAGAATCTCTTTGGGTTTTGTGCCACATACCGAGACAGTGTTTCAATGTGGAAACTATTAAAAGCATCTCGCAATGAAGTACGCGCTATATTTCGAAAATCTGCAAAACTTTGCCAATCCTGGGGATTTTACGTTCTTTTAAATTTGGCATACAATTTTCGTTGCTTCTGCAACAGCGATCCAGCGATCTGTGTACCATGGGGGATCATTAGTGTTGTTGTTGTTGTGGTCTTCAGTCCTGAGACTGGTTTGATGTAGCTATCCATGCTACTCTATCCTGCGCAAGCTTCTTCATCTCCCAGTACCTACTGCAACCTACATCCTTCTGAATCTGCTTGGTATTCATCTCTTGGTCTCCCTCTACGATTTTTACCCTCCACGCTGCCCTCCAATACTAAATTGGTGATCCCTTGATGCCTCAGAACATGTCCTACCAACCGATCCCTTCTTCTAGTCAATTTGTGCCACAAACTTCTCTTCTCCCCAATCCTATTCAACACATCCTCATTAGTTATGTGATCTACCCATTCTGTAGCACCACATTTCGAAAGATTCTATTCTCTTCTTGTCTAAACTATTTATCGTCCATGTTTCACTTCCATACATGGCTACACTCCATACAAATACTTTCAGAAACGACTTCCTTACACTTAAATCTGTACTCTATGTTAACAAATTTCTCTTCTTCAGAAACGCTTTCCTTGCCATTGCCAGTCTACATTTTATATCCTCTCTACTTCGACAATCATCAGTTATTTTGCTCCCCAAATAGCAAAACTCCTTTACTACTTTAAGTGTCTCTTTTCCTAATCTAATCCCCTCAATATCACCTGACTTAATTTGACTACATTCCATTATCCTCGTTTTCCTTTTGTTGATGTTCATCTTATATCCTCCCTTCAAGACACTATCCATTCCGTTCAACTGCTCTTCCAAGTCCTTTGCTGTCTTTGACAAAATTACAATGTCATCAGCGAACCTCACAGTTTTTATTTCTTCTCCATGGATTTTAATACCTACTCCGAACTTTTCTTTCGTTTCCTTTACTGCTTGCTCAATATACAGATTGAACAGCATCGGGGAGAGGCTACAACCCTGTCTCACTCCCTTCCCAACCACTGCTTCCCTTTCATGCCCCTCAACTCTTATAACTGCTATCTGGTTTCTGTACAAATTGTAAATAGCCTTTCTCTCCCTGTATTTTACCCCTGCCGCCTTCAGAATTTGAAAGAGAGTATTCCAGTCAACATTGTCAAAAGCTTTCTCTAAGTCTACAAATGCTAGAAACGTAGGTTTGCCTTTCCTTAATTTAGCTTCTAAGATAAGCCGTAGGGTCAGTATTGCCTCACGTATTCGAATATTTCTACGGAAACCAAACTGATCTTCCCCAAGGTCGGATTCTACTAGTTTTTCCATTCGTCTGTAAAGAATTCGTGTTAGTATTTTGCAGCCGTGACTTATTAAATCGATAGTTCGGTAATTTTCACATCTGTCAACACCTGCTTTCTTTGGGATTGGAATTATTATATTCTTCTTGAAGTCGGAAGGTATTTCACCTGTCTCATACATCTTGCTCACCAGATGGTAGAGTTTTGTCAGGATTGGCTCTCCCATGGCCGTCAGTAGTTCTAAAGGAATGTTGTCTACTCCCGGGGCCTTGTTTCGACTTAGGTCTTTCAGTGATCTGTCAAACTCTTCACGCAGTATCATATCTCCCATTTCATCTTCATCTACATCCTCTTCCATTTCCATAATATTGTCCTCAAGTACATCGCCCTTGTATTCACCTTCTATATACTCCTTCCACCTTTCTGCTTTCCCTTCTTTGCTTAGAACTGGATTTCCATCTGAGCTCTTGATATTCATACAAGTGGTTTTCTTTTCTTCAAAGGTCTCTTGAATTTTCCTGTAGGCAGTATCTGTCTTACCCCCAGTGAGATAAGCCTTTACATCCTTACACTTATCCTCTAGCCATCCATTCTGCACTTGTTGTCCATCTCATTATTGAGACTTTTGTATTCCTTTTTGCCTGCTTCATTCTCTGCATTTTTATACTTTCTCCTTTCATCAATTAAATTCAGTATTTCTTCTGTTACCCAAGGATTTCTACTAGCCCTCGTCTTTTTACCTACTTGATCCTCTGCTGCCTTCACTACTTCATCCCTCAAAGCTACCCATTCTTCTTCTACTGTATTTCTTTCCCCCATTCCTACCATTTGTTCCCTTACGCTGTCCCTGAAACTCTGTACAACCTCTGGTTCTTTTAGTTCATCTCGGTCCCATCTCCTTCAGTTCCCACCTTTCTGCAGTTTCTTCAGTTTTAATCTACAGTTCATAACCAATAGACTGTGGTCAGAGTCCACATCTGCCCCTGGAAATGTCTTACAGTTTAAAACCTGGTTCCTAAATCTCTGTCTTAGCATTATATGATCTATCTGAAATCTGTCAGTATCTCCAGGATTCTTCCATGTATACAACCTTCTTTTATGATACTTGAACCAAGTGTTAGCTATGATTAAGTTGTGCTCTGTGCAAAATTCTACCAGGTGGCTTCCTCTTTCATTTCTTAGCCCCAATCCATACGCGTATTCACCTACTACGTTTCCTTCTCTTCCTTTTCCAACTGTCGAATTCCAGTCACCCATGACTATTAAATTTTCATCTCCCTTCACTACCTGAATAATTTCTTTTGTCTCATCATACATTTCTTCAATTTCTTCGTCATCTGCAGAGCTAGTTGGCATATAAACTTGTACTACTGTAGTAGGAGTGGGCTTCGTATCTATCTTGGCCACAATATTGCGTTCACTATGCTGTTTGTAGCAGCTTACCCGCACGCCTATTTTTTTATTCATTATTAAACCTACTCCTGCGTTACCCCTATTTGACTTTGTATTTATAATCCTGTATTCGCCTGACCAAAAGTCCTGCCACCGAACTTCACTAATTCCCACTATATCTAACTTTAACCTATCCATTTCCCTTTTTAAATTTTCTAACCTACCTGCCCGATTAAGGGAACTGACATTCCAGAACGCCAGTTTTCTTTCTCCTGATAACGACGTCCTCCATAGTAGTCCCCGCCCGGAGATCCAAATGGGGGACTATTTTAGCTCCGGAATATTTTACCCAAGAGGATGCCATCATCATAAACCATACAGTAAAGCTGCATGCCCTCGGGAAAAATTACGGCTGTAGTTTCCCCTTGCTTTCAACCGTTCGCAATACCAGCACAGCAAGGCCGTTTTCTAGTGTTACAAGGCTAGATCAGTCAATCATCCAGACTGTTGCCCCTGCAACTACTGATAAGGCTGCTGCCCCTCTTCAGGAACCACACGTTTGTCTGGCCTCTCAACAGATACCCCAACGTTGTGGTTGCACCTACGGTACGGCTATCTATATCGCTGAGGCACGCAAGCCTCCCCACTAACGGCAAGGTCCATGGTTCATGGGGATGGGGGGGGGGGGGGGATCATTAGTATCACTTATTAATTGATATGGTATATATCTCCCAATTGCCTTGATCAGATCGGAAGGAGACTGTCTCTTAAAAAGGCCTTAAGAGAATTTTTTAACTAGATGTACTTTGCGTTTCTTTTTGATGGTTATGGGTTTTACGGTATTCAGCTTGGCAGCAACTGCGTTGTGGTCGTCAATGCCTGTATTCGTCATGATACTCCCTATTGGTCCGGATTATTTATTGCTAAGAGGTCAAATATGCTTTCGCAACCAACCACGCTTCGAGTGGGCTCATGAACTAATTGTTCAAAATAATTTTGTGAGAAAACATTCCGTATAATTTCGGATGACGTTTTATGCGTGCTGCCGGCTTTAAATACATAAGTTTTTTGCATATCGCTGGTAGATTGAAGTCACCACCGACTGTAATTGTATGAGGGGGATACGTATTTGAAATGAGATTCAAGTTTTCTTTGAACTGTTCAGCAACTATATCTTCTGAGTCGAGGGGTTGGCAAAACGATCCAATTAATAGATTAGTCCGATTATCAGGTATAACTTCTACTCACACTATTTTGCAGTAACTATCTACTTCAATTTCACTACAAGATAAACTACTTCTGACAGCAATAAATACTCCAACACCAACTGTATTTAACCTAGACTTTCTGAACACTGTTTGGTCGTCTGAAAAAATTTCGGCTGAACTTATTTACGGCTGTAGCCAGCTTTCCGTACCTATAACTATTTCAGCTTCAGAGCTTTCTATGAGGGCTTGGACCTCTGGTTCTTTTTCAACATAGCTACGACAATTTACAACCACAATACCGATCGTTTCTACAGCTACCTTACTGTGTTTTACCTGCCCCCTTCTAGACGGACGCCCTTTCTGTGGTTTCCTGAGACCCTCTGACCTAAGAAGCCGCTCAGTCCCTTCCAAACAGTCCCCGCTACCCGTGTAGCCGCTTCCTGTGTGTATTGGGCTCCTGACCTATAAGCGAAACCTGGAAACCCACCACTCAATGGCGCAGGTCAAGGAATCTGCAGCTTACACGATCACAGAACCACCTGAGCCTCTGATTCAGACCCTCCACTCGGCTCTGCACGAAAGGACCACAGTCTGTTCTATCAACGATGCTGCAGATGCTGAGCTCAGCCTTAATCTTGGAGCCGGCCGGAGTGGCCGTGCGGTTCTAGGCGCTACAGTATGAAGCCGAGCGACCGCTACGGTCGCAGGTTCGAATCGTGCCTGGGCCATGGATGTGTGTGATGTCCGTAGGTTAGTTAGGTTTAATTAGTTCTAAGTTCTAGGCGACTGATGACCTCAGAAGTTAAGTCGCATAGTGCTCAGAGCCATTTGAACTTAATCTTGGAAGGAAGACTGGCAGTCTTAATTTCGCTAGCCGCCAGAAACCAGAGAGAATCTCCTTCGATCCAAAGCGACACACGTCTTTGGTACCGAATGAGCCAGCACCTGCAGTTGGCTGCAACCTGTACTCTTCGCGGCATCCGGAAGCACCCTTTGCACATCCGGAATGACTCCCCCTGGTATGCACACGATCCGGAATGACTCCCTCTGGTATGCACACGGAGTGTGGCAGCCATGTTCCTAATCGCATTCGGGAGGACGACGGTTCAATCCCACGTCCGGCCATCCTGATTTAGGTTTTCCGTGATTTCCCTAAATCGCTCCAGGCAAATGCCGGGATGGTTCCTTTGAAAGGGCACGGCCGATTTACATCCCCGTCCTTCCCTAATCCAATGAGACCGCTGACCTCGCTGTCTGGTCTCCTTCCCCAAAACAACTCAACCCAACCATTTTCCTAAGGAGCCCCATCACTCAACTAACGCTGGAGTTCACAACTACCAGCAAACCCACCCTCTGTGAATGCCCAGACCTTGAGGGCCGAGAAGCTTCCTCTGGAACAGGGTGGACGGCTGCATCCGGCTTAGGAACTTCATCAGCCACATATAACGCCTGAAACCTGTTCGTCAAACGAACCGGCGAGGCCGTACGAGCGGCTCCTCGGAACAACTTTCACTGCCCGCCAAACTTTGGAATGATCTCCCACTCGACCACGGGTGAGGGGTCAACCTCAGTGCAGGCAATACCCGGGGCGGCCACTGCAGTGGACCGGTCGGGGGACACGTAAATGTAAGTTGGTGCGGATGACTTGGTGAAACAACCTCATAATGTTCGAATAGAGCATTAGTAATGTGTTGCTTGACACTGTCACTTCGTTTAAATATCTGGGCGTAACGTTACAAGGCGATACGAAATGGCACGAGGACGTAAGGACGGTAGTAGAGAAGGCGAATGGTCGACTTCGGCATATGGGAGGATTTTAGGAAACTGCAGCTCATCTGTGAGCAGATGGTTTGTAGAACACTATTGTGACCCCATCTTGAGCACTGTTCGAGTGTTCGGGATCCCCAACAGGTCGGCTTAAACGAAGACATCGACGCAGTCCAGAGGTGGGCTGCTAGATCTGTTACCAGTAGATACGATCAACACACGGGTATTATGGAAATGCTTTGTCAAGTCAAAAAATGGCTCTGAGCACTATGGGACTTAACATCTGTGGTCATCAGTCCCCTAGCACTTAGAACTACTTAAACCTAACTAACCTAAGGACATCACACACATCCATGCCCGAGGCAGGATTCGAACCTGCGACTGTAGCGGTCACGCGATTCCAGACTGAAGCGCCTAGAACCGCACGGCAACACCGGCCGGCTTGTGAAGTCAAATAGGAATTCCTGGATGGAAGACGACATACTTTCTGCGGAACACTATTGAGATTACTATTGAACAAATTTATGGAAACGCCATTTGAATCTGACTGCAGAGCGGCTCTATTGCCGTCAACGTACATTTCGCGAAAGGACCACGAAGATAAGGTATCCGGAAACCCCTACGTAACGCGCAATTGACCACTAGATGTCACTAGATACGGACCCGTCAGTATAAAACTCATCGGATATCAACTGAATAACAGATGCATCCCCCCCATGAACCATGGACCTTGCCGTTGGTGTGGAGGCTTGCGTGCCTCAGCGATACAGATAGCCGTACCGTAGGTGCAACCACAACGGAGGGGTACCTGTTGAGAGGCCAGACAAACGTGTGGTTCCTGAAGAGGGGCAGCAGCCTTTTCAGTAGTTGCAGGGGAAACAGTCTGGATGATTGACTGATCTGGCCCTGTAACACTAACCAAAACGGCCTTGCTGTGCTGGTACTGCGAACAGCTGAAAGCAAGGGGAAACTACAGCCGTAATTTTTCCCGAGGGCATGCAGCTTTACTGTATGATTAAATGACGATGGCGTCCTCTTGGGTAAAATATTCCGGAGGTAAAATAGTCCCCCATTCGGATCTCCGGGCGGGGACTACTCAAGAGGACATCATTATCAGGAGAAAGAAAACTGGCGTTCTACGGATCGGAGCGTGGAATGTCAGTTTCCTTAATCGGGCAGGTAGGTTAGAAAATTTAAAAAGGGAAATGGATAGGTTAAAGTTAGATATAGTGGGAATTAGTGAAGTTCAGTGGCAGGAGGATCAAGACTTTTGGTCAGGTGAATACAGGATTATAAATACAAAATCAAATAGGGGTAACGCAGGAGTAGGCTTAATAATGAATAAAAAATAGGAGTGCGGGTAAGCTACTACAAACAGCATAGTGAACGCATTATTGAGGCCAAGATAGACACGAAGCCCACTCCTACAACAGTAGTACAAGTTTATATGCCAACTAGCTCTGCAGATGACGAAGAAATTTAAGAAATGTATGATGAGACAAAAGAGATCATTCAGGTAGAGAAGGGAGAAGAAAATTTAATAATCATGGGTAACTGGAACTAGACAGTTGGAAAAGGAAGAGAAGGAAACGTAGTAGGTGAATACGCGTATGGATTGGGGCTAAGAAATGAAAGAGGAAGCCGCCTGGTAGCATTTCCCACGGAGTATAACTTAATCATAGCTAACACTTGGTTCAAGAATCATGAAAGAAGGTTGTATACATGGAAGAACCCTGGAGATACTAAAAGGTTTCAGATACATTATATAATGGTAAGACAGAGATTTAGGAACCAGGTTTTAAATTGTAAGACATTTCCAGGGGCAGATGTGGACTCTGACCACAATCTATTGGTTATGAACTGTAGATTAAAACTGAAGAAACTGCAAAAATAGGAGTGTGGGTAAGCTACTACAAACAGCATAGTGAACGCAATATTGTGGCCAAGATAGATACCAAGCCCACTCCTACTACAGTAGTACAAGTTTATATGCCAACTAGCTCTGCAGATGACGAAGAAATTGAAGAAATGTATGATGAGACAAAAGAAATTATTCAGGTAGTGAAGGGAGATGAAAATTTAATACTCACGGGTGACTGGAATTCGACAGTTGGAAAAGGAAGAGAAGGAAACGGAGTAGGTGAATACGCGTATGGATTGGGGCTAAGAAATGAAAGAGGAAGCCGCCTGGTAGAATTTTGCACAGAGCATAACTTAATCATAGCTAACACTTGGTTCAAGAATCATGAA
Source organism: Schistocerca serialis cubense (assembly GCF_023864345.2). NCBI lineage: Eukaryota > Metazoa > Arthropoda > Insecta > Orthoptera > Acrididae > Schistocerca > Schistocerca serialis. The sequence goes on along the minus strand of NC_064638.1, from coordinate 557,324,626 downwards.
AGAAGGTTGTATACATGGAAGAACCCTGGAGATACTAAAAGGTTTCAGATAGATGATATAATGGTAAGACAGAGATTTAGGAACCAGGTTTTAAACTGTAAGACATTTCCAGGGGCAGATGTGGACTCTAACCTCAATCTATTGGCTATGAACTGTAGATTAAAACTGAAGAAACTGCAAAAAGGTGGGAATTTAAGGCGATAGGATCTGGATAAACTGAAAGAACCAGAGGTTGTAGAGAGTTTCAGGGAGAGCATAAGGGAACAAATGGTAGGAATGGGGGAAACAAATACAGTAGAAGAAGAATGGGTAGCTTTGAGGAATGAAATACTGAAGGCAGCAGAGGATCAAGTAGGTAAAAAGACGAGGGCTAGTAGACATCCTTGGGTAACGGAAGAGATACTGAATTTAATTAATGAAAGGAGAAAGTATAAAAATGCAGCAAATGAAGCAGGCAAAAAGGAATACAAACGTCTCAAAAATGCGATCGACAGGAAGTGCAGAATGGCTAAGCAGGGATGGCTAGAGGACAAATGTAAGGATGTTGAAGCTTATCTCAGAAGGGGTCAGATAGATACTGCCTACAGGAAAATTCAAGAGACCTTTGGAGAAAAGAGAACCACTTGCATGAATATCAAGATCTCAGATGAAAACCCAGTTCTAAGCAAAGAAGGGAAAGCAGAAAGGTGGAAGGAGTATATAGAGGGTCTACACAGCGGCAGTGTTCTTGAGGACAATATTATGGAAACGGAAGAGGAGGTAAATGAAGATGAAATGGGAGATATGATACTGCGTGAAGAGTTTGACAGAGCACTGAAAGACCTAAGTCGAAACAAGGCCCCGGGAGTAGACAACATTCCATTAGAACTGCAGACAGCCTTGGGAGAGCCAGTCCTGACAAAACTCTACCATCTGGTGAGCAAGATGTATGAGACAGGCGAAATTCCCTCAGACTTCAAGAAGAATATAATGATTCCAATCCCAAAGAAAGCACGTGTTGACAGATGTGAAAATTACCGAACTATCAGTTTAACAAGTCACAGCTGCAAAATACTAACGCGAATTTCTTACAGACGAATGGAAATACTGGTAGAAGCCGACCTCGGGGAAGATCAGTTTGGATTCCGTAGAAATGTTGGAACACGTGACGCAATACTGACCCTACGACCTATCTTAGAATAAAGATTAAGGAAAGGCAAACCTACGTTTCTAGCATTTGTAGACTTAGAGAAAGCTTTTGACAATGTTGACTGGAATACTCTCTTTCAAATTTTGAATGTGGCAGGGGTATAATACAGGGAGCGAAAGGCTATTTACAATTTGTAGAAAAAGCAGATGGCAGTTATAAGAGTCGAGGGGCATGAAAGGGAAGCAGTGGTTGGAAAGGGAGTGGGACAGGGTTGTAGCCTCTCCCCGATGTTATTCAATCTGTATATTGAGCAAGCAGTAAAGGAAACGAAAGAAAAGTTCGGAGTAGGTATTAAAATCCATGGAGAAGAAATAAAAACTTTGAGGTTCGCCGATGACATTGTAATTCTGTCAGAGACAGCAAAGGACTTGGAAGAGCAGTTGAACGGAATGGACAGTGTCTTGAAAGGAGGGTATAAGATGAACATCAACAAAAGGAAAACGAGGATAATGGTATGTAGTCGAATTAAGTCGGGTGATGCTGCGGGAATTAGATGAGGAAATGAGACACTTAAAGTAGTAAAGGAGTTTTGCTATTTGGGGAGCAAAATAACTGATGATTGTCGAAGTAGAGAGGATATAAAATGTAGACTGGCAATGGCAAGGAAAGCGTTTCTGAAGAAGAGAAATTTGTTAACATCGAGTATTGATTTAAGTGTCAGGAAGTCGTTTCTGAAAGTATTTGTTGGAGTGTAGCCATGTATGGAAGTGAATCATGGCCTATAAATAGTTTAGAGAAGAAGAGAATAGAAGCTTTCGAAATGTGGTGCTACAGAAGAATGCTGAAGATTAGATGGGTAGATCACATAACTAATTAGGAGGTATTGAATAGGATTGGGGAGAAGAGACGTTTGAGGCACAACTTGACTAGAAGAAGGGAACGGTTGGTAGGACATGTTCTAAGGCATCAAGGGATCGCCAATTTAGTATTGGAGAGCAGCATGGGGGGTAAAAATCGTAGAGGGAGACCAAGTGCTGAATACACTAAGCAGATTCAGAAGGATGTAGGCTGCAGTAGGTACTGGGAGATGAAGAGGCTTGCACAGGACAGAGTAGCATGGAGAGCTGCATCAAACCAGTCTCAGGACTGTAGACCACAACAACAACAACAGATGCATCAGGGAAATTTCAACCTCTTTGCCCTAGCTAACCAGGACCAGACAGATGTCATGAACAGTGCGGATGGTGACTGTAAAATATCGCGTGAGAGTCAGCGGAAGGACTCACTCTTGATTTCCAGAGTCATAGCACAATGACCATGCGCAGGTAGTTAAACAGAATGGCGCAGAATGGTCGAGACTAGTACACGTACAGTGAACATTCGCGCGCCGGAGATCATCGGCATCGGTTTTTTGTGTGCCATCGTGTTATGCCTTAGTGTTTCACCGCCCACGCTCCATCGTTCACGTGTGTCATTTCAGTCGCCAATGTTCGAGTACCAGTGCTGAAAGTTTTTTATTTTACTACGCATGTGAACGGCTCCGTATTTTTTACTTAGTGTTTCTATTGTTTTTTGTCCATCATTTTGTTTTGTTTTTCTATGTCTTCCTATGTTCTACTTGTATTATCTGTGGCCGAAGAGCGGCGTAGTATTGCCGCTACCGGCTTACCTTGTATAAGGCGTTAAAACGACAATAAATAAAAAAAAAGAGTGGTCAACGGCTCCTCATAAGCCACAATTTTCTGTAGTCAGTGTTAAGCGACGCTTGATGTGGGGTAAAGAGCGACACTTCTGGACAGTGAAAGGCCGAAAATGAGTGATTTGTGGTGTTGAATCACGACATACCGCGTGGCAATCCGACGGGAGGTTTTGGGTTTTGCGAATGCCCGTAGAACGTTACCTGGTATCATGCATACCTCGTAGTGAAATATAGAGAAAGTGGTGTTATAGTATGGGAGTTGTTTTATGGTTAGAGTGTGGTCATCTTACTAAGCTTAAGAAAACACTAAGTGCAGAGAGATATGAGCACATTGTACAGAATTACGTACTTCGTACAGTAGAGGAACAGTTCGGAGACGATGATTGCGTGTATCAGCACGACAATGCACCCTGTCATAAAGCGGCATCTGTGAAGCAGTGGTTTACGGACGATAACATTCCTGAAATGGACTGGCGTGCCGAGAACCCCAATCTGAAACCAATGAACACCTTCGCTCCAGACCCCAGTGACTACCTTCTTTTGCCTGGATCTTGAGGAAGAATAGGCTGCAATTCCTCTACAGGCATTCAGACATCTCATCGAAAGTATCGCCTGCAGAGCGGCAATGCGCAAGCAGTCATAAAGACGAAGGGTGGACATGCCGCATATTAATAGTTGTCCAGTAATAGGTGTTGGGACATTTTGGTCAAATAAGATATCAGTACCATAAGTGAAAACTGATATGCACACAGACTGTAAACTATACTTTTCCAACATATCGGAGGCTTAATTTTGTTAGTGATTTTTAATTTACCAGTAACAACAGAATTTAAATAACTTTTAATTAGACCTAGATTTCATTGTCAGCCGCCCACTGTGGCCGAGCGGTTCTAGGCGCTTCAGTCCGGAGCCGCGCTGCTGCTACGGTCGCAGGTGTGAATCCTGCCTCGGGCATGGATGTCTGTGATGTCCTTAGGTTGGTTAGGTTAAAGTAGTTCTAAGTCTAGGGGTCTGATGACCTCAGATGTTAAGTCCCATAGTGCTTAGAGCCATTTGAACCATTTTTGAGTTCATTGTTCGTTTATCTATACTTCTCAACAGAAGTTTGGGATACTATCGCAAAATGTAGCCTACGATACAATACGTCTCATTGACCTAGGCATTTCATCCATTATCCAGTTAGAGCCAAAATGCGGGCTGTGTTTTCTACTGGCATGTTTTGTGGCTGTTTTCCAGTCATGTAAACATACCGCTTCCGCAGCGGCACACCGCGAGCATTCCAGTGTCAACAAAAGCTTTACTCAGTCTGTGTTCAGCACTCCGGTAGCATGCCACCTAGAGGTGTACAACACTTTGATTGAGCCAGGATAGTGGCTTTGCTTTCAGCACGTCATATACAGTAAAATGTTGCCGATCGGTTTACATCCCACTCAAAATTGTGTGTCTAAGGTGTTGAGGAAGTACAAATGGATGGGAAATGTTAACGATAGACCTCGCAATGGTCATCCTCGTATGAAAAAAACAATTCAGGAGCGTTTCCTCCAGATGTTGTCTCTCAGGTGTCCAACATCACCTGCCACCAATATTGGAAATGACTTCTCCCAAGCAACAGGGATTCGTATCCCATGCCAAACAGTGCGTAGAAGATTGAATCATGGTGGTCTTTATTCCAGAAGACAAGTGAGAAGTTTTACACAGAACCAGAGGAACCGACGCAGTCGAAGGAATTGGGCTCTTGCACATCAACATTGGACAGTTGCAGAATGGAGTAATGTTATATTTACTGACGAGACCAGGATTGGTTTGCGACCGGACACTAGACGTGTTAGAGGTTGGAGGAGGAGGAGATTAGTGATTAACGTCCACGTCGACAACGAAGTCATTAAAGACGGAGCACAAGCTCGGATTATGGAAGGATGGGGAAGTAAACCGGCCGTGCCCTTCCAAAGGAACCATCTCGGCATTTGCTTGAAACGATTAAGGGAAATCACGGAAAACCTAAATCAGGATGGCCGGAGACAGGTTTGAACCGTCGTCCTCCCGAATGCGAGTCCAGTGTGCTAACCACTGCGCTACCTCGCTCGGTTTTAGAGGTTCGCGAAGCACTAGAATACACCAGGAACGCCGATACGTTCAGGTTCGCAGGTGGAAGCGTAATGTTCTGGGCGGCAGTAATGATGAGACGGCAGACCCCTCTAATTCCCATCTACGGCAGTTTAACTGGTTCCCGATACCCCCAAGAGGTCCTGCAAACGATTGTAAGGCCCTGTGGATGTGAAGTCGTTAATAACTTCATCCTAGTCGACGGTAATGCAAGACCGCACCGTAGCCTAGAGGTTTCTCAGTATCTTCAAAGATGCAGCATCAATCTAATGCATAGGCCAGCACAGTCTTCGTACATGAACGCAACTGAGCATCCATGACACCTTTTGAAGGTGGCCATTGCACGACGTCCGAATCCACCTGACAGTACTCAGGACATCACTGAAGCTGCCACTGAGGAGTGGGACCTCATACCCCAGGATAAACTTGATGGTCTCATTCAGAGCATGCCTCGCAGAGTGAAAAAACTCATATGTGTACGAGGAGGACGTATTCACTACTGAAGACTTATAATTGAGGTAAAGATTTTCACTTTTTTTTTTTTTTAAGACGTTCACTTAGGAGAGCGCCTGCTTCGTTTTGTAATGACATTTTGTAACTAACCAAAACCGTTCTTGTTTTCAGATGAAATTATGTTCATTTTGTTAATAACATATTGTACAAATCTCAATGGGTGTACCACAAGAAGTCGTTGTAGTAAGCTCTATGATACTCCAAATGTTTTTTGAGGTATGTGTTTTTTCGATCCATTGCTAATGCATTATATTAGTCATATTGTAATTAATTTTGAGCCCTACTTTCATATTTCCTCTATTACGTCTTACCGTTCATAGCACACGTTGTCGTAAACCACATGCAAATAGCACAGTGTCACTAGATCGTCAGTACAGCCGACGCCTTGCGCCATTTTAAAAGAGACAGCATCTCGACTCATAGGACAATAATACACGTCTCCAGACAGCTACTGTGCAGTTTCCGTATTGCTTGAAACAGTGCACGCGCAGCTTTGTTTCGTTGTAGGCAACGGCCTTTTGCGAGGCCCCCTTCTCTAAAGATCCAAATGTCCACTGCATATGGTTCTCTTAGGAATGTTCGCTTGGAAACTTGTTGAGGTCGACATGAATTCACTAAAAGCAGGCATTACTGTTGGGCTTTAAACCAATCGTTACTGATAAGGTGCTGATTTCCTAAAATCGACGAGAACATAAGCCTACTTCACTACCATGATTTTCAACAGCGATGACGGTCGCATGGGCACCTGGTACCTGTTTTGCACCGTGTACTGTGCTCGAGAGCGACCAGCGTGCCATTTTCACTGTGGTGACTAATATCTTGCCTGGTGAAGTTATGTTGAATCAATCTCTTTCTTGTCAATGGCTTTTAGTACAGATTCGTGTTGATACTGAGTCAATAGAGCGTTCAGAAGCTCTATGAATTGCAGACAAACTTTTAATTTATATTCGATTTCTATTTTATAATTTCATACAAGGTTTGCAAATGGTCTATAATGCTATATCCTCATCCAAATGTTGCATCTTCCTGTATCTGATAAAAATCTACTTTATTTTCTAGGTGGTTGGAGAATTCTTTATTGATAGTCTAGTACATTAAGGACAGCAAATTACAAAAGTGCAGATTTTTTTTCTATATATTGTCTGTCTCCTTTCGTGTGAAGCAAAACAATTACAGCACTACTCTTGCTTGAGGCCTTGTCTTCTTTCGCAGTCATTCTGTAAACCATTTTGTGAACTCCTTTTGAATCAGTCTGCTTGCAGATTGTACTCTTTCTGTTTACATGCTGCTCCAATAACGCGTGTACATAATCTTCAACGTCATTTGCTTTACTTTACCAAAGTTCTGAATAGTATACTTCATGTAATTTTTAGAAAGCAATGAAGACGAAGAAAAACTATTTAACGTATCAAAGAAGCAAAACATCTACACCGCACACAAAAAGCCGAGACTTTCCATACTACAAAAGAACTGTTTTCTTGGCGTACTATTGCTCTTTCGTTTCTCGACTTTAAACTGCATGATTACCACTGCTCGCATTTTAAGGTAAATAAATATTTTCTGTGTGAATACATATTTTAAACATTTTTCTAGAATTTCATGAATCCCTATTTTTCAATTATTAGCATATAATACTGACGTCTTTATCAGTATGCTAGATCTTTCAACTTATTTCACTTCTGTTTTGTGTTACTTCAAGGAGGAAATCCCTCTGGGATATTTAATCTTAATATAAACATCCGCTGCCCTAGAGGCAGAACGTGCGTTATTCTATTTTTATGTATCAGCTTGCAGCTGTGTGTTTATCCTCTTATCGGCCGCAATCATCACAGAAGTCGGGATTTCCTCGTCGATAGCCATAGTGCACTATGTGTCTCACCTTCCTCCCAACTCACTCATATGTTGTTCATTTCTGGCGCTCTGAAGTGCAAGGCAACTACGACGCCTAAAATAAAAGCACAAACATATAATCGTCTGTAGCAGTATGTTGCAGACTTTAAGCATAATGTTATTCAGATACACGCGTCCTATTCTGCCAACCATGCGGCAAAGCAATGAAGTCTGAACAGCGGCCACACGGTACATAACACCAGGAGAGAGAGAGAGAGAGAGAGAGAGAGAAACGTATCGCTGCAGTTACGCGCCTGGCAGAAGCAACAACCTCTAATTAGTGACGCCGCAGTTCTGCGTTTTCCTGCCAGACCTGATGCATTTTTATTTATTGTGAATACTTATGTTGGGCGTTTGTGTCAGCCGATATATGTCTTTCTAAAGTAAAATATCGAATGTTAAGGTAAATAGTCCAGTGTCAACGTTGAGAAACCAGTACCAACATTTTAGCAACAAACTCTACATCAAATTCGTTCCCTGTGTGAAAATGAGAAAAATCTGGATTATGTTAGACGAAACTTCAGATTCTACTGGCAGGAAAGTTGGCGTATTAAAAAAAGGTGACGTAATTTCGAAAAAATTATATATGCTAAGAAGCCAAGAAATGACTACTGCAAACATTGTGGCGGCTGCAAGATAATTTAATAAAGTAATGCAAATTTTGTGGCCAAGTGGTGTGATATTTGAAAATGTTTCGCTGTTAACAGATGCTCCAGCATGTATGAAGAACGCAGCGGTGGGTCTTGTCGTTAGTTGTCCTTCTAGTATTACAGGTGATTCAAAAATATTTCTGTTTGCTGATGACACCAGCTTGGTAGTGAAGGATCTCTTGTGTAATATTGAAACATTATCAAATAATGTAGTTCATGAAATAAGTTCGTGGCTTGTGGAAAATAATTTGATGCTAAATCACAGTAAGACTCAGTTTTTACAGTTTCTAACTCACAATTCAACAAGAACTGATATTTTAATCAGACAGAATGGGCATGTTATAAGCGAGACGGAACAGTTCAAGTTCCTAGGCGTACAGATAGATAGTAAGCTGTTGTGGAAAGCCCATGTTCAGGATCTTGTTCAGAAACTAAATGCCGCTTTATTTACCATTAGAAGAGTATCTGAAATAAGTGACATTTCAACACGAAAAGTAGTCTACTTCGCATATTTTCATACGCTTATGTCATATGGTATTATTTTTTGGGGTAATTCTTCTGACTCAAAAAGGGTATTTTTGGCTCAAAAACGGGCTGTTCGAGCTATGTGTGGTGTAAGTTCGAAAACCTCTTGTCGACCCCTATTCAATAGCCTGGGAATTTTGACATTGCCCTCACAGTATATATTTTCTTTAATGTCGTTTGTTGTTAGCAATATTAGCTTATTCCCAAGAATTAGCAGCTTTCACTCAGTTAATACTAGGCAGAAATTAAATCTGCATGTGGAATGCACTTCCTTGACTCTTGTGCAGAAAGGAGTGCAGTATTCTGCTGCATCCATTTTCAATAAGCTACCACAAGAACTCAAAAATCTTAGCAGTAGCCCAAACGCTTTAAAGTCTAAACTGAAGAGTTTCCTCATGGCTCACTCCTTCTATTCTGTCGAGGAGCTCCTGGAAGAGCTAAAAAATTAAGCAAATTCCAGTGTTACATTCTTGATTTTCTTTATTTAAACTGAAGACGTGTCAGCTGAATATGTTTCTTATATTTCATTTTATCTGTTTCTACAATCGTGTTATAATTTCATGTATTGACTCGTTCCATGACCATGGAGACTTCTCCTTAATGTGGTCCCACGGAACAATAAATAAATAAATAAATAAAATGACCCATGTTAAATGCATTACGCATGGTTTACACAGAGTGTCTGAAGAAATTAGAGCGATATATCCTAATGTGGATAAATTGATTTCTAATGAGCAAAAGAGTGATCATTAAGTTGCCGAGAAGAATTCAGTCCAGCAAAATGACATGTCATACTCAGAATGACTCACCTAGAACTTGCACCGCAAATATTGCGGAAATGGAGAGGGCTATTGATGTGCGGTTTTCACACAATGAATTAGTAGCTAGGGGCTCGTATTGACAGCCAGTTAAAGGGTTGTAGTAATACTTAGAAAGTGTATTTCGTATTCAAACATACACCTTTTAAGTGGAACAATGCCTATTGACATTAAGAAACTAAAAATAGGGCGAAGTTAGAACGTGTTTGTTGTAGGATTCTAGAGCGATTCGTTCGAGATATTCCACACCGACGCATGTTTGTGCCATTCAGCTTGTTTAGTTCAAAAAATGGCTCTGAGCACTATGGGACTTAACTTCTGAGGTCATCAGTCCCCTAGAGCTTAGAACCACTTAAACCTAACTAACCTAAGGACATCACACATATCCGTGCCCGAGGCAGGATTCGAACCTGCGACCGTAGGGGTCGCGCGGTTCCAGACTGTAGCGCCTAGATCCGCTCGGCCACCCCGGCTGGCAGTCTGCTTCGTTGCTAGTTACGATGTTGTTATGTTTGCTTACAGTGTGCTTGTTTGCTCCTTAAGTGCACTGCGACTTGCTAGTCAATTAGTGCCCGACAGTCCAAGCAGCGGGTCGAGAGTGGACAATGGGATTTACCACACAGGTGCGTGGAGAGTGTAGGAAGAAGCAGTTCGTTCTTTTACTTTGTAAGCGGTAAGAAACCCAGGATGTCAACCATCTCGGCAATTATTTATCAACCTCTTCAGTCAGTTACGTGAAAGTGGCAATGTAACACGTAGACAATGTAACAAAAGCAGAGAAGTGACGACAGAAGAGAGGGAAATTAATATTCTTGCTACTGTTGAACCTGATCCGCACGTTAGCCCCCACGCAATCGCACGGGGAAGTGGCATGAGTCAGGCAAGTGTCCTACACATTCTCTATCGACATAGGTTCCATGCCTGTCACATTTCTCTCCATCAAGAGCTGCGTGGAAAATATTATGAGAATCGTGTTAACTTACGTACATGGGCATTAAGACAGGATACTCTAAATGTATCATGTATCTTGATTAGTTGTGAAACAACATTTACCAATCACGCCCAGGGAAACCATCGAAACATGCACTACTGGTCTGTTGACAATCCCCGTTGGCTTCGTCATGTGGAACGTCAGCGTCCATGGAGTGTAAGCGTGTGTTGTGGGATAGTGAACCGTCAGTTCATAGGCCTCTTTTTCATAAACGGAACACTGAACGCGCACAGTTATCGTAGCCCCCTAAAAGACCATCTACCACGGATGGTAGAAAACGTTGCTCTACAGACTGGGAGGAACCTGTGGTACCAACATGGCGGCTGTCCAGCCCATAGTGCACGAAGTACTTCAGTATGTCTTCACGAATTGTTTACAAATCGTTGAATTGGGTGCAGATGACCTGTGCCTTTGCCCACCCGTTCCCCGCAATTGACGCCTGTAGACTTTTTTCTGTGAGGAAAGCTGCAGAACGCTGTCTACAAGGACGTAGTAACTATACCCGGTGATTTGCAGTGACGTGTTACTGCAGCCTGCTCGGACATCTCCACTGAAATGCTAGCACGTGTGCAGCAGTCGTTCCATACCAGACTGGAAGCATGTATTGTCGCTGCCGGTGGTCATTATGATCACAGTCTATGATGGTCCACTGTCTCGTTACTGATCAGAATCCACATATTTAGTGTACACACTTGTCTTGGTCTTTAGTGTATTCTAGCACAAGTATTATACAAGTGTCGGTATGGGAACTTTACAAAATACGATACCTCGTAAATGACCCGCACTAGAATCCTGCCACAAACACCACTGACATTGATATTTACTCTACTTTTAGTCTGTTAACGTCAATAGGCATTGTTCCATTTAGAAAGTGAATGTTTGCAAAAAGAGTACACTTTCTAAGTATTATTACTCTCTATTGATTGCCTGACAATACGAGCCACTGGCTACCTATCCATTCTGTGAAAATCGCACATCAGTAGCACTTTCCATTTCTGCAATATTTGCTACGCAAAGTTTTATTTCCTTAGCAGCACAGTTCACTAACTTGAAAAAGGGGGGTTTCTGTTGTTAGAAACAGTTCAGCATGTGCATGATGTCGAAAGAAAACTTAACAGTCTGAGTGGGTCTACAGCACAAATGCTACAAAAGAAATTAGAATTGTGTTTGAAAACAATACTATTTTTGAAATTATACGCAAAATTTCAAATGTGTTATATGGTCACCAAGAAGAGGACATCGATGTGAATGGTAGCGCCGTACCATGCTATAAATTTGCGCATTGATATCTTGTGACATAGAACGCTCATTTTCCTGGTATAAGGCAGTGTTTCGGGATAATCGTCACTCATTTGTGATGGACAATTTGAGGGTTAATCTTATTGTGCACTGTAATTCTTCAGCAGTCAATGAGGCATAGCACAAATTGTTTTCGTGAGCATTACAGGTTGCTGATATTCACATAAATAAACTGAAGTACAATTAAATAATTTTACATTTTGCCACATATTTCAAGTATTTTTAAAACAGAAAAAAATAAGTAATTTGCTGGTATTAGAGTCTAAAAATCCAGTCTCTAGTCATTACTATCAGACAACTCATAACAACAACGTTGGTATTGGTAGTGTATCAGTAGTTTACATTAGACGTATTCTTGCGCTCCGCTGGAAGCCTTAACAATGGAGATACTGCGCTACCTTATCGAAAACGAGCTGTAGATAAGCTTTTAGTAGTGGAAGGAGTAAAACAAAAGACGAGTGAGGTCTCAAATGCATCCACTTGTCAAGGTCACCTCATCACTACTAAATGCATAGTTTCGTTAGGCACACATATCCTCACGTTCAGTCTTCGTTTACTGCGTGACAAACCAAATAGACGACTTCGTCCGGAGTAACATGCCTTCAGGGAACTGCTTGTCCACTGTCGATGAGTTGACCGATTTTGATGAAACGTAGGCACGCGGTTTACGGCCGAAGAACGGCTGCACACTGATCCCCAACAAGCAGCTCCTTGGTAACCGAAATTAAAGCATTTATTTTATGATGTGGTAATCAGCCACGAAATCAACAAACGCTTGTTACTTGGTATAGAGTAAATGTCTACCCTTGGCAATGTTTCAAGAGGTCGACACATAACTTTTGCGAATCATTATCTGTTTAGTATGAACTACGGTCTTTACCGTTCTGATATAAGGATGTGAGAAGTAGACCAAAGGAAAGGCCGAACGTCGTAGAATAGACGCTTTTGAACTGTGATGGTGGAGGAAACTCTTTAGACTTCCACTAACAGCAAAGAGAACGTATAGGTCGCTATTACAGAAATTAAAAACAGATTACCCCTTGGAAGTTCTGGTACTGACAAAAAAAATTAACATCGTGTGAAGACATGATTCGGTGGAATAAATGTTAATGGAGGGGAATATCGAAGACACAAGCAGAAGAGTTCGGCAAAGAATGAGACAGATTGGTGGCACCACAGAAGTTATCGATTCCAACATGGAAAGTCTTCGGGGGATAGTGGAGGAGAGAAGAAATTGGCTTGCTTTGGTTCACGGGGTTGCGGAGAGTCAGAATCGACTAAACGACTAGAGAGAAAGAGAGAGAGAGAGAGGATTTATTGCAGGAGAGACAAAATTAGACACTTAAATAACTCTGATATAGAGGTCGGCACGTTATTGGGAAGGGAAACGTTTTTGTGATTGCAAGAGTTCTCATTCATGGCAGTTAGTCCCTCACGTATTGTAAGCAAGACAACGGGCAAATTCGGTTGTGAAACGGGAAAGAAAATAGAACTCAAATGCAGACTGTTTTGAGACTACAAATGAAAATGTAAAGGAGACAAGATTTTTTAATATGTGAAGGAGGCTTGTTAACGTACAAATTTGTACAAAAAATTTTAAAGACGTGTTGGACTTAAGACGGAGGGTGGCAATTACAATTTCGCGGCAAGTAAACCACTGCGGTATTCAAAACGACTTCGCTGTGAGAAAAGCTTCTTTCTGAATTACTTTCTTAAATATCTACACCTATATTCTACAAACCACCTTGAGGTGCATGGAAGATGGTACATTCCATTGTACCAATTATTAGGGTTTCTCCCTGTTCCATTCACGTATGAAGCCCGGGAAGAATGATTTCTTGAATGCCCCTGTCCGTGCAGCAATTATTCTAATCTTATCCTCAGGATCCCTGTGTGAGCGATACGTAGGGGGTTGGTTGTAGTATATCCCTAGAGTCATCATTTAAAGCCGGTTCTTGAAACTTTGTTAATAGACTTCCTCGGGATAGCTTACGTCTATCTTCAAGACTCTTCCAGTTCAGTTCCTTCAGTATCTCTGTGACACTCTCCCACGGATTAAACAAGCCTGTAACCCTTGGTGCTGCCCTTCTCTGAATACGTTCAATATCCCCTGTTAGTCCTATCTGGTACGGCTCCCACACGCTTGAGCAATATTCTAGAACCGGTCGCACGAGTGATCTGTAAGTAATCTCCTTTGTAGACAGATTGCACATCCCCAGTATTCTACCAATAAACCGAAAACTACTACCTGCTTTACCCACGTCCGAACCTATGTGATCATTCCATTTCATATCCCTAAAAAGTGTTACACCCAGGTATTTGTAAGAGCTGGCAGATTCCAACAGTGACTCACTGATATTACAGTCATAGGATACTAGTTTTTTCGTTTTGTGAAGTGCTAATTTTACATTTCTGAACATTTAGAGCAAGTTCCCAATTCTGCACCATATTGAAATCTTATCAAGATCTGACTGAATAATTATGCAACTTCTTTCAGATAGTACTTCATTATAGATAACTGCATTACCTGCAAAAAGCCTGATTTTACTATTAATATTGTCTGCAAGGTCATTATTATAGAGTACGAGCAGCAAGGGTCCCAACACACTTCCCTGTGGCATACGGAAGTTACTTCTACATCTGACGATGAGTCTCCATCCAAGATAACATGTTGTGTCCTCCCTACCAAAAATTCTCCAATCCAGTCACACGTTTCACTTGATACCCCATATGATCTTACTTTGGACAATAAGCGTAGGCGCGGTACAGAGTCAAACACATTTCGGAAATAAAGAAATACTGCATCTATCTGGTTGCCTTGATCCAAAGCTTTCTGTATGTCTTGTGAGAAAAGTGCACGTTCGCTTTCGCATGATCGATGTTTTTGAAATCCATGCTGATTGGCATCGAAGAGGTCGTTATGTTCAAGTTTCCTCATCATGTTTGATCTCAGAATATGTTCTAGGATTCTACAAGAATCTATGTCAAGGATATTAGACGGCAGTTTTGTGGATCACTTCTACTACCCTTCTTGTAGACGATTATGACCTTTGCCTTTTCCAAGAACTAGGTACGGTTTTTTCTTCGAGGTATTTTGTCGTCCCAGTGAAAATTGTATCGTAAAGACATTAAAAAAACTTGGAACGAGAAGTGTGTATCACGACGGAATAGATGTACACGAACCTTATGTGTTTCACCGGCCGCATAGGCGGCATAAAGTATCCATGTTTTATAGTAAATAATGAATTTAATCTTAGTATCAATGAGTAAACTATTTATGTACTAACTTCTATGATATTAATAAGGGAGAAGAATTCTGCTAGATTGTTCTTCTCTTCTTCTTTCTTCGCTTGTTTCTGGTGTTAAGAAGTAGACATCTTGTAGCACAAAAGTAATGTAAGCATTTATGCTGTTAACCTTGTTAATATAGTACATTTAAGTATATACGTGAGTTATTTCGAAGTACAGTAAGCCCTCTATCACGTTCCTTTTCTTAATATGTTTACAGCTCCACAATTTTAGCGGACGCTGCTTCAACGGACGCCATTAAGCGTCGATCTAAAAAGCGAACTCATAGCGGAAGCGCAGAAATCGCCTGCTTTAACATTTAACAAACATTTTTTTCACAGCAGTGAGCCACAGCGGAGAGCAACATTAATTTTAAGATTTTACTTTTCAGCTTACGCCGAGAGCCAGGATTCGACTACCACAGCCTGAATAAGGAGAGTATTCTTCGGGTTTTGTTTGGTTCCAAATAACTTCAATATTTGAGTCCATGCTCTTAAAGTACGAATACACCGAGGCTAATTATCATACTGTTGTATCTTCATTCTCACGTAATATTCTTGGAAGTGAAAATCAGTTAAATTTTTTTTTCATATTGGATCACACAATTACATTGAAAGGTCCCTGTTGGATTCCTTTCATGTTAATTTCTTAAATCTGTTGTCATTTACGGCATAAATTCCTCTTCTAAATTTACTGTGGTGTTTTTGACTCTATCTGGGAGGAGTCTGAGCAGTGGAACGTGTTACTTTTAAATATAAACAAGAACGATCTGTCACACTACTACACTTTAAAACACAGTTTATATGTAATTCATGTCACACAGTCTCATACAGAACCTACATCCGCTTTCTTTTATGTACTGTATATGATAAAATACTGTCATACCCCTTCCCTTCTGTGTGAAAGGATGAATGAGCTATGTATTTCTAGTTGCATGCTTGATGGTAGCAGACAAGCCTGTCTGCTAGAGAACAGTAGGACCAACATGGGAACAGGTAGCTACGCTTTCTAAAAGCAAAGAGGTTTTTATTCTTGGTATGGTCCTGTCCGTCCCTTGTCATGTTGGTATAGGAAGCTGCCTCTCTGGTCACTTCCGCTTGTATCTGTGAAGCACCCTCAGTAGGGGCCCACGCCAGTCTGTCCGCGGCGAGCGTCTGAAGTTAGATCGTTAAGATCTAAAATATGTTATCTTAAATTGCAATGCAGTGTAATTCGAGTGTGAAGTTCAGAATATCTTCCAGTAGTAGCTTTGTCACTACTTTGTGAGTAAAATGGAACCACGTGTTGAGGATCCATAACTAAGATCATCAATCTTAAATGCGAATGTGCGTGAGATTATAACGTCACGTCTTGACAGTATTTTTCAATATAGCAACTTTTCTTTATGTTCAGCCCACGTGGGGTGTACTTTGTGAGACCAGTACCACGTGCTTATACAATTGTTTGACCCATCAGGTTAATAGTAAGACGATAGTAACCAGTTAAAGGTTTTTCTTTTGTAAATTGCGTTTCGATGTTATTTATTTTAATTATCAAAATTATTGTAGAGTTACACTCTATGTGTGAACCAAGTTGACCACGTGAAGCATGTGGTGTAATCATCAAAGTAGCCCTCAGCTATTCTTTTCGGGAAGATTTCACAGAGAGTTATGACGGACAGGATTGCGCTATGACCGTAACTTCTTTGGGTGAAAATTGAATCAGTTGGTTGTGGTTAATTTCCTCTTGCATATGTTTCAACGTTCTTCGTGAGTTATTTTAGGAATGCAGTGTTGTATTCAGTCTCCCAATCTTGGCTTCATATTTGATGTGTTCCGTAAGATTACAAACTCACATTTTCACGATCCTAAATAAGGCACCAGTTTAGTTATGAATCAAGTTTAATATGCTGAAATCTTAACGGAACAATGATCAATGTTAAAATAAATGTCCAAATATAAACTGATTTCTTTCTTTTTATTTAAATTCTCTTTTTATATATATATCACCGGTTGCCGTAAGATGACTATTAAAAGATTATAT
Organism: Schistocerca serialis cubense; assembly: GCF_023864345.2. Classification (NCBI taxonomy): domain Eukaryota; kingdom Metazoa; phylum Arthropoda; class Insecta; order Orthoptera; family Acrididae; genus Schistocerca; species Schistocerca serialis. The sequence continues at coordinate 557,307,699 of NC_064638.1, read as the reverse complement.
TTAATGTTAGTCTGGTTGGGAATTTGGTAAGCTAGACTGGATACCTGGTGAAACAGTTGCTTAGTAATGCAAGGTTAACTTCCCCAGATAGCTCACAACTTTTAACCCGCTTTTATTGTCTTGAACATCAGCACCGCTTTCAGAGCATCTTAATGCATCAACATTACAACATTTACGCGTGTTTTTAATGACACCGAACAAATGAGCAAATAAATAAATAAATAAATAAATATACTGCTCTAGAACAGCCACTTCAGTATCTACGATGGATTAGATTTAGAAGAGGGGCTGAGAGCGAATAAGCAGTCTATACATTTTTCTCACCAGATTGTCAATTCCATTTGTCAGTTACCTTTTCAATGACCATGGTTTTGGCGACGCGGCAAACAGTGGGACATCTAGACGTCTTCGCAACATTCGCAATTGAAGTTTACTCGCTATCACTTGCTAATACAATCTGTAGTAAGCTCTTACGTATTTTTTGTTAGGACATGTAGAACGTTATTAGAGAAGATAGCGTCTCGTCTGGGGAGCAGGGCACAACGAAACACACTGCCGCCGCAAACAGCTCGTTTCAACAGTGATTCATATCTCCCTACTGCCCGGGGATGACAAATAAATTGCTAGCTTAACAGCGTTAGAAAATAGCTGCTGACAACTCTACGACGCCACGTGGATGTCTGGGTTTTGACGGAACGAAGGTCATGCAAGCAGTAAAACCGAATGAGCTTCTCTAAAGCGACCATCGTCTATATAGCTGTAATATTTTTTCATCGATACACGACGAAAGCGTAACGAGAGAGGAAACTAGTGCTGAGTTCCTTCCAGCATCTCATATTTAGCTGTTTCTATTCCGACCATTCCATACACGGGTGAGGCACAGGAGGAGTAACTGTCACTAGCATACATCTACATCTGTGCTCCTGAAGACGTCGTACGGTGCGTGACGGAGAGTACTATACTTTACATGAAATTAACAAATTAATTGATGAACCCATTTACTGTTAAGTTTCTTGTGTTATATACATATATTTAACTTTTTTATGAATTTTAAAAAGTTTATTTAAAAAAATAATGTATGTATCTTTTTCTCAGAAACTATTCACGAGATTTCTACAAAATTTTCTCTGCTTAATCTCTTTGCATATAGTAACGTCTCTCACGAGATGTTTTGAAGGTATCGAATAGGAGAAATTTGATAATTTTTAATAATAATTCTGTAAATATAATACAAAATTCATGCAAAATTCGAAGCACTTTGCCCAATATCTCAACATACAATCAGAATTTCAAAATTTACTCTTGATGCCACATTTATTTGGTTTATAGAAAAGAGTATACAAAATTTCATGAATCTAGCCTTCGTAGATTCTGAGAAAAAGGTGCATGAACTTTAAAAAATGTTATTTTTGGGAAATGTAATTTAAAGATCAACCTGATGTTTCTTCTTATGTCACCTCTTCAGAAGGCTCCAGATTTGCACTCAGGGTCCTCTTTTCCTTCAAGGCTTCTCTTCTGGTCTCTTGTGGCCCGTCTTCTCAGATCTTCAACTGACTTCTCAGAGGCAGAGTGGCGCTGTAGATCTATTTTTTCCAAGATGTATTGAGTGAAATTTCCTATCTTAAAGCCCATTCTCTTTAATGCCTTCATCCTCCCTACGTCCCCATAATTAAGGATAAGAACTGTATCATAAGTTGCAATTCTGACTACTGTAGCAGACTAAAATGTGGTTTTAGGGCATCGTTTCCATCTGAGTGACTTTAGAGACTCTTTTGGATTCTGAGTTTTGTCACGAACACACATTTTTAGAAGTTTAAGGTCGACGGGAAACGTGTGAGCCCTGGCTGGATTAAACCTTGGTTGCGATTCTGTGTTTAGTCTCCCGCGGTTATTGCGATTATGCTGTTATCCTCTTCTTCTGCGGGTGGCAGCGGCGGTATGTATCGATATTGGCACCTTGGACTATCTTTGACCTGGCGCTTATAGTTTCCGGCTGGGCGGTGTGCGACCAGTCGGTCGGTTGGCGTTGAGCAGCGAGGAATTCTCCGCGGGACGTAGTTTGGCCGAGGCTGCTGGCGGTCTCTACATGGTGTCGGAGTGTGTGGGGCTACGAGGTCCGTGGCTCACTGGCCCTGGACACGAAATTTGAGTTTTGACTTAATCTACCAGCAAATCAAGACTGTTCACATTGTGTCGTCTGGCGTTCGTTGTCGGCTGTTGGGATATTCCCTCGAGCAACAACGTGATTTTCAAGTTGGAAAATTCTGGCTACCCTTCGGTGGAGTTTCATTGTATTTGGTTATTTGAATTGAAGTGCACCAGCGGAATCTTCTGTCTTGTGGCCGTTAACGTTCTGGTTACCTGCCCTGGCCGTTGACGTAAATTTCAGGCTGTGTAGTTTCCTCATCGTGTTGTTGCTGTCCAGCACGGTGTGTAGTTTGACGCCTCCATGTATGATTGGTTGTGAGAGCCAATATCTTCTACGTCGTTCCGTTGAACTCCCTGTTGTGCCCTGGTCGGGTGAAGTGGAAGTTAAATTGTCGGTGGGTCCGTTGACTGTCGGTCGGTTGGGTTGTCGTCGGATCGTGAATGGTTGGCCCGACTGCCTGTCTCACGTAAGTGAGCGTTAGCGTTTGAATTCCAGGCCGACCCTAGAACATCTGAGCGCCCTTCGGTGTATTGCCCTTTTTTATTTGTTTTTGTTGTTTGTACTTGTATGGCTTCTAGTCGATTTTTAAAAAATTAATGTTGTTTTGCCCTTAAGATGTAAGATTCTTTATGCCTTCAGCCTAATTTAAAGAACTGTTCACGTAAGGCCTTTGGTATTTAAAAAAATTAACGTTATGGAGTTTTAAGTGTTAGGCCTTCAGCCGATTTGAATTTAACTTGTTTGCTCTTGAAGTATCTGATTCTTTGCACCTTCAGCCTAACTAAAGAACTGTTTTAAGATAAGGCTTTGCCTTTTAAATTTCTGTTTTGGTTGAGTTTTGCCTAATTAAGAACTGTTTTATGTAAGGCCTTTGTTTTTTTTTAAATTTAATGTTGTTTAGCCTTAAGTGTTGGGCTTTCAGCCGATTTTGAATTCAAATTATTTGCTCTGAAAATCTCAGATTCTTTGGGCCTTCAGCCTACATAAAGAACTGTCGTAAGATAAGGCTTGCCTTTTAAATTTCTGATTGTGCTTGCGTTTTAAGTTATTGGCCTTCAGTCGTTTTTAAATTAAAGTGGCTTTCAGCCGGTAATTAAGTCCCAAAGATTAAAGCTGTGTGTTTTAAAAAAAATTATTTTTTGCTCTTGTAATGTTTGATCAAAAAATAAAGTTGGCTGTTCGAGTGTAACTGACAGCCCCTTATTTTGGCCCCTTTTCACTATTTAAACTACCTGTTCTGTCCTTAGAGCTAAGCTGGGCGTTTCAACGTGTAAGTGGGCTTGACAACATCCAAGATACAATTTGGAAGATCTCTTTTTGAGTGTAGATGTTGTTGTCCCTCTGAGCCTGTAGGTATTTACAACAGCTACTGTAGTACCGATGATAATAGGATGTTCATATCTTGAGACCATATGGAAATATGTATCCCATACTGCAGTTTTCGTATGACTTACAAGCGATAAGTTCTGTCTGATAGCCTTGCGTAAATCCCCGTCAGTAGTGTGTCACAGCAAGAATTACTTCTTCATAAACAAAGCAGCTGGTTTGTAATTCCTTCTGAAATACGGAACAAAGTCACAGATGATCTATAACACCGAAGGGCATATATCACAGCCTTCCAGATGTTTTTCTTTAAAGTTTGCTTGAAAACAATCCACGGAATCGTTGTTCACCGATCTGGTACTGAAATGTTGTTCCAAAAAACTGGGGTGACGAGAAGGTCACGTTACACGTTTAATTATTTTCCAGGCACTTTGGATGCGATTTCAACATTGAAACATTGGGAACTTATTGTGCATGAGTTCTACTAATAAATAAAAAATAATTTGGAAATTGACACTCTCGCTTAATAACATAAACGTGCTCTCCCCCTCCCTTTAAGTAAGATTCTGCCCCTTCTTATTTCATTCGCGGATGGTACTCGCGTGGAAGCTCGTAGCTACCTTCCTTCTGAGTCCATGGTTTCGTGGTCATCACAAGAGATATGCGCTGACGAACAAAAACACTATGACCACCTGCTTAATATCGTCTAGGTCAACCTTTCGAAAGCCATACAGCAGGGATTATGCGTTCTGTGGATTCGACAAGTCCTTGGTAGGGTTCCGGAGGTGTGTGGCACCTGATGTCTGCGCACAGGTCACGTGGTTCCCGTAAACTACGGGCCGGGGATTTGTGGGTGCGGAGCTGGCGCCCGACAACGTCCGAAATATGTTCCATCGATTTCAGCTCAAGCGAATTTCGTGGCCAACTTTGTTGCTTATTCGTGATTTTATCCAACCACTTTCTACAGATAATCACAATAGCACGGGAACAGCCTATCAGATTCTGGAGATGCTCATTCTAGAGGCCAGGACATAACAATTTATCCTTTGTTAGAGGTTCTTATGGAGTGGATTTCTCAATTTGCGGTGGATATCTTCGCTAGAAAGATTCTCCTCATCCGTTTCTGCTCCAGCTATACACCTTCCTCACCGCGTCAGGTGCCAGCAACACGATCAGGACACATTCAGTCTCGTGGTGGGCATTGCTCATAATGTTTTCACTTATCAGTGTGTTGGAAGAGTTGAAGAAAGTAACATACTTCTTGACTCGGTGTGGTCCATGGACTCCTGGAATTATGTGAGTTAAGTCTCTCCGCAATGCACAACGTCTCTGTTGTGACGCCTCCCACTGCGGTTCGTTCAGCATTTCTGTGACACTCAAACGCACACTAAACCAGTCCAGCAGTAATGGCGCATTGGTGATACACTACTCTCATACTCGGAATAACGTTGCTCATGGCTGGATACTGCTTATTGAACGTGTATTGAAATGATTGCGCTCTGTTTTTGGCACCAGTAGCGATAGGGGACAGTAAAGTCAATCGAAAATACCTCTTTTACACTACCCTGAGAACGTAACCATGCGTTTCGATCTGTATCACGATGTTTGTGGTTCAAATGACTCTGAGCACTAAGGGACTAAACGTCTAAGGTCACCAGTCTCCTAGAACTTAGAGAACTAATTAAACCTAACTAACCTAAGGACATCACACACATCCATGCCCGAGGCAGGATTCGAACCTGCGACCGTAGCGGTCGCGCGGTTCCAGACTGTAGCGCCTAGAACCGTGAGACCACCGCGGCCGGCTTTTCAGTGTGACCTGGACACTGACAGATCTTCAGAAAACTGATTCAGGTTTATATTTCTTGCAATTTGCTCGTAGATTTCATTATCCTGTTAAATAATGCCTTTAGGTGTAGTAGAAATAGAGAAATTAGGCGCTGTATTAGCCTGAGGTGTGTGTAAATCGTAAAATGAAATCTTCCAAAGAATGCAGTGGGCTCTTGGAAAAGTTGAAATCGTTCGCTCACGCGTGACACTGCTGGTGATAAAAATTGTGGACGAACTGTCCAAATACTTTTTAAGAAGAAACTAATATTAACTTGTGCAGGGAAACCTAATTCTCAGCCTAAGCGGAATACATCTTTAGATATGCGTACTTGGCGTCTGAAGTGATGTATTGGCTACCAGAATATTTGTTTCTCTTCAGTGTCGCAGAGACACGTAATGCAAATAAGACAACGTATTTATTTCAAAAGTACTCTTAATGTCGAATTTCTAAGAAGATAATCCGCTACTACATGGATTACGCAAACAGTGGTGCAAATAATTGTAAATTCCATACATGATGTACACATTAAATCCATGATTTGAATTTAACGTTAGTTATGAATTTGTGTTGCCAACAGCCTTTCCGCAGTGGTACCACCGTATGAATGATCGTCTGGGTCTTCCGAGCGCTGTTGGCAAGTGTGGCGCATTCACTCAATGTGAGGCAAATTGAGGAGCTACTTGACTGAGAAGTAGCGGCTCCTGCCTAGAAAACTGATAAGGGCTGGGAGTGCGATGTGCTGACCACGTGCCCCTCCTTATCCGCATCCAGAGACGCCTGTGGAGTAAGGATGGCACTGTGGTCGGGCAGTACCGTTGGATCTTCAAAGCCTGTTGGGGCGAAGATTTTTATAATTTTCTTTACCATATGGAGAAACAAGATCACAAAAGAGATTACAAAATTCTTGTCTTATCTGAAGTAAAGGATTATTGAGATTATGTGATGGTTATTAAATAAAGAACAGCCATATTGAGCTATTTGAAAGTCCCTGTTTTAGATACTGTTACAATCCCCGAGAAAGATGGAACTTGTAGGCGCTCAACGACTAGGTTATCAGCTACAATTTATGACCAGAAGTAAGTAAATTGGAACACCAGTCAGCCCGAAACGCATCGAGCGAATACAATGTAACACCACGTCTAGCCTTGATAACAGCTTCAGTTGTTGGAGGAAGATAGTTTACACGTCTCTTCAGGTATACCATCTAGCTGAAGCCAGTCCGACAGAGCTACCAAATTGCGTGGTTTTGATTCCTATATTCATCCACTGTTACAGAAAGTCCCAGACGTTTTCTATAGAATTAACATCAGGTATGTTACCGAGACCGTCAAGTGCATTAGGATGCCTGAATTTTCGTGAAACCAGGCCCGTACGCGGACAGCCCCATGAACACGGCTCTTGTCAACTTGGAAAACGTGAGTGTACAAAGCATATCACGAAGGTGCACAAGAAATGGCAAGTCAATCATCGAGTATGTTGACACCATCAAACTGATTCATGTTCACGGTGACAGGAATGAGTGGACCAACTACGTGGTACGAACAACTCTTCTAAAACGTCACAGAACCACCTCCAGTCTGAACGTAAAGCCCCAAACGCTGCGAGTTGCACATCTTATTGGGTTATCTGTGGATCATTTCAAGAGAGGCTAAATGGCGCATCATCGGACTACGCTGCACGCCTCCAGTTAGCTATTGCCAAGTTTCTGTGTTGTTTAGACCACAGAAGACGTGCAGCTCTATGTGCCTCTGTGAGCAATGGTCTCTTGCCAGGTACCCTACTCCAAATATCTGTTGCATTCATTTCCCTTCGCAATGTTCGCTCTGAAACTGGTTGTGGTGGATCAGCGTTCATTGAAATCGGCAATTTCTGTTCTTACGTAGTGGTACATTACTGAGAGTGGTAGACCACTTCGTAGTGTTTCAGTTTCATTCACGATGGGGCCATGGATAAGAGGAAACTCGATAGCTCCCTTCTGGCATTCTGTTACTGTGCTAGATCCATACAACCGACTGGTACATATATATGTCACTTCACTGCCAAGAGTTACGGAGCGGTCGAGAGTCACATGTCCACAGGCTACGAGTTGCACACCATCTACAGCTCTCTAAAATCCCATGTGTGCTCTGCTTAGAGAGTGACAAATACATTGTCCGGATGAGTTTAATCCTCAATCGTGAAGAGATCGACAGAAACGTTTTGTCTACCTACAATAAGACGGAGGATGCAGAATGTATTGATCATTTTCTCGCATGACATCCTGAAAACCATGGATCAAAACTGTCAGATTACATGCAGTGTTTGTTAACTACCGAAAGCGATTTGACTTAGTAGCACATATACACGATAGGTGCATATTTCGTTTTTCCATAAGTTTAATAAACATAAGTTTAATAAACCCAACAGACACACATAACAGAGACTTTAGTCATCAATAATATATTCTTCAATATTTACAACAGTCTGCTTTTCGATTCCGCGACTGTAGAAACCATACGGTTTTGAGACGAAGGACTCGTTGAGCCTTGTTCGGAGAGGACGTTTCTTGAAGGCTGTTCAGTAGAGAACGGAAGAGGTTAAAATCTGAGCGTGCAGGAAGGTCAGGTGAATAAGGTGGGTGCGGAGTGAGTTTCTAACCCAACACTTGCTTTCATCAGTTTATCACAGTGCTGGCGAGCGTTATCGTGGATTAGCATGATTTCGCGTAGTCTTCATGGTCATTGTTCTTGGATTGCGTCTGCAATACGTCTCAGTTATTGACAATAAATGTCACCAATGATGGTTACGCCTCCGGGAAGCAATTCTTAGTACACTACACCGTCGCTATTCCACCAGATGCATAACATTATTTTTTGTGGATGAGGGCAGGTCTTTCTAAGGAAAATTGCTGCTTTGTTTGGGGTCAACCGTTGCTTTCTTTTCCTTACGTTAGCATAAAAACACGAGTTCCCGTCCCAGTAATAGGATAGGAATCTTCGGTGCTGTTCTCGAGCCAATTGATGACGAGCAAGTAGAGGTGCACATATGATCACCCACTGATTTTTGTGATTTTGGCTTAGAGTAGGCGGTACCCATACGCCTGGTTTTTGAATCTTCCTCACTGCATGCAAATTTCGCATGATGGTGGAATGATCATAGTTCATCACATTTGCTAGTTCTCGAGTAGGTCTTCCTGAACATAGAGTCAATAATGCCAAAATGACCCTCCTTTAAACAGGAAACCATTTTCTTGCCATACTGTGTCCAATGACATTATCCCCATACACGGCTGTCTCTGCTGCCGTTACGCCTCTATTGAAATCAAACGGAAGAATACATAGGGGATGTTTCGATTTCACCACTTGATACTCCATTTTCTAGCGTCTACAGCTCCACTCACAATCTCCGAATGACAAAATGACCATATGTAAACTCAGAAAGAGAGTACTACAAATAAAAAATAACAATCGATAAGTAACCCCAGAGCAGCAGAATAGCAACATGCAAAACAAAAACGCTATATGACCTTATGCACCAACCTAATAAGAACATATGGGGTATTAAGACAGATTTGTGACTCGATTGAGAATTTCTTGGCGGGGAGGACTCAGCCTGTTATCTTATGGAGAGCCGTCGGCTGCTGTAGCAGCAACTTCACGTGTGCTCCAGGAAAGCGGTTTGGGTCCCTTGCTGCTCATGTTATATATTAATGATCGTGCAGACAATATTAGAGCCTAATAGTAACCTCAGATTTCAGGCACGTAACGGAGTTATTTATATTGAAATATTGTCTGAAAAACCTGGACAAATATTCAGTCAAATCTTGATTAGATTTCAGAGCGGTGCGAAGACTGGGAGCTCACTTTAAATGTTCAGAAAAGTAAAATTATGCACGTCGCAAAACGGAAAACCTAGTATCAATGAGTTACCGTTAGAATCGGTCAACTCATACAAATAGCTGGGTGTAACTCTTTGTAGTGATATGAAATGGGACGATGACATATACTGAATTGGAGGTGAAACAGGCGGCAGACTGCAGTTCAGGGATAGAAGGATAGCGAAATGCAACCAGTCTGCAAAAATGCAGTCAGCAAACAAAACACTCGTCCGACCCGCTCTCAGATATTAAGTGTGTTGGATCCGTACCAAATAGCACTAATAGGGGAGATTCAACGGATGCAACGATGGACGCCACGAACTGTGAAAGGTTTGTTTGAGCATTGAGGAAGTGTCACAGAGATGCTGAACAAACTGAAGCAACAGACACTTGAAGATGGACGCAAACCATCTGGTGAAAGCCAGGATAGAAACTTCCTAGAACTAATTTTAAGTAATGACACTAGGAATATACTATAACCCTCTACAAATCGCTCGCATAGCGATCGCGAAGACAGGGTTAGACTAATTTCAGTGCTCGGAGAAGTGTTTAAGCAATCATTCTTCATGCGCTCCGTACATTAATAGAACAGGAAAAAGCGCTAATAACTGGTACCGGGCGATTATAATTAAAATGTAACTGCTCACGGAAGTCCAATGCGGGGTGTAATTATCGTGTGGCAGCGAAACGTGGTAGATATTCTGATGCGTTACTGCGGAACCGATTTACGCTGGAAAAAATTAGTTCCAGTTTTAGCCAACAGGCGCACATCTGGCGTTCTACACTCTTTGTATGGTTCAAATGGCTCTGAGCACTATGCGACTTAACTTATGAGGTCATCAGTCGCCTAAAACTTAAAACTAATTAAACCTCCTTCTGAGGTCATCAGTCGCCTAGAACTTAGAACTAATTAAACCTAACTAACCTAAGGACATCACGTACATCCATGCCCGAGGCAGGATTCAAACCTGCGACCGTAGCGGTCGCTCGGCTCCAGACTGTAGCGCCTAGAACCGCACGGCCACTCCGGTCGGCACTCTTTGTATGGTGGTAGGACACCGACGCTGTCATTTGGCGTAAGTGACCAGTACGGCTACAGAGAAGAGAGACGTGCGCCATTAGTGAAACTGTTTTACGTGAATGGCGGCAAATACAGTGCTGCATAGAGAGAGTATCGCCGAGTGAAGACATGAGGAGAGGCCCGACACCATTAAATGGTTTAACGCAGATGATAATGACATTCTGAAACACGGGTGCGCTTGGTTTGGCTCCCGGAAAAGGACGGCGACCTACCGCAATGGACGTTACTGACGAGGTTGCTGTTGCGGTAACTGACCATGCAGCACCTGTCCAGGTTAATGGTGGTGCTCCTGCAGTGTCACAAGAACTGTCCAACCACCTCACGATCTGCAGCGACGTTCTGAACTTGCTCTTCAGTTGATGTCATGTGGCCGGACAATATTCTGTGGAGTGACGAGGCACATTTTACACTACAAGGTGCAGTGAATTTTGCCGAATTTGGGGTATTATTAAACTGTGTGTTGTGCACGAAGAGCCGTTGCACTTGGCGTATGTGACTGTGTGCTGTGGATTCACAAGTACCTTTACCCTTGGTCCGTTCTTCTTTGAAGAGAATACACCCACAGAGCCTGTCGGGCACACCGTGACATCTGCACGTTATGGAGACCTCCTTGTGCAGCACGTAACTTACGCTTTGGAAGAATGCAACTGTGTGGAAACCACTATTTTCATGCAACCAGATGAGGCAACACCTCATGTTACTCGCTCAGTGAAAGATCTGCTTAATGCAGCCTTCCATGTACGTGTTTTCTCCAGAGGTTTACGGAGTACAAGATCACTTGATCTGGGCCGGCCGCGGTGGCCGAGCGGTTCTAGGCGCTTCAGTCCGGAACGGCGCGACTGGTACGGTCGCAGGTTTGAACCCTGCCTCGGGCGTGGATGTGTGTGATGTCCTTAGGTTAGTTAGGTTTAAGTAGTTCTAAGTTCTAGGGGACTGGTGACCTCAGATGTCAAGTTCCATAGTGCTCAGAGCCATTTTGAACTTGATCTGAATCCATGTGACTTTTCGCTCTGTGAATATCTAAAAGATCGTGTTTACCTGGGATACGTTCGGTCTCTACCTGCTCTGAAGGCCAGTGTACAGGACAAGTTTGCTCGTATTCCAGCGGAAGTGCTGTGAGTAACTGTTGATCACGACGCATGGATGCATCATCTCTTCAACCTTTCCGGTGCTCATATGGAAGAAATTGTGTAAGAGACGGTTTATGCTAAAGTCATCATTACGTCTTTGTCACTTGTTTGACCTTTGTGCACGTCTCGTTCCTAATCTATTACATGTGTTAACATTTCTACACTTCTTTCTTGTATTCACAGCGCTAGATGGTGGTCAAAATTGGAACTAATTTCTTTCCATTATAAATCGGTTCTGCATTAACGCGGTAGAACATCTACAAAGTTTCGCTGCCATACGATGATCACAACCAACACTGAACCGTTGGGAGTAGCTGCACTTTAGTTATAATCACCCTGTACAATGGGATGTACCTTCTACGATGCACTTCGCAGTGGGTTCCTAAGTATATCTGTGGATATAGGAATCTGGAGGTACCAGTAAATTGTGTGATGCGAAATCAGACTTCTATATCCAGGTAGTGTCGAGATAACTGGTCACGAGACAAAAGTGGTGTAGCTTACACACTATACATTTCCTGCACGACGTTGCAGTTGGCGCAGACGCAAGTGCAGTTACCGCGAGGCTGACTGCAAGCAGGACCGGCAGACGGGAGTCTTGCAACGGCAGCAGCGGGGCTCGTAAATCGTCACCCGCTAGGCCGTGCCAGCGGGCAACCCGAGAGCGACCGCCTGTCGTAAAGCCGTCATCAGAACACATGGGCGCCTCCTCTCCCCGCTTCGCATTGTGCCCGCAGGGAGTACGGGTTTCTGCCCCACACCCCCACGTCAGCTCATGTTGGCGGAATGTTTCCGATCACGCTGTCCGTGGTAGATTTACAGCTGCGTTGCTAAGATGGAGGGTCGATCGTGACTGCATGTGCGAGTGGATGCGCTCTGACATTTTCGACTAAGTCCGTATGGCAGCAACAAGTGTAGGAGAATACGTTGACGAAGGCGCAAGAACTGTCTATTTCGGAACCAAAATGTTGTGAGCGTTCTATACAATAATCTTTGTACCGGAAACTGAGAACGCACAACTCCCTGTGAAGCTATCTACGGATGTGCCGTACTTGAAAGACCATATACGGAGACTGTCGGTCTTGCTGGCCTATTGGTTTGTCTCTGAAATACACTACTGGCCATTAAAATTTCTACACCGAGAATAAATGCAGATGATAAACAGGTATTCATTGGACAAATATATTATACTAGAACTGACATATGATTACATTTTCACGCAATTTGGGTGCATAGATACTGAGAAAACAGTACCCAGAACAACCACGTCTGGACGTAATAACGGCCTTGATACGCCTGGGCATTGAGTCAAACAAAGCTTGGATGGCTTGTACAGGTACAGCTGCCCATGCAGCTTCAACACTATACCACAGTTCATCAAGAGTAGTGACTGGCGTATTGTGACGAGCCAGTTGCTCGGCCACGATTGACCAGACGTCTTCAGTTGGTGAGAGATCTGGAGAATGTGCTGGCCAGGGCAGCAGTCGAACATTTTCTGTATCCAGACACGCCCGTACAGGATCTGCAACATGTGATCGTGCTTTATCCTGCTGAAATATAGGGTTTCGCAGAGATCGAATGAAGGGTAGAGCCACAGGTCGTAATACATCTGAAATGTAACGTCCGCTGTTCAAAGTGCCGTCAATGCGAACAAGAAGTGACCGAGACGTGTAACCAATGGCACCCCATACCATCGCGCCCGCTGATACGCCAGTATGGCGATGAATATACGCTCCCAATGTGCGTTCACCGTGTAGTCGCCAAACATGGATGCGACCATCATGATGCTGTAAACACAACCCGGATTAATCCGAAAAAATGACGTTTTGCCATTCGTGCACCCAGGTTCGTTGTGAAGTACACCATCGCAGGCGTTCCTGTCTGTGCAGCGTCAAGGGCAACCGCAGCCATGGTCTCCGAGCTGATAGTCCATGCTGCTGCAAACGTCGTCGAACTGTTCGTGCAGATGGTTGTTGTCTTGCAAACGTTCCCATCTGTTGACTCAGGGATCGAGACGTGGCTGCACGATGCGTTACAGCCATGCGGATAAGATGCCTGCCATCTCGACTGCTAGTGGTACGAGGTCGTTGGGATCCTGCACGGCGTTCCGTATTACCCTACTGTACCCACCGACTCCATATTCTGATAATAGCCATTGGATCTCGATCAATGCGAGCAGCAATGTCGCGATACGATAAACTGCAATCGCGATAGGCTACAAACCGACGTTTATCAAAGTCGAAACATGATGGTACGCATTTCTCCTCCTTACATGAGGCATCACAACAACGTTTCACCAGGCAACGCCGGTCAACTGCTGTTTGTGTACGAGAAATCGGTTGGAAACTTTCCTCATGTCAGCACGTTGTAGGTGTCGCCACCGGCGCCAACCTTGTGTGAATGGTCTGAAAAGCTAATCATTTGCATATCACAGCATCTTCTTCCTGGCGGTTAAATTTCGCGTCTGTAGCACGTCATCTTCGTGGTGTAGCAATTTTAAAGGCCAGTAGTGTATATTGCATCAGTTAAAGAGTACACAGCAGAAATTAGAAAGATGCATGAAATGGTTTTGTTTTATTGTATTACATAAGGAAGGGATAGAACTTGGTGAAGGTTAAAAATAAAATGAACGTGCAAGCCTGGCGGCCTAAAGGCTCGAATTCTGGTCAGATACCGGAATGTTTTGGTGTGTCTTTACGCTAGCCCTCGCCACTGAATGATGTGAAGATAAGCCTGGAACGACGCTTGGTTCGGGTCTCCACGTTGAAGTGTAGATCCCCCTTCTCCCGTAAGATTCATAGGGTGTGTTAAGGACATACGAGTCCCCGAAGTGACGACTAATCGAAAGCATTTGCAAATGGGGAACTGAAAATTCCTCATGAGAGACTCCCAGACCATCGTGCCATACGAATTTACTTTTTGTACGAGTTTTACTTTGACAGAAGATTACTCGAGTGAAATATTTGGAAAATTTGACGTTAAGTTCCTATGGGACCAAACTGCTGAGGTCATCGGTCCCTAGACTTACACGCCGCTTAATCTAACTTAAACTAACTTAGGCTAAGGACAAAACACACAGCCATGCCCGAGGAAGGACTCGAACCTCCGACAGCGGGGAGCCTCGCGAACAGTGGCTAGGCCGCCCAAGACCACGCGGCTACCCCGCGCAGCCTGCGCAATATATGAATTGTTATTATTTCTATGACACTTTCCCTTCTTTGTATGTTCTCCTTAGGAGAGCTCTAATTACTAGTTGACGCTGATGTAACTACGATCTTCTGCCGGCGCCTGCAAACTTAAGAAGAGTAAACTGAGGGCGGCGCCGACATACAGTAGATGTAACTTGCATCTCTTCGTCCACGAGACTCAGAGGGCCATAGACACGGGTTCCCAGGTGGATGCCGTGTTTCTTGACTTCCGCAAGGCGTTCGATACGGTTCCCCACAGTCGTTTAGTGAACAAAGTAAGAGGGTATGGAATATCAGACCAATTGTGGGATTGGATTGAAGTGTTCCTAGATAACAGAACGCAGCGTGTCATTCTCAATGGAGAGAAGTCATCCGAAGTAAGAGTGATTTCAGGTGTGCCGCAGAGGAGTGTCGTAGGACCGTTGCTATTCACAATATATATAAATGACCTTGTAGATAACATCAGAAATTTACTGAGGCTTTTTGCGGATGATTCTTTGGTATATCGACAGGTTGTAACAATGGAAAATTGTACCGAAATGGAGGAGGATCTGCAACGAATTGACACATGGTGCAGGAAATGAGAATTGAATCTCAATGGAGACAAGTGTAATGTGCTGCGAATACATAGAAAGAAAGATCCTTTATCATTTAGCTACAATATAGAAGGTCAGCAAATGGAAGCAGTAATTCCATAAATTATCTGGGAGTAGGCATTAGGAGTGATTTAAAATGGAATGATCATATAAAATTAATCGTCGGTAAAGCAGATGCCAGACTGAGATTCATTGGAAGAATCCTAAGGAAATGCAATCCGAAAACAAAGAAGTAGGTTACAGTACACTTGCTCGCCCACTGCTTGAATATTGCTCACCAGTGTGGGATCCGTAACAGATAGGTTGGATAGAAGACATAGAGAAGATCGAACGGAGAGCAGTGCGCTTCGTTACAGGATCATTTAGTAATCGCGAAAGCGTTACGGAGATGATAGATAAACTCCAGTGGAAGACTCTGCAGGAGAGACGCTCAGTAGCGCGGTACGGGCTTTTGTTGAAGTTTCGAGAACATATCTTCACCGAGGAGTCGAGCAGTATATTGCTCCCGCCTACGTATATCTCGCGAAGAGACCATGAGGATGACATCAGAGAGATTAGAGCCCACACAGAGGCATACCGACAATCTTTTTTCCACGAACAATACAAGACTGGAATAGAAGGGAGAACCGATAGAGGTACTCAAAGTACCCTCCGCCACACACCGTCAGGTGGCTTGCGGAATATGGATGTAGATGTAGATATTCTGTAACGAGGAGCAAGTCTTACAGGTACCCAAGTATTGCCGAAAATCTGTAAGCGGTGCAGAATGTTGCAAACTGGATAGATCAGATCCCATCCTTATCTGCGTCACCAAATCACTGTTTCATAAGTGTGTTTCGTAATGCTATCAGGCGCTGGAAAATATATTTTTAGTTCACAGCATCGCCTCCAACATGTTCATATTTTACGCCCAGTACACTGCAGAAGATAATTGTGTCTTTTGTGTTGACGTTTAGGCTGGTGCCGCAGCGTGTCTTGTTTAAACTGCAGGTGGAGCAGGGCTGTGCGTACGAGGCGGTGGTTTCAGCTGGGCAGCCGTCCAACTGGGTTAAGAGCGCCGGACTTGGTGGTGTGCGAGGAGGCCCTTCCTTTTTTTCTTACGACCGACTTACAGCTGATGTAGGGCTCGCACCGGGATGCTGCGGAGGAGCTGGAAAGACTGATGACAGCGGGACTCCGGCTCGCTGAATGTATGCGGAAGGGCACTATCATCTAATGCATACGCGTCCAACTCAAGGCCCTCGAGTCGCGATATTTATTTTTGTGACACAGCCATGAGATCCGCAAGCAGTATTCACGGCCGCAGTTACAATCTGTGTATACCTAGGATCTTCATAAAGTAATTCATACATCTCGTCCCACGCTAAAGCCATTGCGCAACAGGAGTGGCGCATTGCCAGAAAATAGGTACATGTTGCGGGTTTCCTGCGGACATAGTTCTGCTGCCGTACAGATTGCGGGTGCATCACAGTCTCCCCCCCCCCCCCCCCTCTCTCTCTCTCTCTCTCTCTCTCTCTCTCTCTCTCTCTCTCTCTCTTTCTCTCTCTCTGTCTGTGTGTGTGTGTGTGTGTGTGTGTGTGTGTGTTTGTGTGTGTGTGTGTGTGTGTTTGCAAAAATTGAGGTACGCGGGACAGTATGGTTATTGTGAACAATACGTCTTATGCCTACAGATTCGCCCTGAAATTATGCTAATATATAGACCGAATGCAATGTCTGGTCCAGCCAAAGAGAAGTCTATGACAACAATTTACTAGTAAAGCACAGGCGTTTATCAGGAAGCCCAGATCTTGCATCATGCTATTTCCAACTTTTCGGCAAGCTGATAGAACATAAGGGGGAAAGTAAATTTCCAATGACGAGGACATTCACGCGGAGGTTCTCGAATGACCCCACGATCGAGGAACGGATTTCTATCGTCGAAGAATTGAACGATTGGTAGAAGGTTCCGAGCGTTGATTACAGAGACTTGGTGAGTATGGTGAAAAATAGAATCGTGTATCTATGTAAATCTGAAGTGTATGCAGCATTGACTGAAATTTACTTGGCCAATCGCAACAATATGTAACATGTTTTTGAAGTCCCCTCATATATACAGTGTGTTTCAGGAGGAATAATAATATCGTAGGAAGCGGTAGTACAGAATAATTCGCATAAAACAATCCATATAACATGTGTCCGATTTTTATTGCTTACAGAGATACAGCTTTTAGAATATAAACAAACAACAAGTCACAGAACATATTAATCAAAGGATTGTGATTAAATTTCTGGTTTATTTTCATAAATTCGGTCTCCGACTTCAATCAATTTTCGAATTATCTTTTGTGAGTTTATCTTAGCGCTCTTTTGTGGGGCCAGCACTTTCCGAACAATCAATTTGTCTCTCCTGTTTACTGCCGACCGGAGTGGCCGTGCGGTTCTAGGCGCTACAATCTGGAACCGAGCGACCGCTACAATCGCAGGTTCGAATCCTGCCTCGGGCATGGATGTGTGTGATGTCCTTAGGTTAGTTAGGTTTAATTAGTTCTAAGTTCTAGGCGACTGACCTCAGAAGTTAAGCCGTATAGTGCTCAGAGCCATTTGAACCATCTCCTGTTTACTTTTTCCTTGCAGACTTACCCTTTCAACAATTCTCACTTGCAGAAATTTGAAAGGATGATGTCTGAGCATCTTTGTGGTCAAGAAAGGGAATGTTACGTTTAGATGATGTGTCACCTGACGACTAGAGGGTGCTAGGGCCCCGTCATGCTGGAAGAAATTATTGTTGCCAAAGGAAACGTTTTCAACCATTCTGGGAACTCGTTTTCAAGAAATGTTTAATGGTTTAATGTGGGGTTATAACCCGATGAAGAAACACAATTGTCTATTATACCACACTACACATGTATATGCCTCCACAAAGGCCTTTGTCGGATCACCGATGTGAGTTACGAGTTATAAACGCGTCTCGTAGTTTATCGGTATGTTGATATTGTTTTCGCTATGATAACCAGTATTCTGAGTGCATGTACAACTATATTGCACACATCTCCTTCTCCACCTTTCTCTGTCCATCACTTCGTCCCTCTTCTCTTTGTCATCTCTGTCCATTTCTTCCTCCCCCTCTCTCTGCTCACTATTTGTCTCTTATCTGTCCATCTCCAACGTCACACCGTTTTCATCCCCACCCGGACCCAGTGGGAGTTGGTTGTTACCCCCACAGCATTTCATTCCCTAAATGTACACTATGTGATCAAAAGTATCCGAACACCCCTAAAAACATACTTTTTCATGTTAGGTGCATTGTGCTGCCACCTACTGACAGGTACTCCATATCAGCGACCTCAGTAGTCATTAAACATCGTTACAGAGCCGAATGGGGCGATCCACGTGACTCACGGACTTCGAACATGGTCAGTTGATTGGGTGTCACTTGTGTCATACGTCTGCACTCCTAAACATCCCTAGTTCCACTTTTTCCGATGTGATAGTGAAACGTGAAGGGACACGTACAGCACAAAAGCGTACAGGCCGACCTCGTCTGTTGACTGACAGAGACCGCTGACGGTTGAAGAGGCTAGTAAAGTGTAATAGGCAGACATCTATCACACTATCACACAAGAATTCCAAACTGCATCAGGATCCACTGCAAGTACTATGACAGTTAGGGGGGAGGTGAGAAAACTTGGATATCATGGTCGAGCGACTGCTTATAAGCCACACATCACGCGGGTGAATGCCAAATGAGGCCTCGCTTGGTGTAAGGACATTGGACGATTTAACTGTGGAAAAACGTTGTGTAGAGTGACGAGTCACGGTACACAATGTGGCGATCGGATGGCAGGGCGTGGGTATGGCGCATGCCAGGTGAACGTCATCTGCCAGCGTGTGTAGTGCCAACAGCAAAATTCGGAGGGGGTGGTGTTATGGTGTGGTCTTGTTTTTCATGGAGGGGGCTTGCACACCTGGTTATTTTGCGTGGCACTATCACAGCACAGGCTTACATTGATCTTTCAAACACCTTCTTGCCTCCCACTGTTGAAAAGCGATTCGGGGATGGCGACTGCATCTTTCAACAGGATCGAGCGCCTGTTCATAATGCACGGCCTGTGGCAGAGTTGTTACACGACAATAACATCCCTGTAATGGAGTGGCCTGCACAGAGTCCTGACCTAAATCCTATAGAGCACCTTTGGGATATTTTGGAACACCGAGTTCGTGTCAGGCCTCACCGACCGACATCGATACCTCTCCTCAGTGCAGCAGTCCGTGAAGAATTTGCTGCCATTCCCCAAGAAGCCTTCCTGCACCTGACTGAACGTATGCCTGCGAGAGTTGCAGCGGTCATCAAGGCTAAGGGTTCGCCAACATTATAATGAATTCCAGCATTACCGATGGAGGGCGCCCCGAACTTGTAAGTCATTTTCAGCCAGGTGTCCGGATACTTTAGATCACATAGTGTATGTGTATTTAGTTTGGCTGAAATACGTACGGATATCCATCCATTTTTATAATATATGTAGTTATAGATTTGACCTCTTTGTCTATAAGAATGGTTCAAATGGCTCTGAGCACTATGGGACTTAACTTCTGAGGTCATCATTTCCGAAGAACTCAGAACTACTTAAACCTAACTAACCTAAGGACATCACACACATCCATGCCCGAGGCAGGATTCGAACGTGCGACCGTAGCGTTCGTGCGGTTCCAGACTGTAGCGCCTAGAGCCACTCGGCCACCCCGGCCGGCCTTTTTGTATAACTGTACATTTAGAACTGCGAAATAAAAACGTGTGTGGTGCATTTGTATATTCACTAATGTATGACCAGAATCATCTTTCGACGGTACATAGTCTACAACCGTTCATTGTAAACACCGTAACAGACAGTATCTGGAAGTGTTAACTATCTACGTGAGTTCCAAATAACACACAACACATTCGAAAATACATCTCCTATATTCTGAAAATTCTTCAGTGAAAATAATCAGTGGCGCCTTACATACGACAGCTGTTAATCGCACTCGTGTGGCCAGAACTAATTGCTGATTGTTCATTATTGTACAAGCAGTTTCAGAATATTATATATATATATTTTTATCTGGTACTGCAATAAAGTTTACAAGTACTGGCATCTTTCTCCCTGTAAACACGTCTATACACAAGAAGCACAGATCAGTTTCGTTATGTTACTAAATATTGTCAGTGATACAGTCACAAACGTCTTGGTAACAACTCATGTTCGCGAGTACATAAATACAACAAGCGAAAACACTTCTTTTGTTAACGAATATAATAAATTTCTATAAAAATGCTTTTGTCAAAATATTCAACCCGCATTCCAAGAAAGGAAGAGCAGGAATGTTACCATGTTCCTTATAAGGCAATTTACATTTCGATACGGCGCTGTCTATCTGCTAAGGCGTGTTCCCAGATACCCTGACCTCCTTACGTCCATGCTGGCGACAATGACAAACTCATTACAGGCGCCAGAGAGCTATTTGAAGTTTCAAATCTGCTTTAGGTGAGAGGACATTACGCTCACAGAAAGTGGCTACACTAGCAAACGATGTTAATGGTATTACTCGGCGATTTGCAGCTATCGAACAAGAAATTTCAGTTTACATTCTGCCAACTGAATAGCGTCTTGTACTTCATCCACATTCATTTGCTCGCTCAGATATCATTGACTGCTGGGCACTGCGCCAGTCTAACGCAGTTTAGTGTAAACAGGAGTAAACACTCTTGAATCTGGTACTCTGCAGTTAGGAAATCATTTACCCTATTCTCTACAAGCAGCAGCAGCGCTTCCATTACAAAACCCGTACACAAAGCACTCACTGCAGCATTTATAAATAGGTGCACCGTGTTTAAACAAATTAGTCACCGTTGAAAAACTCATGTACTTAAAATCAAGCACAACTTCATAATTTCAACTTCAAAACAAAAATCGCAATCGGTAAATAAAGGCTGTGAACTCAATTAAATACATAGGGATTATAGTTACGATTAACGTAAACTGGAAAGATGACACAGATAAAGTTGCGCGTAAAGCAAACCAAAGACTACGATTTGTTGGCAGAACATTCCGAACATGTAACAGGAGTGCTAAAGTAGCCGCTTGTACTACGCTTATCCGCCCTGTTCTGGAGTATTGCTGTCCGGTGTGGAGTCTGCATCTCATAGGATTGACGGAGGACATCGAAAAAGTTCAAAGAAGGGTAGCTCGTTTTGTACTATCGCGAAATAGGGGAGAGAGTGTCACAGCCATGATACACGAATTGGGTTGGTTGGTTGGTTGGTTTTGGGGAAGGAGACCAGACAGCGAGGTCATCGGTCTCATCGGATTAGGGAAGGACGGGGAAGGAAGTCGGCCGTGCCCTTTGAAAGGAACCACCCTGGCATTTTCCTGGAGCGATTTAGGGAAATCACGGAAAACCTAAATCAGGATGGCCGGACGCGGGATTGAACCGTCGTCCTCCCGAATGCGAGTCCAGTGTCTAACCACTGCGCCACCTCGCTCGGTCACGAATTGGGACGAAAGTCGTTACAACAAAGGCTTTTTCGCTGCCGCAGAACCTTCTCATAAGACTTCAATCACTAAGTTTCTCCTCAGAGTGTGAAAATATTTTATTGGCGCCCACCTTCATAGAGAGAAATGATCATCAAACAAAATTAGAGAAACCAGAGCTCGCGCGGAAAGATTTAATTGTTCGTTTTTCGGCGCCATATTCCAGAGTGGAACGGTAGAGAAGTAGCTTAAAGATGGCTCGACGAACCTTCCACCAGGCACTTAATTTTGAATTGCAGAGTAATCATGTAGATCTAGATGTCTAAGCAACAGGAGTAACAACACTGCGAAATGAAAACTTTTCTCTGTATCCACCCGTATCTCTGTCAACAATTCAAATTGGACACATGTTATATGGAATCTTTTATACGAAACAGTCTAAACTACCACATCCTAAAATATTTATTATTTCTCCTGAAATTCTCCATATATTGTACAGGAATATGTTCAAAGAATTTTGGAAAAAGGGACCCACGATCGTAGGTGGTTCGTTACTGAGTGCTTGTATTGCGTTTGGTTTCTTACCCAGTTTGTCTCTGAATCTCTGTTGCACTGGAAATAACTGTACAAGACTGAAAATGTTGACGGCATGAGTTCTGTTCCTAGTTTGGGAATAAATCATTTCCATTCACTCGTAATCGCTGCTGGCAAGAGTAATGACTACTTTACCCTCCGCTCCCAAGTTTGCATTCAGTACAGCTCGGTTCTGTCTCGGGTTTGTTTCACCGACAATGTTAGTTGAACGTCAACAGCGATACACAGTAGTACAGGTCGGTTTACTGATGAAGAGCTGCCGATACGCTCCTCGTATGTGG
Source organism: Schistocerca serialis cubense (assembly GCF_023864345.2). NCBI lineage: Eukaryota > Metazoa > Arthropoda > Insecta > Orthoptera > Acrididae > Schistocerca > Schistocerca serialis. The sequence goes on along the minus strand of NC_064638.1, from coordinate 557,285,182 downwards.
GTTCACTATGTGCAATGGGAGAACGGCGCAACGAGACCACACTGACCTACCGCTGCCGCAACTGTGCCACGTCTTTGTTCTTTTGCACGTCAGGATTGTTGTGCTAATCTGTGTTTTGTGTTGTACGTGTTACAGAATTTTTCTCTGTACTGACAGTAATTTCACGGAAACAAAGGTAATTGGGGTAACAAAACGGATATATCATAAACACATTTTTTTTACTCTGTAACGAACTATCAGAGACCAACGAAGTGGATGCCTGCCTTGCTGCAACCAAGTCCATTTCTTGACTCGAGGTACGTGACGCGGCTGTACGATTCTGCAAAGCCAAGTCAACAACAGGTCTGTCCTCTCTTGCGCTAGTCGTATGAGGCTTTTGAGATGCTGCATCGACTTTAATATGCAGTACCGCTCATTAATTACAAAAGATCACGACTATATCCGATAGTTCAAATGTGAACAAAAACAAAACTTCAATAATCATACAGACTGGCCGAAAAAAAAAACCACCAACGACGCTTGTTCTATCATGCGGGAAGGAAACCTGATTGGTTTTTAAGAAGGAATCCAAATCCGGAAACTTACAGCTTGGGCGCTGGAGAACGTCTCAAAGTCTGAGTATGAACGGTTTGACGGTTTGTTCCGATCCGTTTTAGTGTCTGAATAAGGAAGGTATGCAGCCTTTTAGCCGTCTGTGTACTGCGGATGGACGGCGTAAGCCTAATAGCATTCCTGCGCTTGTGCTACATTTCTCCACGCACCCCTTGTGCGCATGACGTTGTATCACTACTGGTGTAGTAACATTGTTGACAGCAGTGCGACGTGTACCAGTACACAGCTACGGAGATGGCCGACATGGTGCTTGCAGAGGGCAAAGCAGATTGCATGGTACAGCTGCTGCAAGACTGTATGCGGAACTTTTTCCAAACAGGCGTACACCACGTCACTCCACGTTCGCGGTCATCGAGAGACGCCTCAGAGAAACCGGATTGCATGTAGGTATTTTCTGACTGAGGTATGTCCATTGCTTGGTACTTGCAAATACTATCGCCTGTCTACTGTTTGTTCTCTGATAGCTGTTGGGAACTGATGCGGGTCGTCCACTCTCGAACACGACAACTGGAGGACAATGTTCAAAGAGTACCCAGCCTCCAGTACTCTGCAGATGTTACAGGCGCTGCACCAGGGTAAAAGTGCCGCGTGGCGTGTTACCTATGAACACCAGGTCCGTCCATAGTATCTGCAGAAAGTCCAGGCACTGCGGAAAACTACCCACGACAGGTGCATTTGCACAGTGGTGTTTACAACAATGCATACTCCAACCACAATTCCCGAGCTTTGTGCTATTCACGGACGAATGCAGGTGTGGTAGAGATGTCATATTAAATTTGCACAACATGCATGTTTGACGATGAAAAATCATTAACATTAATCATATCTGGGCTGGGATAATTGGTAATGATATCATTGGGGCATATCTACTACCAAAAAAACTGGACTGATATACCTCACATTTATTAGATATGTTTTGTGTACATTATTTGATGTACTGCCACATGTGGCTGTAAGAAAACTGAGTTCCAGCACACTTTGATGTCGATGCGCGGAATCAGCTGAACTTCCCAATATCAAAATCGATGGACTGGTAGGGGTGGACCATTTCCATAGCCAGCACACTTGCTAGATCTGACACCTCTCCGCTATTTTCCGTGGGATAGTATGAAGAGTGTGGCGTATGCCGCACCTGTAACGACAGTTGAGGACCTTACTGCTCGCGTCCACGGAGCGGTTGAAATACTTCAAAGACAGCTGCACCTATTGGCTCATGTGTAAGGCTCAGCGCCACTGATGTAGACTCTGCATTGACGTAGGTGGTACGCAGTTCGTAGCCCGCTTGTAACGTAGACAGCGCGATGTGCCGCTCATGTTGGGTTTATCGCCGTATGTGGAATGCACACCCATCTCGGACTTCAACGATCTCCAGCGTCATAGCTGTACATTTCCAGACATGAGTTCCTTCTCGAACATCGATCAGTGTGCCTTCACACACAACATATTAACCACTGTCTGTGTTTTTTCGGAACACCCTGTATACACTTAAACCTGTACAGGGATGATTCAGCTGCGTCTACCTATATTATTTATGCAACCTGCAAGCTTTAAAATACCAAGCACATGATTTTCATATCTCTCGCGCTTGCTATGCACAAACTATTAGTCCTACTGAAAAAATGGTTATGACCTTTTTGTATGAAAATTAATTTAGTTAAATTTTTTACTGGGATACATTTTTTCTAGACGTCGTAGTTTTCGAATTATTCAAGAAAAACGAGTAAAAGTGACCTTCAAATGCTCTTTTCTTGAATAACTCGGAAACTGTGGTTTTCAGCGAAAACACATGACAACATAAACACAACAACATTAAATTTTCTAAGAAAATCGCCAGTTCATTTTTACGTAGGACTAATAGTTCGTGCCTAGCAAGTGAGAGAATATTAAAATCTTGTGTGTGGTTTTCGACGGCGTTGCGGATTGCGTAAAACCCATAGCTAGAGGCAGCTGACTCACCCTGTATAATACACTACTGGCCATTAAAATTGCTACACCACGAAGATGACGTGCTACAGACGCGAAATTTAACCGCCAGGAAGAAAATGCTATGATATGCAAATGATTAGCTTTTCAGAGCATCCACACAAGGTTGGCGCCGGTGGCGACACCTACAACGTGCTGACATGAGCAAAGTTTACAACAGATTTCTCATACACAAACAGCAGTTGACCGGCGTTGCCTGGTGAAACGTTGTTGTGATACCTCGTGTAAGGAGGAGAAATGCGTACCATCACGTTTACGACTTTGATAAACGTCGGATTGCAGCCTATCGCGATTGCGGTTTATCGTATCGCGACATTGCTGCTCGCGTTGGTCGAGATCCAATGACTGTTAGCAGAATATGGAGTCGGTGGGTTCAGGAGGGTAATACGGAACGCCGTACTGGATCCCAACGGTCTCGTATCACTAGCAGTCGAGATGACAGGCATCTTATCCGCATGGCTGTAACGCATCGTACAGCCACGTCTCGATCCCTGAGTCAACAGATGATGACGTTTGCAAGACAACAACCATCTGCACGAACAGTTCGACGACGTTTGCAGCAGCATGGACTATCAGCTCGGAGACCATAGCTGCGGTTACCTTTGACGCTGCATCACAGACAGGAGCGCCTGTGATGGTGTACTCGACGACGAACCTGGGTGCACGAATGGTAAAACGTATTTTTTTCTGATGAATCCAGGTTCTGTTTACAGCATCATGATGGTCGCATCCGTGTTTGGCGACATCGCTGTGAACGCACATTGGAAGGGTGTATTCGTCATCGCCATACTGGCGTATCACCCGTCGTGATGGCATCGGGTGCCATTGGTTACACGTCCCGGCCACCTCTTGTTCGCATTGACGGCACTTTGAACAGTGGACGTTACATTTCAGATGTGTTACGACCCGTGGCTGTACCCTTCATTCGATCTCTGCGAAACCCTACTTTTCAGCAGGATAATGCAGGACCGCATGTTGCCGGTCCTGTACGGGCCTTTCTGTATACAGAAAATGTTCTACTGCCGCCCTGGCTAGCACATTCTCTAAATCTCTCACCAATTGAAAACGTCTGGTCAATGGTGGCCGAGCAACTGGCTTGTCACAATACACTAGTCAGCACTCTTGATGAACTGTGGTATCGTGTTGAAGCTGCATGGGCAGCTGTACCTGTACACGCCATCCTAGCTCTGTTTGACTGAATGGCCAGGCATATTAAGGCCGTTATTACGTCCAGAGGTGGTTGTTCTGGGTACTGATTTCTCAGGATCTATGCACCCAAATTGCGTGAAAATGTAATCACATGTCAGTTCTAGTATAATATATTTGTCCAATGAATACCTGTTTACCATCTGCATTTCTTCTTGGTGTAGCAATTTTAATTGCCAGTCGTGTACAAGCAGAAAAGATATATTTCCGTTTGACCACAGTATCCTCCCTTGAATTTAATGACTGCCTCAGAAACTCAAGGCATGTTTTTGTAGCAATAGCGAGTCTATATGATTTCATACATCCTTAATGATATTCCAGAGATGTTCCTTGCTTCTTGTGTGAATTTTCTGACTGCGTCTGTCCACTTCATCCCACACCATTTCAGTACGATCAGATGCAGGACTGTGGACGGCCACGCCGTATACACTTCTGGAAATGGAAAAAAGAACACATTGACACCGGTGTGTCAGACCCACCATACTTGCTCCGGACACTGCGAGAGGGCTGTACAAGCAATGATCACACGCACGGCACAGCGGACATACCAGGAACCGCGGTGTTGGCCGTCGAATGGCGCTAGCTGCGCAGCATTTGTGCACCGCCGCCGTCAGTGTCAGCCAGTTTGCCGTGGCATACGGAGCTCCATCGCAGTCTTTACACAGGTAGCATGCCGCGACAGCGTGGACGTGAACCGAATGTGCAGTTGACGGACTTTGAGCAAGGGCGTATAGTGGGCATGCGGGAGGCTGGGTGGACGTACTGCCGAATTGCTCAACACGTGGGGCGTGAGGTCTCCACAGTACATCGATGTTGCCGCCAGTGGTCGGCGGAAGGTGCACGTCCCCGTCGACCTGGGACCGGACCGCAGCGACGCACGGATGCACGCCAAGACTGTAGGATCCTACGCAGTGCCGTAGGGGACCGCACCGCCACTTCCCAGCAAATTAGGGACACTGTTGCTCCTGGGGTATCGGCGAGGACCATTCGCAACCGTCTCCATGAAGCTGGGCTACGGTCCCGCACACCGTTAGGCCGTCTTCCGCTCACGCCCCAACATCGTGCAGCCCGCCTCCAGTGGTGTCGATACAGGCGTGAATGGAGGGACGAATGGAGACGTGTCGTCTTCAGCGATGAGAGTCGCTTCTGCCTTGGTGCCAATGATGGTCGTATGCGTGTTTGGCGCCGTGCAGGTGAGCGCCACAATCAGGACTGCATACGACCGAGGCACACAGGGCCAACACCCGGCATCATGGTGTGGGGAGCGATCTCCTACACTGGCCGTACACCACTGGTGATCGTCGAGGGGACACTGAATAGTGCACGGTACATCCAAACCGTCATCGAACCCATCGTTCTACCATTCCTAGACCGGCAAGGGAACTTGCTGTTCCAACAGGACAATGCACGTCCGCATGTATCCCGTGCCACCCAACGTGCTCTAGAAGGTGTAAATCAACTACCCTGGCCAGCAAGATCTCCGGATCTGTCCCCCATTGAGCATGTTTGGGACTGGATGAAGCGTCGTCTCACGCGGTCTACACGTCCAGCACGAACGCTGGTCCAACTGAGGCGCCAGGTGGAAATGGCATGGCAAGCCGTTCCACAGGACTACATCCAGCATCTCTACGATCGTCTCCATGGGAGAATAGCAGCCTGCATTGCTGCGAAAGGTGGATATACACTGTACTAGTGCCGACATTGTGCATGCTCTGTTGCCTGTGTCTATGTGCCTGTGGTTCTGTCAGTGTGATCATGTGATGTATCTGACCCCAGGAATGTGTCAATAAAGTTTCCCCTTCCTGGGACAATGAATTCACGGTGTTCTTATTTCAATTTCCAGGAGTGTATTTCAGTACCGTCTGTTTTATCTTTGATACAATGTATTTCTTGCCAGAACGCCAACCGATGTTTTGGATCATTATGCTGTTGTAATGTGAGTCCTTTTTTCATTAAGTGCAATCCACATGGTATCGTATGATACTGCAGTATACGGTGTTGTGCTTCTGATCCACATGTACTTCTATTTTCACAATGTCGCCAACTCTATCTTTGCAAAACATCTCCAAACCATAATCGAACTCCCCCCCTCGTTTAACTGTAGGTAGAATGCACTGTTGGGCCACCGTTTCTACTTCAGATCGACGAACAAATGTTTTCCTTCTGGTACCAAAAATCTTGAATTTAGATTCATCTGTGAAACTCTTTCACTCTTCATGTATCCACTTACGATGTTTCCTAGCCCATTCTAGTCTCTTCTTCAGAAGGGGATTTCTCGCTGCCACACGTCCTTTCAAGCCAGCGCCAGTCTCCTGTTTCAGTTGAAACATATATGTTTCTCTTGCTCATTTCTACCAATTCTCCCCGAATTTCTGCTGGTCGTTTGGATCTATTTCTCTTATTAGTAATTCTGAAGAATTTGTCATCAGTTTTAATTGTTTTACGATGTCGTCCTGGTCGTGGTAGCCCTTTATTACTACGTGTTATCTTCTTGCGCTGAAGGGTGCATTGCACTCCCCTTATAGACAGGCTACATTGTTACATTTGGGGCATAGATAAACGTGCTTGTCTGAGTGCTACAGTTGCAGCATGTTTATCAATGAATATCTTCATTTTTTTTATCCATACTAACGATGTGCTCTCTGTCAACTGTCACTAAGGAACTGAAGTGCAGTTGCCGTATGGTATGTATCGTACCACTGCTTGTAGTGCACTGAGGACACCACAACACTACAAGGAGCAATCAGTTCAGATAAGTATTATGCATGTACACAAAAGTATTCTGGATAACACAGCATTGAGGTGGAAACAAACACATAAACGTGACATGTTTACCTGTATTGTACTATCCTTTGCTCACTAACGGTAGCAATGGTATTATATGGTATCTATATGGAATTAAATGTCAGTTATTAGGTGTATTGAAATATCCCGATTCGACAGATTGCATATTCGCAGGGTAGTCATTAGCGACCAAGAACCTCGATAGCTGAGAATGCTGCCGCTGTCGAATTCAGACACACACATCCAGACGATTATTCTTCTTTCAGAAGGCGTAACACATTATTCTGAGAAGCATCCAACATTAAAATATGATTTCTGAATGATAAACCCGCTGCGCAATCTCTCCTTATATATATAGATAGTAAAAGGCGTTAATCGTCCCCTTTCGCTGCTGCTGCTGCTGCAATGCAGGAATTCATCTTTTGCACATCCAAACATATGGTCTCCATAATAATCTGATGTTCCTCGCTTACTGCCTCCATGGTATTGCTGTTTCACTGGCCAGCAGTGCATAAGCAGGATGAAATGATTAATTATACTGTTGTTCTCATACATTGAAACGAAAAGTGCAGTTTGTAACCTCCCCCTCACTTATCGACCTTAATGACAGTGAAAAATTAAACCGCGTGTACCTAATGGAAATTTGGGAAAAGCAATCGTCACCGAAGTTAATTTGTCGGTAAAGAGGGAGGAAAGGGCTACATCTAAATGAAAGGAAAAATGCTAATGAAACTGATGGAAATTAATTTTGGAAAGGGGTAAAGTTAATAAAGAAAGTAAATGTGCGGCCGTTACGTTAACAATTAACTAGCGGTAATTAGATATTTGAGATCTGGGGGAAATTACGGTCGCCAGTCCTAAGGACAATTACTATAGTAACTGAAAAAGAAAGGTTATTACACATACAATTAGCACTAGAAGCGTGGCAACTGAAGGTTGACACGTGTAGTGTGATAACCGAAAGTTTGTCAGAAGTAATAAATTTCGCTACACTCTGACTTAATTTAGCAAAAGAATTAATAAAACCGAAAAATCGAAAGTTAATTTAGGGACTGAAGTTAATAGTGAGGTTTCTTTCTGAAGCACATCGAAATTCAGTAAAATACGGTTAGTCTTGGACTACCTCAACAATCATTTCAAAAGCTACTTGAATCTACGCAATTTAGAAATAAGAGATTTAACTTTGAACTTGAATCAAATGATTCTGAACAATTAACAATAGTAAAATTTAGTACGTACCAAGCTGAGCTGCAGTCACAGGTAAGCTAAAATACGGTAACAAAACTCGCACTCTTAATTTGTGCTTGTGTAATCTAAATATTGTAGCCAGCTATGAATACCTTAACTGAACTTTGAAATTAAAGCAGTGAAGTCGAATGATGCTGGCGTTTGAATTTCAACGACATTCGGGTTCATTCCGGAAAAGGAAGGGACCCTGCTTGGTAATGCAATTGGGACAATGAGCAGCAAACGTTCATGCTAAGTTGCTGTAATTTTGTGATGCAACAATTTTAAAAGTTTGAAAAGCTGAGGTCTGCCATACAGTTCTAAAACTTTACGTGCTTCCAGTCTTCCTTGTTGGTTGATTGAAGGTTTGAAGCCGTCGATCGAGGAGGTGGCGACAGTCACTCATTGTTGGCCGTCGCTGTTGCAGAAGCTGGATGTTGGCGCGCCTTCTTCTCCACACGGTCACCAGACGAAACGGGCTCTTGATGTGCGCCAGCTAATGCTTCCCGTCCGCGACACCATGTCAGAAACTATCATCGCAAGTCGAGCGCAATTACATGCTGCCAAACCCCGAAAGCGCGGCAACGCGCGGGAGCGTCACACAACACACCTGCTCCACTCGCTACTCCAGCCAGACTCCCTCTGCTCTGCCCGCGCTCCACCCGGCAGAGTTAACACTACCAAAGATCCTAAACACTTTGGTTCTCCACACGACCTATCGATGTAATGGTTCGATAGCATAGGTTTCCCTAGGCCAGACCCAGCGTATAAATACAAAACAAACCATTTATAAATCGACATAAATGCATAAATATATACAAATAGGAAAACAATTACAATATATAAAGACACAGAAATGTCATATCTTCGGGTAACAAAATAAGGAAAAATCTATAGTACAATAGATGGAAATAGAGGGATATGCATTTCCGGCGTTACACGTGCCCCACATTGTCTGAGGATGTTCGTGTAACCTAAACAGACTCAGAAAATGTCCCAAAAACGAAACAGCGGAAATGCATATGCTCAAAACATCAAGTAAATTTAGTATTCGTTTAATTAACCATAAATCAATTTTTAGACCATAATAATTGAGTGGAGCCACTTCTAATCTTAATCCACTCTGTCATCTTACCACAAAAGAAAACAGGTTGACAACATATTAAAATTCATAGAAAACATAGAAAATGGTTTAGCTATTCTAAAATCGTCAAAATTCCTAACAGTACCAAGAAATGGAATTCTATTTGCAAAATTAACCAGAGTACATGGTCATAAAAAATAGGTATATCAAAATACGCAAATTAATAATTAATGACATAGAATACGAATTTTTATATAACCTTTTCATTATTAATATTCGCGTCATGAGAGTCCACTTAACGCTAAACAAGAAAATAATATACAGCAGATCGAAAAAAACAAAAATTGACAGCAGAATTCTTTCACATCTGCTGTCCAGGAAGAAAAACAACTCCGCCTTCCTTAGTCGCAAGTACAAAGAATGCCGACAGCGGCACAAGAGCCGACAGCTGCACAAGAGCCGACAGCGGCTCCGCCTCGCTAGTATTGTTGCGCCCGCCTGTGCGGCACGCTTGATCTCACTCGCCCTTGTAACGGAATTGCAGAACATCCGTTTCACTGAATTCTTTCGGAAAAACCCACTCCCGAGTAATCTCAAGGAGTCCATTAATACTATCACAGTGGATTAATCAACACTGTCCATCATCACACGCATGTACTAGCCTGAAACTTAAAACAGCGTTTAAGTACATCGGCAATGACTAGTAAAACACATATTCATGAAATCTTACAGCTAGTTACAAAATCATATTTATATTGCTTAATCTACTGTGACTCAGCTGAAAACTTAAAGTAGCAGCTTGGATTTTTCAGTTGATAAATAATCACTCTCTCTTAAATCATTTAGTCAAAATTAATTACTTATTAATTACAACTTCTTTAATGTCCTCTTGGTCAGGCAAACGCATGGCAATCTATCAAATTCTTAAATCTTACACTCTATATTTACATACTGTACAAATTACCCTTCTGTGGTATTAATCAATCCTAGGTTGGTACAATTTCAAGTCTACAATGGTCCGTATACCTAATAGTTTTCCAGAGTTTGGATACTCTAAGCAATAAGCATTTGTGTGAGGTATACCAATGACTTTATATGGTCCATTATAAACAAACTTAAATTTAGAGATTTCATTGTCTATCTCGCTCGATTTCTCATTAGCTTTCACAAGTACTAAGCCTCCGATTGCAAACTTAGCAAAACGCGCTTTAGCGTCATGACGACGTATGCGAGCATCGGCTTTTAGCTTCATTACTTCTCGCAAACGATCTGTTTTCACACCAATACTAATGTCAATCCGTGGAGGGAATTTGATTATCTCTTCCACTAAACTTTTACTTCTGTCATCTAACAGGATTTCCTCTGGAGAAAATCCCGTAGATTCATGTCTCAGGGTGTCCATAATTCTCTCAAATACTGCTACATATTTGCCCCATGCCCTATGGTTGTGATGGCAATAGGTACGGCAAAGTCGGCCTAGCTCGCGCATATACCCTCAGCGGGTTTCCCAGCCGGACAATAAGCTGAAATATGGATCACCTCGACCCCATTACTTTCCATGCCTTCATTCCACAACTTGGAAGTAAATTGTGCCCCATTGTCTGATAGAACCGCCTTGGGCTTGCCAATATGAACAAAATACTCGTTCACAATCTTGCTATAGACCGCTTTGGCTGTAGCTTTCCTAATCGGGTATAGTTTGATGAACTTGGAAAAAGCTTCTAGCACTACTAAAATGTAGGCAAACTTTCCTGATGACTTGGGCAAAGGTCCGTACAAGTCCACGCACAGTAATTCAAAGGTGTCGTTAGGCCTTATACTTTGCATAGGACCACGACTCGTACAGTTGGTAACCTTCCCCTTCTGACATAAATCGCAAGTTTTCACTCTGTCAGTAACGCGTTTTAACATGTTAAAATGCGCTACTTCACTCAGCTTTTCCGCACATTTCTTTGGTCCACAGTGACCATAGGCCAAATGGTAGTAGTCTATTATTTCCGTGACGTATTTGGTGGGCCAGCATACCCGCCAAATATTACTATCTTCATCCTTACGTATATACAAGATATGATCGTATATCTTGTAATACTTCCTTAATTTCTCTCCTTCTGGACTCCTTTCGTCATATCGGGTTTTCACCATATTTAAACAACCGTCCTCGTTCTCATGACGACGTAGATTCTTACAGATGTTCATTATTAATTTACGTCCCTCAACTTCTTTAAAATAGTATAATTTGACCACTCCATCTGTCTCATCTTTCGATAGATCTTGATTAGACTCGGGCAACCGCGATAGCGCATCCGCTACGCAATTGTCGGTCCCTTTTACGTAACAGATGTCATAGTTAAATTGCTGTAAATACAGCGACTACCTAGTCAGTCTTTCGTGAAGTAGTTTACAATCCTTCAGATAAGTGAGCGCCTTATGGTCCGTATGAATAATCACCTTACGGTCCCATAGGTAACCCTTGAACTTCTTGAATCCCCACACGATATCGAGACACTCTTTCTCAGAAATCGTGTAGTTTCGCTCACTTTTTGATAAAATTCGACTCGCGAACGCTATCGTCCGGTGTTCCTTATCCTCTCCTTTACCAACTTATTGGAACAGTTCTACCTCCACCCCGTAATTCAACGAATCCGATCCCAGATGGAAGGGTAGCGATAAATCAGGATGAAATAGTATGTTAGATCTTAACAACTCGTCTTTTAATCTCTCGAAAGCGGCCTGACACAGTCAGTCCACACAAACGGAACATTTTTGCGTAAGAGGTTATTCAAATTTTCATCATTAAACACTTGTCCTTTTACAAATTTACGGTAAAATCCTGTGAGCCCTAGAAAACTTTTTAACTGTTTCCTAGACTTGGGTGGAGGACAATTCCTTATTGCCTCTAGTTTCTCTGGGTCTTTCGTAATACCAGCGGTGGTAATTACATGCCCTAAAAATTTCAGTTCCTGCTTCACAAATTCGCATTTCTTTAGCTTTAGAGTCATTCCGCCATGGCGCAGTGCTCTAAAACTTCATCTAACAGGTCACAATGGTCATGTCAAGTGGCATTGGCCAACAATAGGTCGTCAACATATACAGTTAATCTTGAACTCAAAGCCGGTCCTAGCACTTTATCTAGGGCCCTGATGAATACGAACACAGATATATTAAGTCCAAACGGCAGTACTCTATACTGATAACACCTGCCCGCGAACAAGAAGGCGGTGTATGGCCTAGATTCTTCTTCGAGTTCTATTTGCCAGTAACCAGCCGTCAGATCGAGGCTAGTCATGAACTTAACGTCATGAAAATGTTGCAAAATCTCCTCCATACTCTCTGGTCTGTCTGTTTCGCGTTGAACGACCCTATTCAACGTGCGTGCGTCAATCACAATACGCACACTACCATCCCGTTTTGCTACAATGACCAAACCGTTATTGTATGGACTCGTACTTCTTTCAATCACTCCCTATTCGATCATCTTATCTATCTCCCGTTGCACTGCTTCCTTTTTGGACAGCGGTATAGCATACGGTCTCACGAAGAATGGTTCGTGCGGAATTACATGCAACTTGCCTTTATATCCTTCCACAAGTCCCTGTTTGTCTGAAAACACACTCTTATTCCTCATTATCACTTCATACAGGCCTCGTCTTTGTTCGTGTATTACGTTTGACACACCGTCTACAATACTTTCCAATTCACTTTCTACACTATTGTCAATGCCGAGATTCATCACATTACAGTAGTTCTAATTCATACCTACATCAATACCATCCGGCCAGTTAACAATGTGTATAGGCTGGTATTGCCTATGCACACCGTCTCCTGCCTCGTCAAAGCTAACTACTATTGTTTTATCTTGTGACGTACATGTCAAAGTTTTGCTTTCGCAATTAATCACTGCACGGTACTTTAATAGCCAATCTAACCCGATAATTACTTCCGTAGTTAAGTCTTGCACGACGACAAACTCTTGTTCAAATCGTGTCCCACATATCTCGAAGTTGACAAAAATCTGTTTTGTGACCGGTTTACTGGCCTTCCCAGTAGCACCGATAATTTTCACTCCTGTTATTGGCATAACTACGATACCAGGTCTGTCTTTCAGTAACTCAAATATTTTCCCAGATACAGCACTCAATTCTGCACCGGTGTCAATCAACACGTTTAGTTGTAGGCCGTGCATATTAACAGACACTGCTATCTGTCTACACTTGTCCTCGTCTGTTTCTTTATTTTCCCACAGTAAATCCTCGTCTATATCCAGGTCACTCCAGAAAAAAACCATCCGGCTTTGATCCTAAATCCGGCTTATCTGGCGGCCTTTTCAGCTTCTGTTCACATACAGTTTTAATTTCAACACGTTTGTCCTGAGGCTTAGTCTGTAGCTTCGCCTCCAATACCGAAACCTTTTCCTGTAACTCGTCAACTAGTGAGTGTTGCTTTGCTATCAATTCACTAATTGTCACCTTCGTTAATTCCACTTTGGCCAGATTGAACTCTTCTGCCAATCTACCTGGAGGAATGCGCCCAGTAGTATCTGCAATTACTTCCTCTGGATCTGCGCAACCCACACTGCTACCGTCTGACCGTATAACGTCAGCTCTAACCTCATACACGCTGTAATCTACGTGATTTTCTACCAATCGTGTCCGGCTATCACTAAAATTTTCGTAATCTTACTCCTTAATACTCTCGCAATGTTTGAACTGGAGGTTTGCGTCGGATGGGTCGGCTACTTCTACCACTACAACTTTCGGTAAGGTCTGCCGTTAGGGCCAGAACTTTCCGTTACTACTTCAACATCTAACTCCTGCGGGACGAAACACGACGAATCTTGCTCGTGCTCCCCATTAACATCAACTGTTTCTGGTAAAGTCTGCCGGTTAGGGCCAGAACTTTCTATCATTTCACAAACACTATCTTCCTGCGGGACCAGACGCGGAAAATCCTGCACGCGCTCCCCATAAACACTTCTCCCATACAGGCCCCTATAATCTCTTAGTTCGTCGTATAAGCGACCGAACTGCCTTTACCAGACCTCATCCCTCTGTGCATCCCCTCGCTCAATGACGGACGTGTTATCCGACATCTGACCTTCTCTCAACAATTGCGAATCATTCTTAAACTCAATCTCCATTTCCGCTGTGGGTGTTACAGCTGCCACTTTATAATCGTTTTCCGGAACACTACTTAAATTGTTCTCACTGACAGTGAATGTATTTTCTACTGCCGTGTCTACAGCTGATCTACTACTTGTGGGCGCACTCCTTTCTCTTAACACTGGCACACTCTCCCACCGTTGAATATTCCATACGGAATTTTCGTAACGACGACACCTGGGTTTTCTCCTGTTATTGGGCCTCCAAAATTTCTCCACGCCCGGTCGGCCCCTCACCAGCGCGGCTAATGGTTTCCCTGTCTCGTCCCAGCAGATACGCTCCCCGGATGCTGCTGAGGCGGCTGATCACACCCTCTGGCGTTATTATTATTCTGCGAAGCCCGTATCACGCTAGTATGATACTGGTTTCCGTCATTCCTGTTATTATTTGCATTGTACCGATTGTTATTACGGTCCGAACCATTATTGTTATTGCTGCCATGGTTGCAGTATGCATTATTCCCATGGTTATCGTTGTTGTGGTTGCTGTGGTACCCGTTGTTGTTACCACGGCCTCTACCAGTACCGCGATTATTGCGCCAATTGTCCTCGTCCTCAACTCTTTCCAGGAAATCATTGATTGTCCTGTAATTGCTTCCTACGTAGCGTTTTGTATCATCTGGAAGCTTCATGTAGAGTTCCCAGACTATTTCGGTTTCCGTGCGGCGATCACGCAAATATTCCAACTTGCGGATCCAGCCCTCACAAAACTCCTTCATCGAGCCGCGCGAATTCGCATCGAAAGGCCTCGATACGACAAATTCGCGCCAGACACTTTGCTGTTTTTGCTCTGACCAGTATTCAGCCAGAAACAAATTCTTAAACTCGTCAAAAGTCAGGTTCGTAATCTTGAGGTTTAAGTCCCAACGCTTGGCGTCACCAGCCAACACATCAATAACCACATTAATTTTTCTCTCATTAGTCCATGATCTGGGTAAAACTCTTTCACAATTTTTAATGAAATCTGTCGCGTGTATACCGCCTTTTTTCAAGGGGTCGAACCGCTCCTCTTTCGTCAACAAATCCGAACTATGTGCACAGATTGGCACATAGCTCTGTTTTCCGTCAAGTTTCTTTTCTAATTCCGACACTCTCGTAATTACTTGGCAAGTGGTTGTCGCAAGCGTTTCTACTTCCCTTTTTTTCTCTTCGCAGGTATTACTCTGCTTTGTCACTTTGGTATCTACTTCGGATACTAAAGCCTTTAAAGTTTCCACCTTCTTTTGATCCTCTTTTTTCACTAATTGAATTTGTTCCGTCACCTTATTCTCGATGATCGGAGGAACTGCTTCTCCTACACTTTTCTCGATTCTGCTAATTTCGGAATAAAAACGAGTATTTATGCTCGCAATTTCGGCCTGAACGCCTATCATTTCCTGTTTAAGATTACCGATTTCGGTCTAAATCACAACAATATCTTCTTTGATTTTATCAACTTTTGTGTTAAAAACTCCAACATTGTTGTTAACAACATTAATAGCTTTGTTCTGATTGTCTAGCTTTCGTTCAATTTTTTCAGACTGAGCTTCTTGCTTGGCAGACTGAGCTTCTTGCTTGGCAGCCTGAGCTTCTTGCTTGGCAGCCTGAGCTTCTTGCTTGGCAACCTGATCTTCTTGCTTGGCAGACAGAGCTTTAATTTCTGCCGATTGACTCTTGATTTCGTTAGTCAAAACATTCAATAAATCAGTTAAATTCCCGAAAACTACCGGTTTTACTTCCGTAGCGGCTTCCTCTTTAATTGGCCCCCCGTATTCGTCATCAAGGGATTCAGATTTGATTTTCACTTCCGATTCCGAAACATTTTCTAAAGTTTGGAATTCCATTTCTGCTCTTTGTTGCGTTTAGGCGGTCGCGTCTTTCATGCTAGCCGCCTGCCCCTGAACAATGGGTATCGCGGTGCGCGTTTCCCACAGTTCGACCGATTGTTCCGTATCCAAGTCTACCAAATTTTGGCAATTGTTGCCTTCACTCATTTTAATAATTTTCAATATAAATGCCAAATCTCAAATCTAATTAGGATTCCTCACACTAATATTCTCGCTGACGTATCGACCATTTCGTAACCAGTACTTTGTTACGAGATTTGCACAATGCAAAATTCGTGTCCAGAACAACCTCAAATCTGAAGATTGTCCTGTCACCAGGTCGCCACGTGTAACCTCCCCCTCACTTATCGACCTTAATGACAGTGAAAAATTAAACCACGTGTACCTAATGGAAATTTGGGAAAAGCAATCGTCACCGAAGTTAATCTGTCGGTAAAGAGGGAGGAAAGGGTTACATCTAAATGAAAGGAAAAATGCTAATGAAACTGGTGGAAATTAATTTTGAAAAGGGGTAAAGTTAACAAAGAAAGTAAATATGCGGCTGTTACGTTAACAATTAACTAGCGGTAATTAGATATTTGAGATCTGGGGGAAATTACGGTCGCCAGTCCTAAGGACAATTACTATAGTAACTGAAAAAGAAAGGTTATTACACATACAATTAGCACTAGAAGCGTGGCAACTGAAGGTTGACACGTGTAGTGTGATAACTGAAAGTTTGTCAGAAGTAATAAATTTCGCTACACTCTGACTTAATTTAGCAAAAGAATTAATAAAACCGGAAAATCGAAATTTAATTTAGGGACTGAAGTTAATAGTGAGGTTTCTTTCTGAAGCACATCGAAATTCAGTAAAATACGATTAGTCTTGGACTACCTCAACAATCATTTCAAAAGCTACTTGAATCTACGCAATTTAGAAATAAGAGATTTAACTTTGAACTTGAATTAAATGATTCTGAACAATTAACAATAGTAAAATTTAGTACGTACCAAGCTGTGCTGCAGTCACAGGTAAGCTAAAATACGGTAACAAAACTCGCACTCTTAATTTGTGCTTGTGTAATCTAAATATTGTAGCCAGCTATGAATACCTTAACTGAACTTTGAAATTAAAGCAGTGAAGTCGAATGATGCTGGCGTTTGAATTTCAACGACATTCGGGTTCATTCCGGAAAAGGAAGGGACCCTGCTTGGTAATGCAATTGGGACAATGAGCAGCAAACGTTCATGCTAAGTTGCTGTAATTTTGTGATGCAACAATTTTAAAAGTTTGAAAAGCTGAGGTCTGCCATACAGTTCTAAAACTTTACGTGCTTCCAATCTTCCTTGTTGGTTGATTGAAGGTTTGAAGCCGTCGATCGAGGAGGTGGCGACAGTCACTCATTGTTGGCCGTCGCTGTTGCAGAAGCTGGATGTTGGCGCGCCTTCTTCTCCACACGGTCACCAGACGAAACGGGCTCTTGATGTGCGCCAGCTAATGCTTCCCGTCCGCGACACCATGTCAGAAACTATCATCGCAAGTCGAGCGCAATTACATGCTGCCAAACCCCGAAAGCGCGGCAACTCGCGGGAGCGTCACACAACACACCTGCTCCACTCGTTACTCCAGCCAGACTCCCTCTGCTCTGCCCGCGCTCCACCCGGCAGAGTTAACACAACCAAAGATCCTAAACACTTTGGTTCTCCACACGACCTATCGATGTAATGGTTCGATAGCATAGCTTTCCCTAGGCCAGACCCAGCGTATAAATACAAATAATATTCACAAAACAAACCAATTATAAATCGACATAAATGCATAAATATATACAAATAGTAAAACAATTACAATATATAAAGACACAGAAATGTCATATCTTCGGGTAACAAAATAAGGAAAAATCTATAGTACAATAGACGGAAATAGAGGGATATGCATTTCCGGCGTTGCAAGTTCTATGTAGATTCTTGGGGCTTATGGGCTTACACATTGTTTTCCCGAATTAGGCTTTCAGATAGATATGCTTAGTCTGATGGCTCCTTAGTGAAAGGTCTGCTTCTCCTATTAGTTCTCCCGCAGTATGACGAGTAGACATTAACCAAAATAGATCTCCCACTTTGCAGCGGGGTCAACACTGTTACGTAGCTTTTTGACACATTAAATCTCTTGTGTCGGACCCAGACTCGTAGCGAAACCATTCGCTTGCGCAGACGGTGCTCTTAGCGGCTGTGCACACTATTTTAGCCTCTTCTGAAATTTCGCAATAGCCCACACCCCATTTCGTAATTAAAACCTTTCGCAGTGGGTTTTTATAATACTTCTATTAAAAAGTCACTATTGGTTTCGCATGAATGGAGATGGATCTTCAGGTGATAGATTTTTAAAAAGTCATGGCGCGCCAAAGTGGTTGCTTAGAGCCAAGTCCAATCGTTCATCGTCTATATAAAACCGATCGAATGTTAAAAGCGGTTGTCTACGGTTAAACTGACTGGGATAGCGCAACAGCATGCCGTAGACGACATACAAGTGTGCACTTTGCCAGGTAATGATTTATGTTGGTTAAACTGTAGTCTAGGCTGTGGCTAAGCCTTTTCTCCCAGGACAGTTCCTAGTCGACAAAAAAATCTATCAATGGCTATAGACCACTACCTAACGAAAAGCGTTCGACACCTACTAGTGGACATTAATATGGGCTACGTCCGCTTTTCGCCTCTCTGAACGCTTGAATTCTGTTGGGGACATTGTCAATGAGCTGTCTGAATGTCTATGGAGGAACTGTAGCTCGTTCTTCCTCAAGAGCCGAAACTAGAGGAGGCAGTGATGTTACGCGCTGACGTCTGGAGTGAAGTCGACATTCTAACTCAGTATACATTAAATTTATTGACACATTTAATGAATTTGCAGTTGCGAATAAGGACTATCATCAGCTGTAGAATAGAAAGACGAAAGTGAACATTTTTGGCGGACTGGGGCTCGAACTTGGATTTCCTTTTTATCGCGAGATGTCGCCTTACCATTTGGCTAACCGTGCACGACTCAACGCCGGATCCAAACTTCCATATGTCGTCAACCACGCGTTTACGACCTGTACTAGTACATCCATTACGTATGTTGCCGTACAGGTCAGACGCTGTACTTGACAGTCGCTTGCGCGGTATCGGCAGATAAATACGATATTGCAGTGCCTCTGTTTTTCTGATTACGACGTAAAGTTCCTCTGGACATGGAGTGCCTATTCCTTAGGAGATTCATGCGTGTTCAAAGGAACTTTGCATCGTATTCAGAATAACACAGGCACTACAATATCATATGTATCGTATTGTAACTAAGTAGTCGTCAAACGTTTTTTTCCTGAGCCAATACTGACATTGAAGGTTGGCAGATCAGACCGCGTATGTATCGGTCTTATTATTAACTGGTAAGCTACATAAGACAGTATATTATGAGATCCCAATAAGATAGCTATAGTAACGACGCTATAACTTGCCTGCCGGTCCCCAAGTACTGATCGTTAAAAGTCGGCTCTATTCGGAACACTTCGTGTTGATTGTTCTCTGTTTCAAACTGCTACTACCCTTAGCGATCCTAAAGTTTTAACACTGTAATTGCTGACGGAGCGCTATTATGTTGTCTGTATGAACGGATGAGTTACTGATTAACACTCTGTTGGCCACGCCAGTTTTGCCATTTCTTAGAATGCCGGTCATTTTTACGGTTTTCAGTATTTGTTTTTATTAAGGAGGCTAGCCAACATTTAACTGTGATACTAACCTTTGCTGAAAATCAGAAATTCTTCTCGATTACATTTATAATCTGTTACACATTTCTTTCACGTAGTATAATGTTTTTGTGTGATACACTTTAAAGAGAAACAGGGCATTTTGCTTAATGCTAAGTTGCATTCGCTGCACTCGTGTGTACTGTCTTTTCCCGTTGTTTTTCCTGTTTGCCTATAACAAATAGAAAAAAACGTTTCATGAGTCAGAAAATGAAGAAACATCAGAAAAGAACTCAACGTTTCAGGGAATGATTTACGAAATCAAAACGAGAAATACGCGTTTGAAGTTTGACACAGTTCTTCTTGCACAAAGTCAGGATCATCATTTGAATCATCGATATCGTCATCCACTCTGTCATTGTCAACAAAATTTAGCTCCAAATCACAGGAAATTTTGCACTCCTTAAGACAACATGAAGCCATGTATTTCGTTTCTTTACATACTGAACGAATAGCTGCCACTCTGCAGTAGCTTGATTTCATGCAAAAAATGGCTTTACTAGAAACTATATACCAAACGCAGCACAACGAAGACCGATGTATCCTGTCAATATATGTGATTTCGTATTGAAAATCGGGAGACACTTTATCTCATCACACTTCGATGTCAACAGTCTACCGAGATTTTCGCGTCCTGTGAATAGACGGAATTGGCAGTCAGTGTTAATGACAGCAAAAGACACTTTTATTTAAACGCATTATGCAACAGGAGACAGTGTTAACAAATATTCACTAAATATTTTGAATGTCATTTCTCTTCTATTCATTGCGTTGTATTACAACAACCTTAATTTAGTTTCATATTTATTACTACAAATATTTATCGTATTTGAAGAAGACCGTGTCTACAATGCGCATTCTCAAATCGACTTTTTTCCGTTTGATATTTTTACCATAACAGCTGACACACAAAGTACATACGCGAATGAGTTGTCAGCACTGGAAAACGGAGAATTCACCCTCTAAGCCCGCTGCAGCCACCCTACTTACCCCTCTGTCAATGAGGCAAGTGGCCAAATTTACTTAGCTTATGACCGAATTCACCAACACCAATTAAAATTAAGCACGTCCCAAAATATTACGCTCTCTGTAAGTATTCTTGTTTGTTACTGAGCAGGATAACACCACTCTCCAAAAAGCTCTTAACGTTAGTTCACGTTTTCCGATTCGGCCGTAAGTTGCTAGATGCATATTATTACAAAACAGAATCGCGGGTCTCACAAACATTTGATTGTTGCCGCATGCGGGACTCGGGCCGCTGTTTGAGGACCACTGTTCTAACTAATCAAGAAGTGTTCCATTCGGTTGAAGTCAGACAGTGGTTGGGTCAGTTCATCTCAAAAATGTTATTCTCCACAAACACTTGCCTCACAGATGCTGCTTTATGACAGGCTCATTACATGAGGTCTTAGTTTAGCTGTGGTTGTTCCTTTGCGTTTCTACTTCACAATCGTATCCCCAACAGTCGACTACTAATTAGTTCACACTTGAAGTCACTGAATTCTCTTGACCGACCCGTTCTCTGTTACTTCTCCTGTACTTCCCATCTCCTTTCATCATGGCGGGTCGGCTCCCTCGTGACACCTGGTGGTCAATTCTGCACTAGATAGGTGTGTCCGAATACATTAGATCAGGTAGTGTGTATTAAGAACATGGATATACAAGGGTGTTTGATAAGTCTTTTAAGTTTTCATGAAAGAATGGAACATTTTTGTTGTGGCTTCACGCTTGGTAAGCTTGACTGTTCCAAGCATCGTATTCACCAACGTACAGTTCTGAATTGGTCAGTGTGTCAACTGCAACTGAAATAGGAGTAAGCCGAGTTTTGTTCTGTTATTAAACATTTTCATTTGAAGGGTTGGATTGGTACGCAAATCAAAACACAACTGGACGAAGCTCACGAGATCAATGATTCCTCGCTGAAGACCCTTTACTCTTGGATTAATGAATTGAAACAGGGGTGGACAAGCAAAGAAGATGAAACGGGCTCCGGCCACAAAGGAAATCATTGATAAAATCCATCATATGGTAATGCGAGAAGCCGAGTAAAAATTCGTGAAATTGGTAAGACTGTGGGCGTCACAACTGAGCGAGTGCATAATAGTCTCCACGGAGATTGGGTACGAAGAAGCTATGTGCGAGGTTGGTGGCGTAATTACTCAAAGTCCACGAAATGCGCATCTGGTACAACATTTCAGTACAATGTCTGGCGGTGTTTAATCGCAATCCTCTAGACATTTTACGCCGATTTGTGACTTTGCTGAAACCTGGATCCATCTTTATCCACCAGAGTCAAAACGGCAGTCAAAGTAATTAAGGCTGGTGGAAGTGCACCGAAGAAGGCAAAGTCCATATTTTCAGATGGTGAGGTGATGACCACTGTATTTTGGGATTCCCGAGGAGTAATCCTCATGGATTACTCAGGGCAAGACATTACCATAGGTGGGACCCATTATGCTTTATTGGTGGATCTCAGTTGAGCCTCCAAACACTGCTTATACATCACTAGTGAATTGCAGACGCAGTCCACGAAACACATTGGGACCTCCAACTAATTGCTGTTTATTGAACTGTCCAGCCAGGTCAATATCAATTGCTTTTAAGCTCTGATACACAGGTACACTATGCCGCCAGCGACGACGGTAACCTAGATGTCGCAGAGGCATTGCTGAAGCACGTAATATTCCTGACTTGGAGTATTTTATCTGTGCCAGTCGCACCGCCATCTTGGCCAAAGAGCTTGAGCGGCACAGATAAAATACTCCAAGTCAGAGATATTATATGCAGTTCAAGGTCACACGCTGCCTAGCACAAAACCAAGTCCTCACTACATATATCATTTTTGTTAATATTTTTTTTTTTTTAAAAAGGAGATAAGGAAAGGAGATAAGGAACTTTACTGTCTATAATACAACATACAGTCACCATTGATCTTTATTTTACAATTGCCATTTCCGACTTTGCCCCATATAAACAGGTACTCATCAGCATTTAATTTCTTCTTCTTCCTGGTAGACAAAGTGAATGGCATGCTGGAAACCAATGTACCATAAGGCTGTTTAGCCAACAGTCCTGTAGTCTCAGCAATACTCCAAGTCTTCCAGGCCAGAATGTTAGCATCTGGAAATGCTTCAAGGCCACCATAGTCTGCATGATTGCCCCAAATAACAGCCAAGGTAAGCCATGTTGAGCCTCCAAACACTGCTTGTACATCACAAGTGAATTGCAGATGCAGTCCACAAAACACATTGGGATCTCCAATTAATTGCTGTTTACTAAACTGTCTAGCCAGGTCAATATCAATTGCTTTTAAGCTCCGATACACAGAAACACTACGCCGCCAGCGACGACGGTAACCTAGACGTCGCAGAGTGTTAACGTGCTTCAACAATGCCTCTGCAACATCTAGGTTACCGTCGTCGCTGGTGGCGTAGTGTACCTGTGTATCGGAGCTTAAAAGCAATTGATATTGACCTGGCTGGACAGTTTAATAAACAGCAATTAATTGGAGGTCCCAATGTGTTTCGTGGACTGCGTCTGCAATTCACTTGTGATGTACAAGCAGTGTTTGGAGGCTCAACATGGCTTACCTTGGCTGTTGTTTGGGGCAATCATGCAGACTATGGTGGCCTTGAAGCATTTCCAGATGCTAACATTCTGGCCTGAAAGACTTGGAGTATTGCTGATACTACAGGACTGTTGGCTGAGAAAGGCCAAAGTTGGCATTTAAAAATGTGCTCTTTCACCAGGATAATGCACCATCGCACACGACAGCGGTAACAATCGCGAAAGTGCATGAATTGGGTTTTGAATTATTTTCTTATCCACCATATTCACGAGACTTGGTCCCAAGTGACTTCTTCCTGTTCTCTAACTTGAAATTTTGGCTTTCTGGGAAGAAATTTTCATCAAGTGAGGAAGCAGGAGTTGCAGTCAACGAGTGTTTTGCAGTGTTTGAGAGACTTTTTGCCGACGGCATGAAAAAGCTGGAGGATCGCCGGCACCAGATGTAGGCCCCTCAAAGCACTATGTCGAGAAGTAAGGTGAGTTGTTTATGGAACTAACGTTTTTCGTGTTTCTTTACGAGGCTCTGTATGCAAAAAACGGAAGAGTGGCTCGAAAGAGGACTGGCAAGAGAAGCGGAGCGCGGAAAGTGGTGTCGCAGCCGTCTGCAGCCGTCATAACAGCGCGTTGAGAAACGAGCGAGAGCAGCCTGCCGTCCCGGGCAGAGCGCGACTAATGAGAGGGAGGAGGCCGCGCCGCCTGGCAGAGGCACGGCGCCGTCACGCGCGGCCCGACGCTCCGGCAGCAGCTGTGGAGCGCGCCGCCACCTACTGCCATGCTCCCACTGCGAAGTAAGGCGCTGCTGCAGAGACTCGCTGTACACTGGACGTCTTGCGGCATTTCGAACGAAAGGCGCAGCACATCTCCTGTCAAGGGGCTTCCAGTAACTGTCGCTTAGTCTGACGGGTCAAACTCCTATACTGGTACACACTGTAACTGGGTAACCTCTTTTGATGCTAGTCAATTGTCAGGATGAGCATTACTGCAAAGGTCATTTGATTCTAAAGCATTCTGTCAGGGTGAAAAACACCAAATACATTACTTTTTCTCTCTTAACAACACTTGGGCAGGGTGGGTTCTTCTTTGGCTCGGGTATGAGGTAGAATGAAACAGCATTTTTACATAAGATAACTTTTACTGAAAGATTTGTACAATGGTTTCCTTACTGGATAGTTCTGGCTGGGAGAGTGGCAGCTGTGTCGTTATCGAAGCCTTCTGCTGCGTGAGCAGCGGCGTCTGATTGCGCCTGGCGGTGTGTATCTCGTGTCGCTGTTTCGCCCAGTTGACTGGAGACGCGCATCGTGAGGTGGCCCGTTTAATTATTGAGAACGAAGTCGTGAATCGGATGGTGATACCCTGGATGTGGCGTCCCAGTGTTTCTCTTCTCTATGCGGCCGCGTGTGTCAGTGTTCTGCGTCGGCCAGCGGAGCGGCGCGGCAGTGGAAGGCCAGTGTCCTGGACTCGAACAACGGACTCCAGCTTGCCAGTCTTCGGCTGTCAGATCTTCATCACCAGCTCACAGCTGACTGCTAATGTGAGGCCGTCTCCTTTCCATCCTCACGAGTCACCCGGGTACGTAAAAATCAGTCTTCAAATACCTATCTTCTGTCTTCTGGCAGCGAGGCTGCTGCTTGCTATTCCATTACAGCGGCGGACTTGGTGCTTCTGTGTACGATGTAGTCTCTTCCTGCATGACGGTCTTCAGCATCAACTGAACTGTACTGGAACTGAACTCGAACCAAAACTGAACTGAAAACTACTCGGGCTCACTGCATCTCGTGTATTTATTTACTTCAGTTCACTGGAGGTGAACGACTTCACGGTCATTGCCTCTTCTGTCACGTTGAAAAGCTTCTCGAAGAATCGTCTTAACGTCGGTCATTGGCTCTTGGAATGTAGGCGAGGGCCTTTGGTCACAAGTGACAATTGAGAAACACGTGAGCTAGTCGGGCAATGCCCTGACGGCTGAAGCCACAGCTTCCGCTTATGTGGGGAGGGCGATGGCTTCTCCTCAACGTGCTGACTTGCAAGCGCCGGCCATTACCACTGCTGCTCTGCTCGCTGTTTGCCAGTGTGTAACTCTTCTAAACTAAACTAAGTTTTTCATTTATTTTCTTATTTCTACTTCACTTCACATTGATTTCACTAATTTATTTACCTATCTTAAGTACCACTCAACAACCCTTTGCATGTCGCCATCAATAAGTGACATCAGAGTTTGAAAACAATCAACATAAACAAACAAACCGACAGTCTAATTCGGATTAACGTAATTTGGTTGGTTAGTAACCGTTTAAACTGTATATCAGTTTCTAGGATATTTTGACTATGAGACAGGAAAACTAATTAGGTAAGGTACAGGAGGCCAAGGTGTTGTGCCACACTCTCTAGTGGTGGCGGAATTTAATCAATAAAGGGCAGTTAGGTTACTCAAAGCATAAGAAGTCTTTGAGACAAGCACTCACACAGAAATCTGAATTTATAAATGACTGCTTAATTAGGGTTCCATGCCTCATTTGGTGAAAGCGAGACCTTTATAGGATCACGTTTCTGTTCGTCTGTCTGTCTGTCTGTCTCTCTGACTGTTAAACTCTTTTTCCATGGAACCGGTAGAGGTATCAAGTTGACATTTATGTCACGTACTGAAGTCTATGGTCCCTTGGTCGTGCAAAAAACTTCAGCGTCTAAGTCAATGCGATCAAAAGATACGGCCATTTATGTCATTCATTTTGATACTCGCAAGCTCACTCATCAGAACCTACAAGGAACTTCCCATTGACCTAGAATCATGAAATTTGGTAAGGAACAAGGTTTCACAGTACAAATAAAAGAAAAAATCCGGAAGTTGTTAATTTGTACTCATTACAAGAAACAATTCTTTTTTCATTTGTTATCCTACTGTCTGTCTGTCTGTCCGCCTCTTACCACCCCTTTTTCTCATAAAAGGGGTAGACGTATGAATTTCAAATTTATATCAGATACTAAGATCTACGCCTACTGCCGGTGTAAAAAATTTCAGCATCTATACTAGTGCAATCTTAAAATACATCAACTTACTCCTCAAAACCTATAGGGCACTCTGCTTTGACACAGAACCATTAAATATGGCAGGAAGAAAGGTTTCACTGTAAGTGTAAAGGAAAGACACCGAAAATTATTATTAATTTGTAATTATATCACACGAAAAATATTTCTTTTGTCATTTGTTACACCCTCTCTGTCTATCCGCCTGTTAAAAGCCCTTTTTGCCAGCAACTGGTAGATGTATCGAGTTGAAATTTATGTCGCGTACTACTGTCTACGGTCCATTTGCACCGCACAGCATGTAAGCTTCACCAACTGCGACATAGTCGCGTATACAAACAGTGATCCAATAGTGTCAAATGTTTTTTATTCCAGTCTTTGATCACAATATCAATTCTTTAGACGGTGACCGGTTTCAGTCCGTAATGACCATCCTCACATCTAAAGAATTGATATTGTGATCAAAGACTGGAATAAAAAACATTTGACATGTAAGCTTCTACATCAACAAAATTAAAGATACAGCCAATTATGTCACATATTTTAATACTTTGCCAGTATCGATATGGATATCAGACAAAAATCGTAGAAATTCTTTATTTCATGGTGGATGAACTGTCTGTATACATAGTTAAGCTGCCGAGAATTCTTCCGGGTTGTATGGGCGTGGTTCATGGAACTCTTCTATCCCTGACGTTTCGTCCAAAGCTACGTTGGACATCTTCGGAGGTGCTCCTGATTGTGCAAGACTCAGCACAACCAGGAGCACCTCCGAAGATGTCCAACGCAGATTTGGACGAAACGTCAGGGATAGAAGAGTTTCATGAACCACGCCCATACAACCTGGAAGAATTCTCGGCAGCTGGAACATCCGGTCATGAAAGCCTTCCTTGTATGATACATAATTAAGTTTGTACGGAACCATTGGTGCGTGAGTCCTACTTGCACTTATCTGGATTTTTTTTATTATAAATTTTATGGGTGTTGAGGACACACGACAGACGTTAAATATCTGGTGGTGCATTGTATTGCAACCTTAGTAGCTCAATATCATAATTTTGTGTACTACATAGTTCCAGATATTCATGTTTAATTTGTCACTAATCTTATTTCTGCTCTTCCTCTACACTTTGGCCTTCTTTACGTTTACTCTCAGTTTATATTACGTTCCTTAATCGCCTCGGTCATCGAGACACGTTTCCCAGCTGACCCAGTCTCTCAACTGGTCATATGCTAGTAACGTCCATTGCCATTTCACCTACTTATTCGAAGCGAGTTCGGCAGAAGAGACGCCACACATATAAACAGTGAGATTCAGCTGCAGCTGCCTATGAGTTACATGCAATCCGCAGTGCCTTGAAAACCCACTAGCGAGATTTTCATAGTCTCCTGCTCGCTATACGAAACCTATTAGTCTTATAAGAAAACGAACAAGACCTTTTTGTAGAAAATTTAATGTAGTTAAACTTTGTACTGGAGTACGTTTTCCATGGAGGCCAAGGTTTTCGAATTACTCAAGAAAATTGCGTTTGAAGGTCACTTTTGTACGTTTTTCTTGAGTAATTCGAGAACTACAGCCTCCATCGAAAACGTGTCCCAGTAGAAAATTTAACTACAGTGAATTTCATACAGAAAGGCCCAGTTCATTTTTTTTCTGTAGGACTAACATTTTGAGTACACAGAGCGAAAGAATATGAAAATTTCATTCGCGGTGTTTGAAGGTAGGGGAGCTAGAATTTCAGTCACCACCTTAAAACATAACACTGATCGCATTTGAGTATTGTGGTAGGTGAAGAACCAGTACCACGAGGTGACATGCGTTATGGCTGTGTAGTCGTGCCCATGTACCGATCGCGGTAAGATGGGTAAACGTGGAGACGCGACAGAATGGCATAAAGGAGCTACTGTGTTTTGACGTGCACATGAGAACACCGAGAACGAATTTTTCAGATTTTTTGGCGTATCAAGGCGGATTGATCTACGTGTCTACAAAGAACGACCGCCATGTAACACGATTCAAGAACAACGGTCGTAAAAAATATCTTCAGTGGGCCAAAAAACAGAACGACTGGACATTAGCTGATTGGAGGCGTGTTGTGTGTTTCCTTGAGTCGCGTTTTTATCTCGCCGCAAATGATGCAAGGTGGCGAGAGTATCGACGGTCCCATGAGGTGTTTCACTCTCAGTGTGTGGAGCGTGTGGATGATGCTGGAGGTGGTTTTATGGTGGTTTGGAGACGTTTCTCGTACTCTGACACTCTCTCGCTCATATAGGTTACCGTAAATATGGACCAGGATGTTTGTTTCATTATTCTCGGTGATCAGGTCTCGCCCTTTCCTATACATATTCGCAATGAGAAAACTATTGGTACGCCTGTGTTCGGCGTAGACAAGAGCTGTTTTCACAGAGCTGCACACATTCGTACCTGGTTTGACGAACACTTACTCACACTAATGAAACTCGATTGGCACCCTGAATCACCCGAG
Organism: Schistocerca serialis cubense; assembly: GCF_023864345.2. Classification (NCBI taxonomy): domain Eukaryota; kingdom Metazoa; phylum Arthropoda; class Insecta; order Orthoptera; family Acrididae; genus Schistocerca; species Schistocerca serialis. The sequence goes on along the minus strand of NC_064638.1, from coordinate 557,256,468 downwards.
GTTAATCCCACAGAAAATGTCTGTGACTATTTGAAACAGAGGTTGAAACGCAGCAGTTAAAATCCATGAAACTTGGTAGCTCCGTACGGGATTGGTTTCAGCTGCGTAGGACACACCTGAACAAACTTGTGGACTCTCTCCCTCTCCAATTCGAGTCCTTGATTAGGGCTAGGGGCGGCGTTGCACGGTATTAGCGTGATGTCTGCTGGATGCGACTAATTTCTTTTTGGTGGGATGTGCTTACTATAACAAGGTCTTTGGCCCTTCTTTTTGTTCAAGAACCTTATGTATCCGTGAAAAAGTTCTTTTACTACCTTTACATGTTAAGTTGGGCCTAATGGACAGTGTGTGAAAGCCTTCCCCAAAGATGGAGAAATTTTCCAGAAACTATGAAAAATAATGCCCTATACCACAAAAAACTAGATGGCAAAGGCATAGTTTCAATTTCTGCAGCTCAGACAATCAGCATGAAATATTTGTAAATTATGTACACAAACCTTCCTCGTGAATCACTCTACCTGTTACTGAAAACCAGATAAGAATCCCTACAGTACTTCATAAGGCTTGTACGCACTTTCAATGCAATACAACTCTGGAGTGTCAAAAAAAATATTTTTTCATGTGATATAGTTATTAAATAACAATTTCTTGATTTTTCCTTTACTTTTACAATAAAACTTTGCTTCCTTCCAAATTCAGTGATTTTAGGTTAAAACAAAGTGCCCTATAGGTTACGATGTGTGAGTTTGTGAGTATCAAAAATGGCGATGTTTTTTGATTGAGCTGGCTTAAGGTCTTAAATGTTTCATCCCGCCAAGGAGTACCCTACACCTTAATATATGACGTCAATTTCAACTTGATTCCTCGAGCTGTTCCTGAGAAAAAGATTCCTTAAGAGTCGGACAGATGAACAGACACACAACAAAATGATCCAGTAAGGGTTCCATTTTTACCGACTGAGATATGGAATCCTAAAAATAAATGTGAAGGAGGTTACCTTTCAAGGAGGTTATTAGTTGTATTAGCTGATCTAAATATGATACAAAAATCACAAACACTTGCTTTCATCTTCGAAATGAAAAGGAGTAACAGTTAGGTAACAATTGTAAATGTGAGAGAGTGTAAGCTACTTTAGAATGTAGACATTTAGTCTAGAAAATATTAAAGTCGTGTAGCGTTTTTTGGACTGAAAATGGTAAATACGATAACAATTGGTCCAAAATATGATACAAATTTGATATTGTTATGTACACTGACGATAGAAGTTTGAGGTTTTAAAAATGACATAGAAACCACACACAGTGTTACATAATTAGAGCTGGGATTTTTCTGTGAGGGTTAATTCTAGAATATTTATGGCATAAAACGTACACAAAAGTGAACTACAGAAATTTCTTTATTTCTTTCTCCTATTTTTAATATTATAAAGTAAACCAGCAATGAGGAGGAACTGTTAAAAAATATATCAGCACTAACGTACAGAAAAGAAGATCGTTGTCTTCTAATTTTTTTCATGAACGTCCACAGGCCATTAAACACAAAGCACGTTCCTCGTTTGATACGCTACTGGCCATTAAAATTGCTATAAAAAGAAGAAATGCAGATGATAAACGGATATTCATTGGACAAATATATTATACTATAACTAACATGTGATTACATTTTCACGCAATTTGGGTGCATAGATCCTGAGAAATCAACCACTCTGGCCGTAATAACTGCCTTGATACGCCTGGGCATTCAGTCAAACAGAGCTTGGATGGCGTGTACAGGTACAGCTGCCCATGCAGCTTCAACACGATACCACAGTTCATCGAGAGTGGTGATTGGCGTATTGTGACGAGCCAGTTCCTCGGACACTATTGACCAGACGTTTTCAATTGGTGAGAGATCTGGAGTATGTGCTGCCCAGGGCAGCAGTCGAACATTTTCTGTATCCAGAAAGGCCCGTAAACGACCTGCAACATGCAGTCGTTTATTATCCTGCTGAAATGTAGGGTTTCGCAGGGATCGAATGAAGGGTAGAGCCACGGGTCGGAACACATCTAAAATGTAACGTCCACTGTTCAAAGAGCCGTCAATGCGAACAAGAGGTGACCGAGACCTGTAACCAATGGCACCCCAACCATGGCGCCGGGTGATACGACAGTATGGCGATGATGGATACACGCTTCCATTGTGCGTTCACTGTGATGTTGCCAAATACGGATGCGACCATCATGGTGCTGTAAACAGAACCTGGATTCATCAGAAAAAATGACGTTTTGCCATTCATGCAACCAGCTTCGTCATAGAGTACACCATCGCAGGCGCTCCTATCTGTGATGCAGCGACAAGGGTAACCGCAGCCATGGTCTTCGAGCTGATAGTCCATGCTGCTGCATACGTCGTCGAACTGTTCGTGCGGATGGTTGTTGTCTTGCAAACGTCCCCATCTGTTGACTCAGGGATCGAGACGTGGCTGCACGATCCGTTACAGCCAAGCTGATAAGATGCCTGTCATCTCGACTGCCAGTGATACGAGGCCATTGGGATCCAGCACGGCGTTCCGTGTTACCATCCTGAACCCACCGATTCCATATTTTGCTAACAGTCATAGGATCTCGACCAACGCGAGCAGCAATGTCGCGATACGATAAACCGCAATCGCGATAGGCTACAATCCGACCTTATCAATGTCGGAAACGTGATGGTACGCATTTCTCCTCCTTACACGAGGTCGGTTATATTTCGCGTCTGTTGCACGTCATCTTCGTGGTGTAGCAATTTTAATGGCCAGTAGTGTACTTTCCACCTCAACAGTAACACGAGGAATTGGAAATTTATCTATCATATCACTCTTATTAATAAGAGAAATGGCTCTTTTATTTACCTGTCCTTGTCCACAGACTCTAAAGCCATAATATCTAGATGATTTTCTAGTACTTTGTGTATTGTGCAGACATATTTGTAGCTGTATTAATTCCTCTTACCTCCTCGAAATTTAGCCAAGATGCAATCTCCCGCACCTACATGTGCTGGATCACTCATTACTTCAGGATCTGCAGTCCGATTAAAATTACTTGATAGTTGACACTTCACATGTTGGATGCGTCCTCCTTGAATCAGAGCATTCAGTGTCACGCCCGAACTTTTCGCTGTTGCCAAACTGCCACAACAATCTATCATTCTTTTTTCGTTTGCAATCTGCTTGTGCCGCCTATAACCTATAAATGAGTTCCATCCAAGACGACTCATCGGTCGTACCGTGTCTGCTCGTGTAGCAGCAGCGAGATGTTAGAGTTCGCATTAAAAACTGAAACTTGCTTTTCTGTCTTGAATTTCCTCGTACAAATTAGCTTTAGACGCTTGGAACAAAACGATTGTGATTTTAGTTCTGCCGCGGATTGTTGGCCACTGTTTTCTCGGATACATTGCACATCACAGGTAGTGGTTAGCTTATGATATGAGTTCAAATTCAAGGCTACAAAACGCGTCGCTTGCGACAGGTCAATCAATGATCGCTTAGAATCAGCAGTCGATAGAGCATTTGGTATTTCCGACATACCGGGCAGCGTCCTCTCCAACACCTTACCAATGTTTGTGAAGCGACTCGCTGTGTTTGTGTATCAGCTATAATCGAGTGGTAGACGGCAGCCGAAGTGGCAACACTGTAGCGGCAAGTGACAGACGTCAACTATTAAGTAATTTTAATCGGACTGTAGTGTGGACTCTTCAAAGGAATCGACATGATCCATGCTATTGTTGCTTTTCAAAGAGATGTCAGAATCAGAATCACTCTCCTCAAGTTTCTTTCTTTTGTGTGTAATTGCCATAGTTTTGGCCAAAGGCAGAGTTTTTTGGCTCTCCTGCCTTTGGCCCACACCTTTTTTGTCTGGAGGCTATTCTTTTTCAGCAACTAATTCACTGCCGGAGATGTGGTCTCCAGCGGTTGTGTTGCTGGCATGCGGGTAGGCAACACGCGGTACGCTACTGTGCAACTGGTGGCGGGTCCGTAGGCGACAGTCTATCACTTAAGGAAGCCAACTGTATCATATTTTGGAATGAAGTGTACCTCATTTAAAGATTATATTGACCTATTAATAATTATCATTGTATAATAAATGTGACAACAATGAATAATTCAGCAGATAGGGCATACTTTTCTGTGAATGTAACAGAAATTTGATAGGTACTTAGTAACTATTTGCGTAAATGTTGCAAATCTTCTAGATTTTAAGTGAACATTTATTTTCAGCCTTAAAGTGCGATTTGTCAGAATTATTTTTTACTACCAAAGTGAAGTCTATAATGGAAACACAAATTATGTCTAACTATTTCTAACCAGTGGCAGCATAAATAATAGTAGGAAGATTTTTGATGGGTGCTGTTTCCTTATGAATAGACTGAGTGTAAGATTTTTTTGAAAGTTTGGTTGTATCAGTTTTAGGACACCTTACCCTCAGTTATTTGGCAACAAAAAGGAACCACATTATACTTCTGGTGCATCAATTGTGGTAGATAAAAGTAGGCTGTCTGAGCGAATCAAGATCCATATTTTCGATAATCACTTTAATTGTTTACGCTGTAGATAATCATATCATCAAGAGATCAGAGGGGCATGATGGTATGAGATCTGCGGAATACCAATACTCACTTGACCAAGAATACCACAGGCTATATTAAATGCTTTATGGAGAGTATAGAAAGGAAATATAACCTAGTAAATACATAATTACTTTGTAGTAAAGAGATTTTTCATTTTCTGTACTTCAATAAAAATTTCCTTCATATAGAAAAAATAAGCTACTTTACATTGCAATTGTAAATGTTCTGTTAATTTTATGATTTGCGAGGAAGTAAAGCTGTGACAGAACTATACGTGATAGAAACTGAGGTGAGAAATCGATTCTACTCCGAAGAAAGATTGAGATTAATCTATTTCCTAGTAAAAAGTAATAAAAGTTTTTTCGTTTACCTGTATGTACTTTCTCCCTGAATTTGTTACTCAGATCACCCTAATTATGGAATAAAACGTACACTTTGGCACGAATAGTCTGAAAATGTCTTATCTTCAAGTATTTGACAGTATAGCCAGTTGTTAATCTTCATAGCTTCTGAAAGCAAAAGAAAATTAGAAAATGTCGTGGCTTCGCTTTCCTTTAGCAACTGTTGAGCTCAGCTGACGGCGATCGGCAGGTGTCTGGCCAGAGTGCGCGATGAATCCCGCAGGGCAATCAGAGTGTTGCGGCGGCCGCGGCTGCGCGTGTATCAGACACGCGGGCAACACGTGGCTACAAGTCCCAGGGGTCGGCAAATGTGAAAAGCCGCTGCACCACATCAGCTGCCGCGCCGTGCTGGGTTTCGCTGCCGCCGGAATTGCAGTCCGGTCCTTCAGCTGGTGACGTTGTCATTCAGCAGCACACCAGTCCTCTCGTTTTGCTAAGAGGAGCTAACAAGGGGACCGCGCCTACTTGTCATGACCTATTCCATCAAAATTTACGTTATAAGCAAGGCGTGACAAAAAATGAAATAGACAGTCGTGAGAGCTTCGGCTGAGAAAGCGTTTAGATAAAAGAATCCAGGTAAGGGTGAGTAGGACTCGCCGCGCGAAGGGTTTAGTACAAAGTTACGTTATGTGTGTAAGTAATACATACATCCCGATAAGAGAGAGTACGGACGATTTTTGCCTGTTATCGATATCTATAATGGCGTCATATCTACCTCCACATCTACATCCACATGGATACTCTGCAAATCACATTCAACTGCCAGGCAGAGGGCTCATCGAACCACCTTCACAATTCTCTGTTATTCCAATCTCGTATAGGATGAACGCCTATATCTTTCCGTACGAGCTCTGATTTCCCTTATTTTATCGTGGTGATCGTTCCTCCCTATGTAGGTCGCTGTCAACAAAATATTTTCGCATTCGGAGGAGGAAGTTGGTGACTGGAATTTCGTGAGAAGATTCCGTCGCAACGAAAAACGCCTATCTTTTAATGATTTCCAGCCCAAATCCTGTATCATTTCTGTGGCACTCTCTCCCATATTTCGCGATAATACGAAATGTGCTGCCCTTCTTTGAACTTTTTCCATGTACTCCGTCAGTCCTATCTGGTAAGGATCCCACACCGCGCAGCAGTATTCTAAAAGAGGACGGACAAGCGTAGTGTAGGCAGTCTCCTTAGTAGGTCTGTTACATTTTCTAAGTGTCATGCCAATAAAACGCAGTCTTTGGTTACTCTTCCCCACAACATTTTCTATGTGTTCCTTCCAATTTAAGTTATTGTGATACCTAGGTATTTAGTTGAATTTACGGCTTTTAGATTAGACTGATTTACCGTGTAACCGAGGTTTAACGAGTTCCTTTCAGCAGTCATGTGGATGACCTCACACTTTTCGTTATTTAGTGTCAACTGCCACCTTTCGCACCATTCAGATATGTTTTCTAAATCGTTTGCAGTTTATTTTGATCTTATGATGACTTTATTAGTTGATAAACGAAGCGTCATCTGCAAACAACCGAAGACGGCTGCTCAGATCGTCTCCAAAATCCTTTATGTAGATAGGGAAGAGCAAAGGGTCTATAACGCTAACTTGTAGAACGCCAGAAATCACTTCTGTTTTACTCGATGACATTCCATCAATTACTACGAACTGTCACCTCTCTGACAGGAAATCACAAATCCAGTCACGTAACTGAGGCGATATTCCATAAGCACGCAATTTCACTACGAGGCGCTTGTGTGGTACTGTTTCAAAAGCCTTCCCGAAATCGAGAAATACGGAATCAATCTGAAATCCCTTGTCAATAGCACTCAACAATTCATGTGAATAAAGAGCTAGTTGTGTTTCACAGGAAGGATGTTTTCTAAACCCATGTTGACTTTGTGTCAGTAGACCGTTTCCCTCGAGGTAATTCATAATGTTCGAAAACAATATATGCTCTAAAATCCTGCTACGTATCGACGTTAACGATATGGGCCTGTAATTTAGTGGATTACTCCTACTACCTTTCTTGAATATTGGTGTGACCTGTGCAACTTTCCAGGCTTTGGTTACGGATCTTTCGTCGAGCGAACGGTTGTATATGATTAAGTCGGTCCCGGGAGTTCCAAGATTTTAAAGAATGTTTTATTTGAAGTTTTAAGTTTACATTTTTTGTGTAATTTGCCATTTGATATCGTAACTTTTCATTTATTTTATTAATTTTTTAGTTATATTAATATGCTATGCTAACTGCCTATTGCATATGTTTCACTTCGTATGCTCTTGTCCATGTTGCGATTAATGGTAAGATTTATCCAAAGTCTCCATAGACGAAAAATGACACAGATGGCTCAAGAGCTACTGTTGTTACACAAATGTCGAACTGTTCTGTGGAACACTTCAGTGGATGTTTTATGGGCCATCGGAAACTCATCCAAAATGCAGGAAATGAAAAGCTTCATCAGTTACCAGTATTACTTTGGTCTGGAACTCTGCAGATAGTGTTCTTGTCGTTGATGTAGATTGTCAGCACGGTAGTCGGGCTGCCTTATGGCTATCACCGCTAGATGGTTCAAGTGGCTCTGAGCACTATGGGACTTAACATCTGTGGTCATCAGTCCCCTAGAACTTAGAACTAATTAAACCTAAATAACCTAAGGACATCACACACATCCATGCCCGAGGCAGGATTCGAACCTGCGACCGTAACGGTCACGCGGTTCCTGTCTGTAGCGCCTAGAACCGCACGGCCAACCGCTAGATGGCCAAGGCATCATTTTCACTGCGGCAGGGAATTTCAAAACCAGATCAAAATCGCTGCAATGGTTACTGAGATTTTTGACAGATTAGGAGTGCAATGTAAGTTTGAAATTACCCTGTAAATAAACCGAAATAATGCTCAATGTACTGTATTTATAAATATTTTCTTAAAGGCTTCAGAAGGAAAGGCAAAGGAAAATTTGGCACTGCAACTAAATTGTCAAGAAATGGTTGTACTTACAGCGTCAACGATGGCTCTGAAAATCACTTTCCGGTAAGGAATAGTAATTGAAGCCTACAGAACTTCCGCCGGTTTCGTTTTTATCTTCAAGCAGACATCGGCAACTGCTCGCGAACAACAGATCCCCGGCGCAGGAAAAATCGCCCCGTCGCCGCTGCGGCTATAGGGCTCATTCGCTTGCCGGCTCTCGACCGAGTAACGTGGATCTTTCCATAGTATTGTGAGAACACACTGAAAATATTGTTCTCTATAGAAACAGAAAAGAACCATTTAAGTGTAAAAATACGGCTTTTATGGCGTTTGCAAGGTCCCGAGAATATTACTGCTTGCCCTGTTTCTACGATGAATATCACCCCAGCACGTACTGATCTAATTTTGTGTAAGAAATTCTTGTGTATGTCTTGCAGTCACTTTCTCGAAATTTGTTTGCAATTTAAATTTTTCCTTTTTCTTTCTCTTTCATGTCTTTTATGAAAACATTAATAAATATACTATACTCAGAATTATTTCTGTTTATTTGCAATGTAAATAATGTAAAATCTCAATGGCTCATGCTTCCCGCGAGCAGCGTCGAAAATTATTTTTTTTTCTAAACGCTTGGTCATCTGGAGCTCCCGCTTCTCTCGTTTCATTTCTGTCCAAGTCTTGCACACTCTATAAAGTTCTTCGAAATCAATGATAACGAGCAGGCGGGGTCCTCTTGTAAGAGTAGCTAATAAGACTGACCAGCACAACAAACTCGGTATGCCCGGAGACCATGGAAAGGTCGACTAGGTTTTTTCATGAATCGAACCTGCTTCTTATGGTTGACATCCACATGCTAAACTCTCCAATTTCTTTTTCTTACTTTGGAAATGTTTTAAACGAAGTTAAGATCGCAACAAAGGGCCTTGGATCAGCTGTTCCATAACCAACGAGCTATAAAGTGTGGTCATAATAAAACTTTCCCGGAAAGTATTTCACACACCTTACGTTTGACAACTCAGCTTATGAGTACATAACCTGCCCCGGAAGCCGGAAACATTTTCCGGTGGGATACTTTTATTTTGCCCACCCTGTTTTCTTATATTAGTATTAACGAAAAAATTGATTCTTGTTATATGGAGTGTTCATTCTCAGATGTCAAATTATCTTTCATTAGGAAAGTGGATTGCGCTCAACGGCAGTGGTATGACTTTCAAAATGGTAGAGAGCAGCAATCAGTAGTCGTTTCCGTTCTAGCTTTATTAAAGCAGACCCAGATTTCGGCTAGTGACTAGTCATTGTCAATGTAGTATTTCAGAGTTGTTATACATGCCCTAGAACGTCTACACCTGTTGTTCGGAATCCTGTCACATTTCATTAAAGACTGGATCTGCTTTAATAAAGCTAGAACGGAAACAACGACTGAATGCTGCTCTTGAGAATTTTAAAATTCTCAAATCTGCTCAAAGAGGTAAGGACTGTTATTCAAAGTTTCGAGTAGGTTAACAGAAGCGAACGGTAGTTGCTCTGTGGAAATTAGAAATTTGTAACTCAATGTTCAAAGCCAAGTGCGTTGGTCTGCAGTAACTTACATAGTAGCGTATATGTCTCAGAATTTATTTGAATTTATTATGATTTGGAAAGTTATGTGTTGCATTTGGAATGTTGTCACTAGTTTCTTTCGGACAACTGAATAGGATGCTGTAAGCGGTCCGTAGGTCCTTACTATAACTTTGCACTCGGCACAGGTCGATAGGGCGAATAATCGATTGTGACGTGTTGAGAGAGCGAGTGTCGAGATGCACAAGAGTGGTTGGCGGGAATGGTGTGTGTGTGGAGGCCATTATTGGAATACAGGGTTTTTAACCGAGAAGGATGTCACCATCGCCGTGGTTAGACCCCTAAATAATAAATAAATACCGGGAAAGTGATGTATCTTTATAGAAGTGATCAGTGACGTTACGTGCCGATATTTAGTTTTGCGTCTACCGCGCCGGCCTAACCTTGGATTGCAGTGTTGGATGCAGTGATGGATTAGCGTGTGACGATAATGGAAAATGAAGAGAGCCTGTGCTGAGATTAGCCGTAATTAGATATGTATGACGAAGGCAGTGGCTGTCTCCTTTTTGTGTTTTGAGAAGAATATAAGTTCGTAATTAGTAAAACTGTGTTGGTGTTCCTTATTACCAGACATTCAGTATTATAGTATTGAACAGGACGAACTGGAAAATAACAACTTCCGTAGCAGTCAATTCCGATTACCAGCCCCATTAGGTTTACGGTCATGTTAATAATAAAAATTGGGCTGCTATTCGATCAGATCAGGTCGGGATAAAAACGGAAGTCTTACAATGCGACGCTGAAGAAATGCTATACTCTATAATCCCTCTACATCAGTTACACGTTGCCCGTATTCCTATCAAAGTTCACCGAATCGTTTGTGTTCTTGTGTAGCCAGCCTGCAGAAAACAACAGAACAGAGGTCGTCTGGTAAGTGGCGGAGATCTGTTCGAGGTAGGAGCGACGAATCATACGCATCTCAACTCACCTCCCACCCCTCCCACTCCCAAACGACCTCTGCCGCTGCTTCGTCCGTCATACAGGGTTTGAAAAAAATGTGGAAACAACGCGATAAATGCTTGCTTGGACATAAATGAAGGTGCTAGCCAAGCCTGGGGCGTCGCGCTGCTGTTTTGACCACGGACGGCACCTGTGCAATGTCCTCATCGCAAATATCAGTGATGACCAGAACAGTGTTCTGTGTTGTTGTGAGTGCATTATGTCAGAGCTCAGTGCATTAGAACGCGGTTGAATTATTGGTCCTCGTATGGTGGGTGATTCCATAATCAAAGTGTTTAAAGTGGAACCATACGAAAATTAGCCCGTCCGGTTAGCCGTGCGATCTACGCACTGCTTTCCGGGCGGAAAGGCGTGCCGGTCCCCGGCACGAATCCGCCCGGCAGATTAATGGCGAGGTCCGGTGTGCCGGCCAGTCTGTGGATGGTTTTCAAGGCAGTTTTCCATCTGCCTCGGCGAATGCGGGCTGGTTCCCCTTATTCCGCCTCAGTTACACTATGTTGGCGATTGCTGCACATACACTATCTCCACGTACGTGTACACCATAATCACTGTACGACGCAAACTTTGGGGCTCCACTCGTCTGGTGTGTGACGTTCCTGGGGCTAGGAGGGGGGGGGGCTCACTGGGGGCCGAACCGCACAAAAACCGTTGGTTCGGCGTGGGGTGGCGGTGGGATGAGTGGACTGTTGTAGCCTGTTGTGGGGTTGTGAACGACTGAGGGCTATGACGGGGACGAAGACTCTCCGTCGTTTCTAGGTCCCCAGTGCCATACAATACAATACAATATCGAAAATTTATAACGCACTCAGGAAAAGCGGAAAAACATCATGCGCTAAGTCCCAACGCGGACGAAAGTGTGTGTTGAGTGATCGTGACAGACGTTCATTGAAGAGGACTGTGACGCAAAATAAGAGGACGCCAGCCGCAAAAGTAACCGCAGAACTGAATGTCACTCTCACGAACCATGTCAGCACCAAAACAACTCAAACGGAGCTCCACAAACATGGAATTACAAGGCGAGCTGGAATTTTTAAACCACAGATCAGTGATGCAAACGCCCGTAACAGGAAAACGTAGTGGCGAAGCCATAAAACCTAGACTGTGGAGCAATGGAAGAATGTCATTTGGTCGCGAAATTCTTCTTTCACACTGTTTCCAAGTTATGAACCCGGTTTAAGTACCGAGAGTGAAACATGGTGTGATTCGGAGATAATTTGGGCAGACATGTTGTGGTATTCCATGGACACCATGGTTCCTCTGCAAGATCGCGTTACTTCCAAGGGTTATTTGAACATTTTGGTTGATCAAGTCCTCTCCATGGTACAACGTTTGTTTTCCGATGAAAATGCTGTGCTCCAAGACGAAAGCTCCACTATCTACACAGCTCAAATCGTCCAGGACTGGTTTTGCAAGTTCGAGGATGCGTTGTGGCCTCTCCCTTGCCACCAAAGTCACCAGATCTCAATATTATTAATCATTTGTGGTCTAATTTGGAGACCTCCATCGTCATTACCTTAACTTGACCGTATTTTGCAGGAAGAACAGTAAAGTAATTCCTTGAAAACCATACAGGAGCCGTATTTATTCATTCCGAGACGACTGGAAGTTGTTTTGAATGCCAATGGGTTTCCTACACTGTATTAGGCACGGTGATGTGTTGTGTTTTTGGTACTTCCATAGTACCGTCCTACCACTGTATTTCACACAGTGTAGTGAACGCAGAAAATATGTTACTCCGGTATCAGGTATCATCAGAGGGAGCTAGTAAAGTGACTCATACTAATTTTGCACAAGGCACTACGTGGCAGTTATTGTCTTCCACGATTTGTCACAAAATGTGTTGAATTTAGTTGGTATATGATGGCAGTGCAGCCAATAATTTTCTTCAGTTATAAACACCAAAGTTTTGCCAATTTACTGTGATTGATGCTAAAGCTTACTCCCCATTCCCCTCCTTGGCTTCGCCGACTATATGAAAATGGCACCCCCACTAGGCTGCGATTGCTCATTCCTACCTTTTATCAAGTGGCGCTATTCGTGTGAGGCAGAGGGTATTTGCGAATGACGGAATGTTTCCTGAAAAGCTGTACCATCACAATCCTTGGGCGACGGAATTAAAATGTTTACTCCACGCTATAAAACTAACCTCGTCTTCAAAGAGAAGGCTCACCCGCTGAAGTCTAACGTACACTAAGGATACCGACGGTTCGAAGTTTCTGCTACCTAGTAAATGCATAAGCTCGACAAGACAACTCCAAACGCACATTGAGGATTTTGAGGCTGTCCCAGAAAACAGTGGAAAAAAAATCCTAGGGATGCACCGAGCAACACAAGGCGGAAAAATGAAAATTTCCTGAAAAGCTGTACCATCACAATCCTTGGGCGACAGAATTAAAATGTTTACTCCACGCTATAAAACTAACCTCGTCTTCAAAGAGAAGGCTCACCCGCTGAAGTCTAACGTACACTAAGGATACCGACGGTTCGAAGTTTCTGCTACCTAGTAAATGCATAAGCTCGACAAGATAACTCCAAACGCACATTGGGGATTTTGAGGCTGTCCCAGAAAACAGTGGAAAAAAAATCCTAGGGATGCACCGAGCAACACAAGGCGGAAAAATGAAATTCAAAGACGGTGTAATAGGTCTCGTTATTGGTGTGGGCATCATTAGTTTCCTTCCAGCCGTGATACGACGACGATTGGGTGCCCAAAAGCGAGGAAACGCAAAATCGGAGATACAAAATCGTCGTTCCCCCAGAAGTATTACATACCCTGCTGAAGTGCACAGCCAGCAGAAGACGAAATGATGGAGCGTCATTATACAGCGTGACGCGGTCCGTAACGCAAACGAATTTCATTTTGTGAAGTTGGAAGACGTCATTTGGGGTGACGTGTATTTCCAGGTGGCATATTCAGTTAAATCGTTAATTTTTGCTGATGCAATGAGCTGTAGAACATTATGAAGCTCTAAACCTAATGCAGTTTCTTAAAGAGTTCGCCGTGTTACAGAACAGATATTTCTATAGACGAAAGCCGAGAAGTATGATTCTCTGACGAGATATTAGCAGTTCGCGGAGATCGCTTTGGGTACTCCAAAGGAGACGTAGAGAACGATTACCGTTTAAGAGATGCTATACTGCGCAACATAACTGAAGGATCACTTTTTCGAAATCCCGTAATTCCCACCCATTGCGACGCTCAAGTTTGAAATATGGCTCAAAGGTGCGTACAACATTCCTCAGTAAGTGTGCAAAAGAGCTGCTTCCTGCTACGCCACCCTCGGATTCGATGACGCTTCAAGCAGCATGGTGTCCACGCACACGTAAAAAAGGCCATAGCTCAGAAGTTAACGTAACGTGTAAGATGAGTTAACGATGTCACATTGGGATCAAATTTCACCACAATTCTGCCCAGTGCCAAAGTGGTCGTGTCACACAATGGGAAGGCCGCCACAGCCTCTTTTGCCCACATTTAACCCTTCTTTTGACGCCCCTGCGATGGCGGTCAGAATTGTGACGCCCCGCTGTGAAATCACGCGGCATTCTTATGAGTATATCCCAGACACAGAACCGCTTAAAATCGACTCGGAAAGGTCACAGTGGATGGCATAAAGAGTGGCACTGAGAACACCTCACTCGGTTCGCGGTCGAAAACGACAGTTTCCCTGGTATGTAACAAGTTTTATTGTGTCACATATGAAACTTAGTTCTTGTGGCAAGGTACCTCTTGAGACTGACCAACTCATTTATATCAAAAATGGCAATTTCAATATCTTGCCGCCCTCCCTCTTCCTGGATAAATTTCTGTGAACTCGCATATCCGCATGATCAACAAACGAAGTACTACATTGAAAGACACAAATCCACCAAATCAGTGCTTATCTATTACGCTGCGATACCTTGTTACGCTCAATTCTGTCGAAGTGTTGAAATTTGCAAAATGGTTCAAATGGCTCTGAGCACTATGGGACTTAACTACTGAGGTCATCAGTCCCCTAGAACTTAGAACTACTTAAACCTAACTAACCTAAAGACATCACACACATCCATGCCCGAGGCAGGATTCGAACCTGCGACCGTAGCGGTCACGCGGTTCCAAACTGACGCGCTTAGAACCGCACGGCCACACCGGCCGGCTTGAAATTTGCAGGCGCAGTTTCACCTTTTCATGCTATTATATGCGCACTAAAGGATTATACAGTAATTCGACTAAGTAATGTACACGCACACACACACACACACACACACACACACACACACACACACACATATATATATATATATATATATATATATATATATATATATATATATATACACACATACTCACACTAATATATATATATATATATATATATATATATACTTTTTAAAACTTTTTTTAAAAACCCCTTCCTTCGTGGCTGCATGATACCGACTCCAGTATTTGCTGGGCAGATAATAAATTCAGTAGGGAATCGCGTACCACAGAACTGCTGAAATGCCTAGACAGGTCTGTATTTTCAGTGCAAATTATGTAAGATGCAGGAGAGATAAATATAAAAAAGCTTGCATACTTTGCTTACTTTCATTCTATCATGTCATATAGGAGAACTCGTTAAACAGAGCTACAATTTTTAGAGCGCAAAATAATGTAATAAGACTCATTTGTGGTGTAAATTAAAGAATATTATGTGGGAACCTATTCAAGAAACTCGGTATTCTAACCATTGCTTCTCAGTATATTAATTCCTTAATGAAATATGTTGTGAATAATATATCTCTATTTCCAACCAATAGCTCAATACATAATATCAATACTAGGAATAAGAACAATCTACATAAAGACCTAATACCACTTACCTTGGTCCTAAAAGTAGTCCTATATTCAAGAACACACATTTTCAATAAATTGCCAACAACCATTAATATCTTGGTTTCACATAAAGCACAGTGTAAACAGAGTTTGAAAGACATTTTGATAGGCAACTCCTTCTACTCTATAGATGAAAATAGTAACAAGGCCACGCGGAGTGGCCGCGCGGTTTAGGGCGCCATGTCACGGATTGTGCGGCCCCTCCCGCCGGAGATTCGAGTCCTCCCTCGGGCGTGGGTGTGTGTGTCGTTCTTAGCATAAGTTAGTATAAGTAGTGTGTAAATGTAGGGACCGATGACCTCAGCAGTTTGGTCCCTTAGGAATTTCCACAGATTACATCTTAAGAAGGACTGTTAGACAGGATTACGTAAAAATGTCTGTTAGATTTCAGTTTTGACAGCACTTCGTCACAACAGTCAAGATTAGGTATTTTATGTATGATAAATTTACTAAAAGCGCATAGCTATGTTTCATTCTGACAGTGTATTAATTCTGAAGAGCCGGCCGCAGTGGCCGAGCGGTTCTAGGCGCTTCAGTCTGGAATCGCGCGACCGCTACGGTCGCAGGTTCGAATCCTGCCTCGGGCATGGATGTGTGTAATGTCCTTAGGTTAGCTGGGTTTAAGTAGTTCTAAGTTCTAGGGGACTGATGACCTCAGAAGTTAAGTCCCATAGTGCTCAGAGCCATTTGCACCATTTTTGAATTCTGTAGATATTAGCAGGTCTAGTTTACTGTAATATATTCACATATTTTGACAATCTCCTGACAAATTACGAGGGAAGTGAGTATTATATTCGGATGTTTTATGTTTTTTGTGTTATACTTTCTGACTTGTTCCACACCCACGAAAATCATCTCAGTGTTGGGGGTATGGTACGAAAACTGAATCTACTGTAATCTAATCTAATCCATCGAAGATAAGATACATCACTAACACCCAAAAGAAAGAAACATAAATTTAAAATGGAAAAGTGGGAAAAATAGATACTATATGCAGCCATGTATGTGTCCGAGGCATTATGGTGGTGTACAGCTGTTTCCCAAAAAGAATTAATTCCGAAAAGTACATAGAGATAAAGATATGAGAATCATTTACTTCGTTTTAGAAGGACAAAGATCAGTCTGCATTAGCAATCGAAAGTCAGGTACTCGAATAGAGGTACTTGTTTTTAGCAGATGTTACGGTGAAGGCGATGACTGCATCCGCCCGAGTAGCGTATACAAATGCGTACAAAAAATAATCAAGAAATCAACACCTCAAGCATACTTCGTCCACCATTGCAAGTCACGATTTAAATTTTGTGTTAAAGTACCCTGTAGAGACTTATCAAGGAACTGTTTTTTAATCAGGTGAGAACATTTACTAATTTATGACCACAGCATGCTATGGTGACAGGATTCAAAAAACCGTTTGGTGAGTATCTTGAAGGTATCGCTGAAACCGTTAACGCAACGTGTTGCTCTGCAAGGTACAACATCGTCTATGCAGCTAAAGAAAAATTTGTTGGCGATCTGAGCTGTGTACAACCTCTTAGAGTAAGGATGATTCGAAAAACTGTTGACAAAACTTTCAATACTAATGAAAGGTGTGCGTCGAGTGTAATTTCCCTAACAAACGAATAAAAATACACCGGTGTGTAAGACGTAAGGACGAAAGTAACTTTCACGTGATGTGTCTCTGCCAAGTAATATATCTCGATGAGGCTTAGACCATGCATAAAAAGAACTGCTAGAGAAATTATTTGAATGCATGGTGCCTGTTCCTTCGAGAGAACAGACACCACGCAGATCCAGCATCTGTGAAACACTTTATGTAAATTGAAGCCGGATGACTGCTATCAGCTGCAGCGAGACATTAAGCGGAATCAGCGTAGACGAGCGAAAATGTGTACCGGACGGGGATCTCTAAATAGCGATCAGGAGTGTCATGGACAGGGACTATGGTTAGGTGACATTCGGTGGGAGTGTGGATAGTCCGTGCAGTTGCGATAATACTGTGTCCAGGATGTCACAGTGGTTACGCCACTTGCCTACTGAGCAGGAAATGCCGTGTTCGAATCCCGGTCGGGTACACATTTTCGCTCGTCGCTGCTGATTCCGCTTAGTGTCCCGCTGCAGCTGATAGCAGTCATCCCCCTTCAATTTACATATGATATTACAGAAAGTAATTGAAAGAAATACGGAGTGGGACGAACAGAAATCACACTGAAGTCATTGTGATTTATGATGGTCCCCTGCATATTAAAAAACGTGGCGTGTGCTTCTTAGTAGGGTGTGTGATTACCACAGACAGCATTGTATACTTTGCAACGTGCCCCATGCTGGTCACAAAATTGGTAGTAAGGAGTTCCCGTGGTACGTTGTTCCATTACTGTTGGATGATCATTGATTCCTGTGAACGTGCCACAAGACATCTTCCCAACGTATCTTACACGTACTCGATCAGATTTAAGTGGGGAGAACAGGCAGGCGAGTCCATTCGCCGAATATCCACTAGTTCCGAGAGCTTGTCAACCTGCGCAGTTTGATGCGGTCACGCATTGTCACCCACAAAAACTAAATAATGACGGGATCTACCCTTGAAAGATTGCATATGGGAAAGGAGCACAGCATCACAATAACGCTGACCACGGATTGTAATGTGTTCAAAGATTTGGCGGTCGTATATCCATGCAACATTACGCCTACTCAGCCAAGGATTGTAATGTGTTCAAAGATTTGGCAGTCGTATATCCATGCAAAGTTATGCCTACTCACACTATAACAGTTGTACCATCGAAATGATCAAGTTGGGTATTACTGCTCACTACATTGAGTACCCTCAGATGGCGAGAGATGCGAACATTATGAAAAGCGGCAACCTGTTTGGCATAGCCCTTTTCATTTCATATGAGAATCATTCTCTACTTCCTTCCATGAACCATGGACCTTGCCGCTGGTGGGGAGGCTTGCATGCCTCAACGATACAGATAGCCGTACTGTAGGTGCAACCATAACGGAGGGGTATCTGTTGAGAGGTGAGGCAAACGTGTGGTTCCTGAAGAGGGGCAGCAGCCTTTTCAGTAGTTGCAGGGGAAACAGTCTGGATGATTGACTGATGTGGCCTTATAAGATTAACCAAAACGGCCTTGCTGTGCTGGTACTGCGAACGGCTGAAAGCAAGGGGAAACTACAGCCGTAATTTTCCCCGAGGTGATGCAGGTTTACTGTATGGTTAAATGATGATGGTATCCTCTTGGGTAAAATATTCCGGAGGAAAAAAAATAGTCCCACATTCGGATCACCGGGCGGGGACTACTCAGCAGGACGTCGATATCAGGAGAAAGAAAACTGGCGTTCTACGGATCGGAACATGGAATGTCAGATCTCTTAATCAGGCAGGTAGGTTAGAAAATTTAAAAAGGGAAATGGATATGGTAGATATAGTGGGAATTAGTGAAGTTCGGTGGCAGGAGGAACAAGACTTCTGGTCAGGTGACTACAGGGTTATAAATACAAAATCAAATAGGGGTAATGCAGCAGCTGGTTTAATAATGAGTAAAAAAAAGATACTATGAACAGCACAGTTAACGCATTATTGTAGCCAAGTTAGAGACGAAGCCCACACCTACCACAGTAGCACAAGTTTATATACCAACTAGCTCCGCATACGATGAAGAGATTGAAGAAATGTTTGATGAGATAAAAGAAATTATCCCGATAGTGCAGGGAGACGAAAATTTAATAGTCATGGGGGACTGGAATTCGATAGTAGGAAAAGGAAGCTATGGAAATGTTGTAGGTGAATATGGAATGGGGGTAAGGAATGAAAGAGGAAGCCGCCTGGTAGAATTTTGCACAGAGCATAACTTAATTATAGGTAAAACTTGTTTTAAAAATCAAGTAAGAAGGTGTATACATGGAAGAGACCTGGAGACACTGAAATGTTTCAGACAGCTTATATAGTGGTAAGACAGAGATTTAGGAACCAGCTTTTAAATTATAAGACATTTCCAAGACGCAGTTGTGGAATCTGACCACAATCTATTGGTTATGAACTGTAGATTAAAACTGAAGAAACTGCGAAATTTGGGAATTTGAGGAGATGGGATCCGAATAAACTGAAATAAGCAGAGGTTGTAGAGTGTTTCAGACAGAGCATTAGGGAACGATTGACAGGAATTGGGGGAAGAAATACAGTAGAAGAAGAATGGGTAGCTTTGAGAGATGAAATAGACAAAGGCAGCAGAGGATCAAGTAGGTAACAACACAAGGGCTAGTGGAAGTCCTTGGGTAACAGAAGAGAGATTAAATTTAACTGATGAAAGGAGAAAATATACAAAATTCAGTAAATCAAGTAGCCAAAAAGGAATACATACTCTCAAAAATGAGATCGACAGGAAGTGCAAAATGGCTAAGCAGGGATGGCTGGAGGACAAATGTAAGGATGCAGAGGCATATATCACTTGGGGTAAGATAGATACTGCCTACAGGAAAATTAAAGAGACCTTTGGAGAAAAGAGGACCACTTGTATGAACATCAAGAGCTCAGATGGAAAACCAGTTCTAAGCAAAGAAGGGAAAGCAAAAAGGTGGAAGGAACATATAAAGGGTCGATATGAGGGAGGTGTACTTGAAGGCGATATTATGGAAATGAAAGAAGAGGTAGATGATGATGAAATGGCAGATATGTTACTGCGTGCAGAATTTGATAGAGCAGTGAAAGGCTCAAATCGCAACAATACCCCGAGAGGAGACAGCATTCCATTAGAACTATTGATCGCTTTGGGAGATCCAGCCCTGACAAAACTCTACCATCTGGTGAACAAGATCTATGAGACAGGCGAAATACCCTCAGACTTCAAGAAGAATATAATAATTCCAATCCCAAGGAAAGCAGATGTTGAGTGGTGTGAAAATTACCGAACAATCAGTTTAATAAGTATCGGTTGCAAAATACTAACACGAATTGTTTACAGGTGAATGAAAAAACTGGTAGAAGCCGACCTCGGGGAAGATCAGTTTGAATTCCGTAGAAATGTTGTAACAAGTGAGGCTATACTGACCCTACGACTTATCTTAGAAGATAGATTACGGAAAGGTAAAACTATTTTCTTAGCATTTATAGACTTAGAGAAGGCTTTTGACAGTGTTGAGTGGAATACTCTCTTTCAAATTCTGAAGGTGGCAGGGGTCGAATACAGGGAGCAAAAGGCTGTTTACAACTTGTACAGAAACCAGATGACAGTTATAAGAGAGAGGTATGAAAGGAAAGCAGTGGTTGGGAAGGGAGTGAGACAGGGTTGTAGCCTATCCCCGAATTTATTCAATCTGTGTACTGAGCAAGCAGTAAATGAAACAAAAGAAAAAATTTGGAGTAGGAATTAAAATCCATGGAAAATAAATAAATACTTTGCGGTTCGCCGAAGACATTGTAAATCTGTCAGAGATTGCAAAGGACCTGGAAGAACAGTTGAACGGAATGGACAGTGTCTTGAAAGAAGGATTTGAGATAAACATAAACAAAAGCAAAACGACGGTAATGGAATGTAGTCGAATTAAATCAGGTGATGCCGAGGGAATTAGATTAGGAAATAAGACACTAAAAGTAATAAATGAGTTTTGCTATTTGGGGAACAAAATAACTGATGGTGGTCGAAGTAGAGAGGATATTAAATGTAGACCGGCTATGGCAAGGAAAGCGTTTCTGAAGAAGAGAAATTTGCTAACATAGAGTATATATTTAAGTGTCAGAAAGTCATTTCTGAAAGTATTTGTACGGAGTGTAACCATGTATGGAAGAGACATGGACGATAACTAATTTAGAGAAGAAGAGAATAGAGGCTTTCGAAATATTGTTCGGATCGGTTGGTAGGACATGTTCTGAGGCATCAAGGGATCACCAATTTAGTACTGAAGAGCAGCATGGATCGTAAAAACCATAGAGGGAGACCAAGAGATGAATGCACTAAGCAGATTCAGAAAGATGTAGGTCGCAGTGGTTACTTGGAGATGAAGAAGTTTGCGCAGGAAAGAGTAGCATGGATAGCTGCATCAAACCATTCTCATGACTGAAGACCACAACAACAACAACAACATTCTACTTAGAGGATAATGAAGGGGTGGAAAATGAGAAAAGGTAATGTTTTATAAAAGTGGATTGGGCTGGAATGGCTATATGTACTGACTTCTAACTAACTTCATATCTTAATTACAATTAATATGGTGTACGTCTTCTTTTTCTTTTTCCTTTCTGAGAATACATGGAAACAGGGCGCACGGTGGATCTGGGACAGGCAAGGCGATATCTGACATAACGGAAAAAGTGGAGCCGAGCAGCCAGCAGGGCCTCTGCCGTTGGCACAGGCAGGCAGCGTTAGGCGTTATTGTCGTGTAAGTAGCCTCACCGGGCGAGCCCCAGAGAGCGGTGCTATTGTACGTTTACGACTCGCCTCCAGCCTAGTGGCCGAGCAGTGGTGATGGGAGGAACTTTATCAGCGGGTGGCTGGTGCTCTCTCGTGTTGTGAAGAGTGCCGTCGACAGATAACAATCTTATGCTTTCCTAAAGAAGCAGGGCTTGCCAAAATATAAGGGCCTATCCTCGGACACAGTTTTCTACTTTTCGAGGACCTCTAGTGCCAGACTAGTTACTGGGAGCGGAAATATGTAATGGTTAAAAATGCTTGTGACATCAGGAAGTCGGAGCATAGGGAGCAGTTAAAAAAATGTGGATTGGAAAGTCACTGGAGTTTTAATGTGATGTTTTTCTGTTGGGGGGATACTTGTTTGAGAAGCTGTCATGCCATTGTTTGGCTGAGTGTTATTATTCAGCAATTCGCGATCATGTCTTGTTTGGCAAGAAGGAAAGAGCATGCTGTACAATTGAATAAAAAAGTTTGGAGATCGTCCGGAGATGGAGATGAGGGTGGATCGAGAAGTTCGTTCAGAGATGAAGAGTTGTGTGCATATGGTGTGTAGCCAATCCACCTCCAGAATTCGTATTTGCAGAAGCACAACCCGTGCCCTGTACTTCAGAGACGCCGGCACGACAGCAGCGTCGTGCACATATCATGCTGATTATTTACAGTGAGCACTATTAGCAGCGTCGGCATCTTGGAACAACCCTTGGTCCATATATAGTCAGATCATAGCAGTTATTTGTCTTAAGTCCAGCTTTGCTTTAGTAGATGCATGTGTTTCTCAATCTAACTGTCTGGACAACAGTCACTGCATTCACTTAATTAGAATCTCATTAGTTGCGTCTAAAGGGCATGTTTTCGTTCACCTTCAAGTTACTCTGAAAACCAATAGGTTCACTTGGTGTAATCCAGCAGGGCAGATTTCCTCTATCAACTGAAGTTCTTTCATCGTCAGATGCATTTTATGTTCGTGTTTTAATTGAATAAATTAAAATGTTCATTTAAAGCTGTTTTGTGTTTACTTCTTCACTTAATATCATGTTTAATATTATACAATTCTTCACTTTAGGATCCACAGCTGGTGCCTTAAGTTCTTCTCGTTTATCATTCTGTTGCCGCAATAATTTCAGCTTGGCTCTTAAAAGTGAATTCGACTCTTAATTAATTTTGTGGATCAGGATAACAATTTGAAACACATAGGGGGGGAGGGGGGTGATTTGCAATGTAATGCACCCAGCTGCATTGTCGAACAAGATTGTTTTGGTATTCCAGATGTTATGGTGTGGGGAGGAATAATGTTGCAGGGTTGTTCTGGCCTCCAAATCTTTGAACACGGTACAGTCTCTAGTCAACATTATTGTTCCTCTGTGCTCCTTCTTCATGCGTGTTTTCTCAGGGTTTCACTTGGCACATACTTCATTTTTATGTTTAAATTGGTTTTAAATATATATTAGCGCTTTATCAATATCATTGTTTGATTTTTATGTTCTTAATACAATTTTTAATAAATAATTTCTGTTTTCCTATCTATATAGCCAACATCTGTGAAAACCAACCTAGATTCGGCACAGGTTCTCAGAAAAATGTAATCAGACCGATTGCGTTTTTTCTAAAAGTTAAACTGCTGCTAAGGCCTCGAATTTGCGGGAAAAGGCAGCCAAGGTTACATATTAAGAGATACAGCAATGGCAGAAAGGGAAACTGTAAGCACTGAGGTTTCAAATGTAAAAATCGTCAAGTGTGACAACCTGCTTGACTCTCCTCTTTACAGGCTGGTACAGCTGCCCCTAACGATTCGATTCATGCAACCCGCACTACGTATGTGTCAGGAACGAATCCGACAGGCACAGCCACCTAATCGATATAAGTTCCCTCTCAGAGCTCTGGGCGACTGTCAGCAAACGGAATCATACTGTAAAAAATACAAATGAGGATTGGCCATGAGGTGCACAGTATTTTTCGACCAAGATGTACCTTACTTCTGCCATACTTATCTAAGTGTCTTTCTTTCTTTGTGTAGTTAGTGTTGTGGTCATACAGGATTTGGATGTATCTGTAAATTTTTTCCGTTCATAGCAGTTAATCTTTCGAAAATCGTTCAGAAACATTGCCTTATAAACTGTTTTTTAGCATCGGAAACAACGTAATTAACAGGAGATATCAAAATGGGAAATGGAAGTAAAAGCTCTCCAGTATATAACCTACGGATTGTTTACGAAAGATCAAAAACTATAAAGAGAATAAACTTACAGAGATATCCAGAACTGCAGACACATTCAAAACCTGCATGACTACGCTGTTAATTACACAAAGAGAGACTGGAGACACTTGGATAAGAATGATAGAAGGAAGGTACATCTTGGTCAAAAAATACCGCGTAACTCATGGCCAGTCATCACTTGTATTTTGTACAGTAAGATTACGTTCGCTAATAGTCTCCCAAATCTTTGAGTGGGAACTTATATCGATTACGTGACTATCGCCTGTCTGGATACCTTTCCTGATAGAGATGTTATGCGGGCTGCATAAGACGCATTGGTAGGGCCATCTGAATCACCCCTTATGTACAGTAGAAGGGTGCATCACCTCGCGAGGCAGATATTTCAACAGACCGCAGCTGAGGGCCTCGATGCTACACTTTGCGAGTAGCTGGTGTGGTGCTCGCAGCCTGTGCAGGTCGTTAAGTGTAAGAATCTTTGCGGCTGGCGTCAAGTGCGACCTCTGGCAGCGCCGAGCCGGTAATGCAGCGACGCGCTGACTTGGCAGAGTGCATGCAGCCGGGCCAGCGTCGCCGCTGTTGGGATAATATAACAGGCCCGCTAATGGGATGCCCCGCGAGCAGCCAAGCGGCTCGTGATTAACGACGCGGCCCCTACAAGCACAGGGAACGCGTGTGCGCATAAAAAAAAAGAACCACTGCTCCTGTGTGAACCTGCGAGGCGAGGCAGGCGAAAATTATGCAGCGCGCTCTCTATATCGTGCGCGAAACTAGTCAGTGACCTGGTTTTAGTCGTAATTAATCTAGTAAAAAAGCGTCGCTAACGAGAGTGTGAATTGCAATACTGAGAAGAACGCATGTGACCAGAATGAAGTCTATAATACGGGTCAGGTCATTGCCCTGTATAGCGAGGAGACCCTATCTCTTGATCTAGTGAAGTCGTCCTGAAGCGTTCGGGAAGTACATTTCCTTACCTATCGCAACTTAAGCAGCCTGCTTCACATACACGGATAGTAGATATCGTGAAAAAAAAAGCGCCGTTGTTTTCTAAGCATATAAGTGTGCTTAGCGGATCACAATCGATAAAAACGGAACCCTTATGGAATCAAATGTAATAATACTGTACCAACAGCCGTTACTTTGACATTGTTTTATTAGGCAACCAGTTTCGACGTTCCAGTCACGTCATCTTCAGGCCTCTCGCATGAATGACACCAACTACTACTAGTGAATGTACGACATGAAGCACCAATACTCGTACTGGTTCTGTAGATATCTGAATTTCATGAGCACTTGTGCTCTTCACACGTCAAGAGTACACACGCTCAAGACGTTTGGATACACACGGAGCCAGATGAGAATATTGGTGCTTAGCGTTGTACATGCACGAGTGGTACTTGGTGTCATTCATGCGAGAGGCATGAAGATGACGTGATTGAAACGTTGAAACTGGTTGCGTAATGAAACAATATCAAAGTAACGGCTGTCGGTACAGTGTTATTACATTTTATGGTCCAAACCCTGCTTCACACTCCTGAGTCCAAGATGGAGTTACGTATACTTACAGGATCACTCTTTTATCCCTCTGTTTGTCTGTCCTGTCCGACTGTTAAGAGCCTATTTGCTCAGGAACGGCTACAGGTATTAGCTTGACATTTATGTCACATTCTAAGGTCTAAGGTTGCTTAGTAGGGCGAAAAATTTAAGCTTCCGAGTCAATACAGTCAAAAGATACCGTCATGCTTAGGACATATTTTGATACGCAAAAACTCAACTGTCGAAACCTACACTGACGAGCCAAAACATTATGACCCCTGCCCACCGCGACGTTGGATACAGCCTGGTGACGTGCGAAATAGTGACGAGGTAACTAAAGTGTGTAAGCGGCGAAGACACGGATTGGGGATTACTCTGGCGAAGATATGGGCTTTAAATAGGTATATCCATTGAGATAAGGGTCTTCGACAAAGGGCAGACTATTATTATGCTAAGCCTGTGAAAGAGTATCTCGAAAACGGCAAAGCTGGTCGAATGTTTATGCGCTACGGAAAGAATTAGAAGGACAGTGAAACTACCACTAGGCGTTAAATTGTTGGACGTCCACGACCCTTCACAGAACATGGTTTCGTAGGCTCGTCTGCTCCGTAAAGCAGGATAGATGGTGATCTATGACATCCCTGCCGAAAGAGCATAATGCTGGTGCACGCACAAGTGTTTCGGAGAACACCGTTCACCGTTGCTGAACATGGAGCTCCGCAGCAGACCACCCCTACGTGTTAACCCAAAAACATCGTCAACTACGACTGCAATGGCCACGGGGCCATCGGGATTTGACCGTCGACCGATGGAAGCGTGTCGGCCCCTTCGGTCTTCGGGTGAATCACATTTTTTGGTATACTAGGTCGCTGGTCGTCTCCACAAACGCCGTCGTCGAGGTAAGTGGCGGCTCGAAACGTGCAGCGCGCTACGAACGCAGGCTGGTGGGATCAGTATTATGCTATGGGAGACATTCTTCTGCACTTGTATGAGACCTGTGTTAATAATCGAAGACACGCTGCCGGCTGCGAACCACCTGCATCCCTTTAAGTTTGATGTCTTTCCCAACGGCGATGTCATCTTCCAGCAGTATAATTGCCCGTGTTTCGGAGCCAGAACCGTGCTACAGTGGTTTGAGGAACATTATATTGAACTCACGATAATGTTCGGCGATCAAATTCCCCTGACGCAAATCCTATGGAACTCATCTGGGTCGCTATCGGGCACCATCACCGCATATGCAGATCAACGACCCGTTATTTACACAAATTATGTGACCTGCGCGCAGACATATGCTAACACATATCTCCACAAAACTACCAACCTAACTGTCGGATCCTTGAAACGGAGAATCACTGATATATTTCGTTCCAAAGACGGACGAACAAGCTATTAAGCAGGGGGTCGTAATGTTTTGGCTTGTTAGTGTATGGACATGTCGGACCTGACACGAAAGCTCAGCGTGTTCGGTCAGGAGCGGGTCAACCTTTGTAATGAAGGAAACGAGTAACGTTTTCATCGATTGAATTTGAGAGGTGTCGTGCAACATCCCTACAGAATCACTGACGGATAACCGACGAAGAAACAGATCGAAAGAAAGATGACAAAAAAATGCATACTACGAAATGAAAAGGTCACGGGATCGAATCTCGGTCGGGCCACGGATTTTTCAGTATTCGTTTAAAGCTAGGCTCCACCTCTCAACGATGTGACGAGTCGCCAGAAACAACGCGTTATACTGTAGGTCTCCTTTCCCCGGTTGCATCCAATAGAAAGAATTTCAACTGGCCATTAAAGCACAAGACATTGTTGTTATCATTATTATTATTACTATTATTATCTTGTATGAAACCCCTAGAATGCAAGTCCTACTGCACTTGTTCTAGCCGGCCGGATTGGCCGAGCGATCCTAGGCGCTACAGTCTGGAGCCGCGCGACCGCTACGGTCGCAGGTTCGAATCCTGCCTCGGGCATGGATGTGTGTGATGGCCTTAGGTTAGTTAGGTTTAAGTAGTTCTAAGTTCTAGGGGACTGATGACCACTACAGTTAAGTCCCATAGTGCTCAGAGCCATTTGAACCATTTTTTTTGCACTTGTTCTGTTTATTTTTTTTAATGAGACTTCTTTCTGGCGATGCTTGGTTGATTTTATTTTGTTTTGGTTGAGCGTTTCTTTAGGCGACTATTTGTTTTTCGGTCCTGTACTGAGAAGCTGTTTACTTTGAACATATAATTTGTGAATGACTGGTCACAGTGACATAATCTGTTAACATGATCGTTTACAGACTCGCCGACAATAGCTTACAAATTATGTGAAACAGATGGCTTCAGCTGTCGGACTGCAACTTTCCTGCCTTGCTATTGTTCACAACAGAATCCCCATCACGGGCGTTGTCCCCCTCACCACCCCGGCATTTGTGTAGCTCCAGGCTAACTTATTTTGTGTGCGCGCTCCCTGGATGAGCACAACGAAAATTAGACTTTTCTCTGCGTATCTGGGTCGGAAATGGCATATTTATAATGTTATTGACATATGGACACATAGTTCATAGTAATTGTTCAGAACGACGATCTCCAGTCTCAATGCATGTACTGCGGCGGCGCATGCAGTTCTGCAAAGATGCCGGGTGTCTGTTGTACACTGGAACAGGCAGCGGGTGATAAACCTCATAACACGTATGTCATGTTATGGATTGGATTGGATTGTTTTTGGGGAAGGAGACCAAACAGCGAAGTCATCGGTCTCATCGTATTAGGGGAGGACGGGGAAGCAAGTCGACCGTGCCCTTCCAAAGGAAACATCCCGGCATTAGCCTGGAACGATTTAGGGAAATCACGGAAAACCTAAATCAGGATGGCCGGACGCTGGATTGAACCGTCATCCTTCCGAATGCGAGTCCAGTGTGCTAACCACTGCGCCACCTCGCTCGGTTGTCATGTTATGACCTCAAGCATCGCGCGAGCGCATTAACCTGTGGCGCATGCACATCACAATCCCCTCTGTCAGTTGTCCATTTCATTAGAGAGCTTGTGATGTGTCCATGCCGGCCGGTGTGGCCGTGCGGTTCTAGGCGCTTCAGTCTGGAACCGCGTGACCGCTACGGTCGCAGGTTCGAATCCTGCCTCGGGCATGGATGTGTGTGATGTCCTTGGGCTAGTTAGGTTTAAGTAGTTCTAAGTTCTAGGGGACTGATGACCACAGATGTCAAGTCCCATAGTGCTCAGAGCCATTTGAACCATTCTGATGTGTCCTTGATGGATTGTGTTACTGTGTACAGTGCATGATGCTTAGTCAAAGATGGAATGTTACTCGTCACGAACAACTTGCAGACACACATTTAATCTACTGTACAGCAGGATGTAGTGCCCTTAAAGCAGCACGGATGTGCAGAGAACGCTTTCCCAATTGGAAAAAGTTTATCTTCGTTGACACTACCTTACGAGAGACGAGTCATTCAAGCCAAGTTTCCCACTAAAGACATGTCCGAACACCAGACTTTGAGGAGATGGTGTTGGATCTTGTGTTCGACCAACCAGCAATAAGCACCCGTCAACTTGCCCGTGAAAATCACACTTCGAGGGACACAGTATGGAGAATACTGGTGGGACAGATATTACACCTCTGTGTTAAAGAACATGTACAACCACTGGGGCTAACGGATTTTGATCCTTGCGTTCACTTCTGTCAATGGATTATCCACCGCAATGCTCTAGTGCCGAACTTCAAACAGTTTACGTTGTTCACCCGTGATGGTGTTTTCAACAGTCGCAACAGTCATGTCTGGAGTGAGGCTATTTCCCACGCCTCTCACATCAGCAACGATTCTCTGTTAACATATGAGTGGACATTGCAAGAGATCATTTAATCACCTTATCTGCTGCCTCCCTGTCTGATTGATCCACACCTCGTCGTTGAATTGGAAGGGGATATTCTGTCCTATGGCCAGCGAAATCGCCGGATCTCACACCTCTGAACTTTTTACTCTGGAGTTACGTCAAAACGTTGATGTATGAAGCCCCATAGAAACGGATGAAGACCTGCTGAACTGATCAGAAGCCCTGCTCTTCATGCTACCGCAATATATTAATTCCCAGTACCTCTATCCGATTAAGGTATTTAAATTTCTACGCACCGATTCGTAGAAGACCAGTTTTGTTTCTCCTAATGGCGGCAACCTCCTGAGTAGTCCCCATCCAGAGATCCGAATAGCGGACAATTATACCTTCGTACGACGAGAAAAGATCTCTGACAACTGGAGGTGCTGTCGCCAGATTTCAACGGCGAAACGCAAAAGGGGTCCCACCATAACTGACTGGAAGCCATAGTTGTCCTGAACTGTGAAAACACTGTGCCGCTATCATATAAACGAAAACACAATTACGTTATGTGAGTGATCGCGAGGGGATGTGCGAAGCAATGCGCCTAGCCCACTTCATCTGTCAACGATCCGCTACGGCCTTGAGACCTATAGATTGGAAAAGGAAGTGAAGTTCCATGCTTCTTGACAGAGCGTAGGGGAACGATGCGGGAGACCCGCGACGCCATACTATGCAAGGTCTTAATGGAGGTGGTTTGCCGTTGCCTTACTCCGACAGTAATGAGGGTGAATGATGATGCTGATGAAGACGACACAACAACGCCCAGTCATCTCGGGGCAGGTGAAAATCCCTGACCCCGACGGGAATCGAACCCGGGACCCCGTGCTCGGGATGCGAGAACGCTACCGCGAGACACCGGCGGCCGACAATATAGATTAGTTTAGCAATAATTAAGTGATTAGGAATAAGAACTGTACATGTGTTCCTACTAGGAGATTTCTGTATGGAGCGAAGACACCAGACGCCACAGCATGCGAGTGTAGAGTCCTGGATATGGTGTTGCGAAATCGAGGTCGCATGATATGTCTGTGATGCCACAAAACATCTACAGTAAGTAAAGAGTTCCGGCATTGTTAACTAGGAAACCCCAAGGGATAGCTCCAGCTGCCTAGCTGAAGAAATTACCTCTATTTGTGGTAAATCGTAGCTTTCCTTTGCGAAGTATGAGAATTATGTCTTAAATATGAATGCACGGTCTCGCAGGGATATGACTGAAGCAGATCTCCCCCGGATTCTAGCGGCGTCAAGGGTTTATACATCCACGAGATTTCGGAAAAATGCTCTTCGGTCTTTGAGAAATTATGTCTAGTCCTTCCGAGATGTCACCATCCGCCTAAAACCCAGTCGTTATGCCTATTGTATTATACGGCATACAACTTACATGGAGACATCTCACCTACTCATATCTCAGACGACTAGATGGAGACAAGCCACCTACCTGAAAACAATACTATACGTCTCAAAATACACCTAAAACAGAATAACGTGCATCTTGGCAGACACTTCTTGGGACATCCTAACCAAGATCATTACCGCGACTCCTAAAGTGAAGTTTCATCACCCAAACTACAGAACATTTTAGTCTATCCCTGTACCACTTCCACTCCCAACCCATTTTCACAGGGCTCATATCCTTGAGGTAGACAAAAGTGCAAGATCTGACAATCCACCCACCCAGCACTTCCTACTCCAGGCCTGTCACAAGTTTATCTAATCGCTTCAGCGGCAGGACCACCTGTGAAAGCAGCCATGTCATATACTAACTGTGCTGGAAACATTGCACAGCTTTTTATGTCAGTATGACTACCAACAAGCTGTCCATCAGGATGAATGGCCACTGCCAAACTGTTGCCAAGTTATAAGTTGACCACATAGAGTCACAAAATGCAGCCGAGCATAACATACTCAGTAGCTGCTTCACGAACCAGGTCATCTGGATCCTTCCCTCCACCACCAGCATCACTGAGCTACAGAGATGAAAATTAATCTTGCATCAAATCCTTCACTTCCATAAACGTCCTGGCCTCGATCTCTGTTAAACCACTGTTCCCACCTTCTCCACCCAACAGCTTCTCCTTCCTCTGTCCTGTCACCCACTCCCAATTCACACCCCAAATCAGCGTCAGTGCGCGCCACTCCCCACCAGTTCCGACAGCTGTGCATCACATGTCTGTCCCGCATACCTGCCACTCCTCTCTCAGCCATTCCCAGCCGGCAAACCTTCTTCCTGTCTCTTAGCCGCTAGCCAATCACATCTAATCGCTTTCCAGCCTTTCGTCTCTCTCATCCTGTACCCAGCCCACCCGACACAACCCCCACTGAAACCTAGTCCACCTGCCGAAATGAAACACTGGCACTGTTTGTCCAGCTGCACCATGTAGGGGCTGAGGTCTGTGTATGCGTATCTGTGTGCGTCTGCGTTTTCTGTGTGTATTTTACTCTAGCTCGGAAAAGGATTACTCCGAAAGCTAGCAGCTTTTCTTTCTTTTTGTGTGTGTGCGCCTATTGATTACTCAACACTTCTGCTTTCCGGTGATTGTTCTCCTTTTATCCAAAAGTATTTACAGGCAAAACGTTCATCGAAATCATGACGACAGTGTATAGCCTGATAGCTATTACTCGAAGCATCTGAGTCCTACAATACAGACGGAGAAAAGCAAGAGACATAGATCACAGACTTATCAACATCCTAACAGTGTCAAATAATGACTGAAACGAAGCCAAAAGTTAAAACGTTCCAGTAAATGTGGGACCACATACGAGTTATTAGCGAGATAACTCGAAAGCATGGCTATGAGCCGCCACCGACTTCAGTATGAAACATAGTCCTAATTAGTACAAATTAATCTGAACGTAAACTTTTCGATTAGGTAATTCCTCAACTAATTGTGTTCAAATTCGACATTCAACGACACACTTCTCATGAGTTATCAGACCAGCAACATCATTGAATATTTGGTTAGCGGTTCTGTATGAACATGCCAATGGGTCACACATTGTTTCAAGAAAACGTGATGCATATGGGTATCTATGATTTCTCCTCTGGAATATTCCAGAACTGTTCGAGCATGTGCCCGTTGTACAACAAGGGGAGTGTGGCATATCCATGAAGGAGAAACGGTGATGAGAAATGACGTTTGACCGAGATGAGTATGTCAAGCAGAGCCTGTACCTTGGCCTCAAAGCCAAGGTTCGTGGTCATCTCAGAAGTGATGTGTGCAGTGCTTCAGATATTTTGACTGAAGAACTGGAGCAGCGAACCGTATAATCTTGACAAATTTTACACGAAAGCATAGGGATGTGGGAGATATTGGAAAGGATGCTGGACCGAAAAAGATGACGAATGTCTTGGAACGAACTGATAGTTGGGATGCAGGTGTTAGAATAGGGGTGGAATGTTAGCTGGTCAAGGAAGAAGTGTGCTGGAGCATTCATTTGGGATGGGATGCATAGAGCAGGCTATGTTTGGAAAATGGGTACATTTTGGGGATGCGTACACGGTCTGAGAGGGGAAGGATATTGAAATTCTTTTGAGAATGCATATGGAGTGCATGAAAAGGAAAGGAAGGTGGGACTTTTTGATAGAGGTATGACAGCAGATCAGGGCTCCAAAGTACGGGGAGGGGCGGGGGGACTACAAAGCGTCACGACTCAAGTGTGTAGGAGATGTAGGTGATGTAGGTGAGGTGTTCTAATTGTTGAAGGAGATGTGAAAATTTTACTGCCTGATAAACTAGATGGTTGAGGAGGGTAGATGTATAAGGAAGGCAAGGCGGGGTTAATGGCACTGTAGGATTTAAAGGCAGTGGTAGAATTTTGCAGGGGGTGGAAATCCATGCAGCGTTGGCATAAGTAAGGATGATGAAATAGCTGAGGGTCTCGTATTAACAGAGACTGGTAGAGGAAGTTAGTGTTCAAATGGCTCTGAGCACTATGGGACTTAACATCTATGGTCATCAGCCCCTAGAACTTAGAACTACTTAAACCTAACTAACCTAAGGACATCACACACATCCATGCCCGAGGCAGGATTCGAACCTGCGACCGTAGCAGTCGCACGACTCCGGACTGAGCGCCTAGAACCGCTAGACCACCACGGCCGGCAGGAAGTCAGTGCCCAAGTTCGTTCTGTCAGTAGTTTTAGTTTATAGTTGGCTTTCTTTTGGGTGCACATTGATTTGGGATTTCAGGCCAGTTTCGGACAGAGTGTTAGTCCAAGGTATTTTAGTGTTTTAGTTAGGGTGAGTGGGTGGCTGTGGACTGGGAGGTTTAAGTGTCAAGGGACAGAAAGCTCAGTTGCTTCTTCCTATTATTGTAGCCTGTTTTTTCGAAGTTGACGGAGAGGTATCACTGTATACACCAGGATATGAAATTGTTAAGGTGGAGTTGAATGGATCGTTATGATAATTGAAGGGTAGGATGGGCAACGAGGATGTCGATGTTGTCACTGCATTGGAGCAGTCACACAGCTGAATGGAATTTGCAGGATGGTGTAGTGTTTATTATTATACAAGATGGACCGTTAGTCCGAAAGAAGGCAATTAGCCGGTTGTACGCTGCGCAACATGATTAAAGAATCACTTTTTCGAAAGACTGTAATTGTCTCCCATTGTGACCTAGAACTTTTCAATTTGGCTCAAATTTGCCTACCTTCCTCTGTAATGGTGCAAAAGCGTATCGTTTTGCGACGCTACTCTCGTTCTCCCCGATGTTTCAAATAGGAAGGTATAAACACATGCAAAAAAAAAAAATAAAAAGGCACAGCTCAAAAGTTCATTTGACGAGTGAAGTGGGTTAATGACGATGCATTGGCACCAAATTTCACTGCTCAACCGTGCCGTGGACATGTCACACGATGGGAAGTTCGTGACACCCTCTCTTACCTATATTTCACCCTTTCTTTGGTGGCGTCTGCAATGGGGGTCAGAACCACGACGCCCAGCGTGGGTGGTCAAGGAAAGCTTTTCAGACACGTCGCCGTCACAATCGGCTCGAAAAGCCCTTAGGAGATGGCGTAAAGGGTCTCAATGAAACCACCCCTTTCATTGCGGCGTTGTTTGTCATACATTTCGCCGTAAAAAAAGACATTTCGCCCTGTGGTGAACAATAGGACAATGTTCTTGACAATCTTTGATATTGTTGATACCTCCATCCCGCAAGATTCACCCCTTCTCTAGGGTCATCGTTGGCCAGTAACTCCATTGATCGTCATTGCATCTCCTTTGGAGTGCACTATGACCACAGTTTTTGCTCTGCCACAGCGGGTGAAACCAGTAAAGGTGTTTCAAAGCCATTCGACGAAATCTGAACGCGACGTGAAGCTGCAAGGATTCTAATACAGATCTCCCTTCTCTATCCATTCTTCTCGATCTTGTCCCTATCCTAGCTGTCAGTATCCTGAATCCTACGTTTTCCTAAGATCATCCGTCCACATTACACCCATTCCCTGAAGCCAATCCACTTCAACGAAGTAGCTCCATAAACATTTTAACTACGTCAAACGACCAACCCACCTTCCCTCCCATTACTCGCCTTAAATGCTCTGCCTGACATCATGTGGTAGTGACGTGTGGTATAGTGAAGTGTCTTTCTCGCAACTCATTAGTTTTAAAAGTCGCACAACGTTTTCCTATGCGTTATTTTAAAAATCGTCAATGAAAAGAATTTTTTTCGAGAGTTGTTTACAGCTCTTTAGCCCTTTTCTCGCAACCTCGTATCCAAGCCTCTTGATCCTTTCAAAACTCTTCTTTCAAATTTCTTCATTGTGTATCCTCCGCCGGCCGTTGTGGCGGAGCGATTCTAGGCACTTCAGTTCGGAACCGTGCTACTGCAACGGTCGCAGGTTCGAATCCTACCTCGGTCATGGATGTGTGTGATTTCCTTAGGTTATTTAGGTTTAAGTAGTTCTAAGTCTAGGGGAGTGATGACCTCAGAGGTTAAGTCCCATAGTGCTTAGAGCCATTGGAACCATTTGTGTATCCTCCTCCACTTGAGTTTTACATTTTTTACAGGGCCTTTCTCATTTCTCTTATATGGAGCTTGCCAATATTGTACTTTTTTCGCCCATCGTTCATCCCTTATTCACATCACATGTCCATACCATTTTAAAGGCCGTTTTTACACCAATTCGGTGATGTACGTGGAAGTTTCCATTCGCTCTCCAATTCCTTTGTTTGGGATCTTCTCTCGCCTCCAGACTTCTTCTGAAAAACACCATTTGCACGGCTTGAAGTCTTATGCAGTCCCGTTTTTCATTTTCCAGGATTCCGCTCCCTATAAACAAATTATTTGTATTTTTGAGTCATATAATCTTTTTTCGTCATTTTCTTTAATTTATCTGACAAAAGAATGGAATTCAGCTTACTGGTCGTCTGTTAAGTTTATGTTGCCCTCTACTTTATTTCTATTTACTGTATTTTAAAACATCTGTATATTCACTAAAGAGCCAAAGAAACTGGTACACCTGCCTAATATCGTGCAGGGCCTCCTCGAGCACGAAGAAGTGCCGCAACAAAATGTGGCATTGACTCGACTAATGTCTGAAGTAGTGCTGGAGGGAAGTGACACCATGAATCCTGCAGGGTTATCCATAAATATGTAAGAAACGAGGGGCTTGCGATATGTTCTGAACAGCACGTTGCAAGGCATCCCAGATATACTCAATAATGTTCATGTCTGGGGAGTTTGGTGGCCAGCGGAAGTGTTTACACTCAGAAGAGTATTCCTGGAGCCACCCTGTAGCAATTCGGGACGTGGTGGGTGTCGCATTGTCCTGCTGGAATTGCCCAAGTCCGTCGGATGCACAGTGGATATGAATGGATGCAGGTGATCAGTCAGGAGGCTTATGTACGTGTCACCTATCAGAGTCGTACCTAGACGTACCATGGGTCCCGTATCACTCCAACTGCACACGCCTCATATCATTACAGAGCCTCCACCAGCTTGAACAGTCCCTTGTTGACATGCAGGGTCCATGGTTTCATGAGGTTGTCTCCCCACTGGTACACGTCCATTCTCTCGATACAGTTTGAAACGAGACTCGACCGACTAGCAAACTTGTTTCCAGTCATCAACAGTCCAACGTCGGTGCTGACGGACCTAGGTAGGGCGTAAAGCTTTGTGTCGTGCAGTCATCAAGAGTACACAAGTGGGTCTTCGGCTCCGAATGCCCATATCAATTTCGTTGAATGGTTCGTACGCTGATACTTGTTGATGGCCCAGTATTGAAATATGCAGCAATTTGCGGAAGGGTTGCACTTCTGTCACGTTGAACGATTTTCTTCGTCGTCGTTGGTCCCGTTTTTACAGGATCTTTGTCCGGCCGCAGTGATGTAGGAGATTTGATGTTTCGCCGGATTTCTGATATTCACGGTGCACTCGTGAAATAGTCGTACGGGAAAATCCCCACTTCATCGCTACCTCGGAGATGCTGTGTCCCATCGCTCGTGCGCCAACTACAACACTATGTTCAAATTTGCCTAAATCTTAATAACCT
The DNA here is from genome assembly GCF_023864345.2 of Schistocerca serialis cubense. NCBI lineage: Eukaryota > Metazoa > Arthropoda > Insecta > Orthoptera > Acrididae > Schistocerca > Schistocerca serialis. Next base: position 557,219,572 of record NC_064638.1, on the reverse strand, counting down.
GCCATTGTAGCAGCAGTAAGTAATCTAACAACTCCGCCAGACACTTGTTGTCTTATATCGAAATTGCCGACCGCAGCATCATATTCTGCTTGTTTACATAGCCCTGTATTTGTATACGCATGCCTACACCAGTTTCTTTGTCGCTTCAGTGTAATTAATCCTTTTCTTTTTTTTAAAAAAAACAAAAAGAACGTTACGTTTGTATCTTTTGCAGTCATTTGACTAAAAAAGGGAGTCGGCTGACTCTCGCCGCTCTGTGGACAAGAGAAGTGAATAACAATAAAGAAAAAATGTACATTGCACTAAACAATTAAAAGTGGCATAATGCTGAAACTGGGGAACAGTGGAACAATAAATTATTACGTTGTTTTGGCGAGTAAGTTGCCATTTAGAGAATTACCATTTAGACAACTTTACGCGTTTTTCCATTGCCTATAGTTTGCCCGACCCCTTGTCCAGTTTATTACGATTTCGAGACTGTTAATAATGTTGTGAAATAATTCATATTGCGCAATATTATTGACAGCGTGTAGGTAGATGAGATTGAAGCCTGTGCAGTATATCGTGCAACATATTGACGGATCTATAGAAACAATTTTTATTGAGAAAACTGCTTAGATCGTAGGCTATAGGCTGTGGCTAATATTGTATTTATTTGTCAGCTCGATCCCATCCCCTAAACTAGTTTATTTTGTACGATTTGTAGTGTTATGAAACTGAAATGTTTTCGAATTCGGCGTAACGGACATTCATTTGATTCTTACTCGAAGTATTTAGGAGTTTGCCATTCTTATGGTGTGTTAAACGAAACGAATATATTAACCACCAAAAGGTAACGGAGCAATGCGATCAGTTATTGTCGTAATATAGGGAAATGTACCCGTAAGGAAATAAGCTTCAATTAGTACAGAAATTAAATACATCGCGCGCAAATTATAGGAAGGAACTGAAAAGAATTAAGAGTGCATCGAAAGGCGGATCTGGTGCTGACGAGGTACTGGAGCCAGCACTTTGGTACTTTGATGCCTCGAAGTTACCGGAAGGGCAAGGAATTCTCTTAACAGAATTTAAATAAAAATGCGTATATTTCTTGTTTTTAAAATCTGATCTAACTAATGAATATCACGCAGATATGATCATGATTATAGATGTAACCATTTGCAAATATAACTTACAACGAAGGAGCGAGCATATCTTTCTCAGAATAATCATTAGGCTCGTTGATCCGCAAGTCACATAGTAAATTTTCTAGCGCCAATTTTCGTCTCTTCTTATATCACTCCTTCATCTAACTACGCTTCCTTTGTTCCTTATTCGAGCGTAAAGTCAGTCCAAGAGCCGAATAACAGGTGGCATCCGTATCCGCCATATTTTCACGTCCAGGATTTGACACCAATACAGGGTTTACCAAAAGAATCATCCGATTTTTAAAATTTGTGTTATTTGAGACATGTGCGTGAGCAATGTTCGCCTGGAAAGAGCAAACTCTCGAGTTTTCCGTTAGGTAGTAGCAGTGTGCGCCCTCTTCAGTTCTAGTTAAAATGTTGTCGGGACAACAGAAAGCGTTTTATGTTCTACGTTTTGTGCAGTGCAGTTCAGTAATAACTGTTCAGCGTGACTTTCGTACTAGGTATGGTGTGTGTCCTCCTACAGTATAGAGCATTAGACGATGGCATGAACAAATCCGAGAAACAGGTTGTTCGTGTAAAGGCAATTGGTCGAGTCGCCCCGAGTTTATGACACAGATGTCGAACGCATTCGCCGTAGTTTCACAAGTGTCCGCAGAAATCCGTTCGCCGTACAGCTCGACAGTTTAACATGCCCCCGATGTCCGTCTGGCGCGTGTTGCGTCGATGTTTACACATGTAACCACTCAAACTATTCGTGAAGGTGACAAACAACGTGTGTTCTGTAATTTCGTTCTTTGCAAGATCGAGGGTGACAGTTTTCTTCCACGCTTTGGGTTTAGTGACGATGCAACATTCCATTTAAATGGAAAGGTGAACTGTCATAATGTGAGTATACGGGGTACGGAACAACCACATGTAGTACAAAATGAGAGAGATTCTCCAAAACTTTAAAGTGTTTTGTGCAGTTTCACGGGAAAAGGTGTACGATCCATTTTTCTTTGCCGAGAACACTATCACGGGAAGCACATACCTCGATATCCTTGAGAACTCTGTTTTCTTTGGAGACTGATTCGGACGACTTCATTTACCAACAGGATGGGGGACCGCCACACTGACATCTGGAAGTACAGGACTTTTTAAATCAAAGGATTACTGAGTGATGGATCGGTCGCACTGGACCAACTGATTCAGACTTCCATTACTGTCCTCGAAGGTCCCGGACCTGACTGTATGTGATTATTTCTCGTGGGGGTTTATAAAAGAATCTGTTTATGCGCCTCCGTTACCAACAACAATGAATGAACTGAGACATCGTGTAACAGCAGCTGTGGAAGCTGTAACGAAGAAATTCTCGCTGCAATATGGGAACAGTTTGAATACGGCATTGACAAATGCCGTGGATCTGAAGGGGGCATATTGAAAAGGTATAAAAAAAACTTTTTGAGTTTCCCGTTCATCAAGAAACACAATTCATTGTATATGATTATTAGTTTCGGGAATGTAGATGTGGCAAACCGGATGATGCTTTTTGGTACACCGTGTATTACGCAAAATCGATCTGCCGTGTGAAGCCAGTCGTCAATATACTGCGTAATATTATTGCGCCTTATGACTGACACTATAGGGGCCGCTTATGGCTCTGTCGATTAATCGACAGCTGTAATCGACCGCGGCCGACAGCACTCCGCGCCTGCAGCCTGTCCGCCGCTGGTACGCTCCCCAACGCGACGCCGGCGGGAGCTGCGACCAGGAGGCTGGCGCTGGCCCGGGGCGAATTGCGGTCGATAGGCGAGGTCGATTGCGGCCCGCGCAGCCGCCGCGCCCCGCCCACGGGTGGCTGCGGGGGCGTGGCCGCTGCTTACCCTCCCACTGGGATCAGCTGCGCGCCAGGCCGAGGAGCGGCACCAGCTGCCCGCCACAGGTCTAACGTCGGCGGTTTTGGCACCAGATACGAGGTGTGATCAAAAAGTAAGGAGAATTTCCGTTGTTCTTAAAAAATCGTTGTTTTTTTATTCGTTGACATCAACTTTGTCGCCTTCAAAGTACTCCCCCTCAGATATAACACACTTCTACTAGTGCTTTTTCCAGTCTTGGAAGCACTTCTGAAGCTCACTTTTGGTTATGGTGTTCAGCTACTTTAGCAATTCTGTTTTTATCTCACCTATTGTGGCAAATCGACGTCCTTTCTCGGGAATAGAAAAAAGTCTCGTGGGGGCTATGTCCGGCGAAACCGGTACCCGAGGCAACGTAACGGTTTTGTGTTTTGGGAAAACAACATTGAGGTGTGACCGGGAGTATTATCGTGAATCCGTTTCGACAAGTGGTTTTCTGATCGATTGCTACACGAAAATGGCACATAACTTCCAGGTAGCATTGCTCACTGACGTACGAGCATAAGACCATAACTCACTGTGATCGAAGAAAACAGTGATCGAACTTGTCGAATTTTTTCGGTCCTCAGGCAGATTCCGCTCGGACGATTGGTTCTTGATTTCGACGTCATACGTGTATACCCATGTTTCGTCACCTATTGTAGCCTTCTTTAGAAGTTTCGAATCGTTGTCGACGTCATTCAGTAGTTCCTGAGCGATGCCCAGGCGACATGGTTTTTGGTCGAAATTCAACCATTTCGGAGCAAACTATTCTGCTACACGTCTCATGCCCAAAGCAGCCGAAAAAATTGCTTGGCATGAGCCAAAGGATATGCCGAAATCATCAGCAACCTCTCCGATGGTGATTCGGCGATTTTCCAGAACCTATTCCACATTGTCGTCAGTAATTTATGCGCTACGGCGTCCAGGATGGTCGTCATCCTCAATGTCTTCTCGGCCCTCTTTGAAACATGAACACCACTCGTAAACTCTCATCTTACTCATAGCAGGTACTTCAAAAGCCACCGTCAACATTTCGAATGCGGTGCTGCACTTAATTCAGTAAAAACAGATGAAAATTCAAACATACGTCAGGAACTTTTTTAGCAAGAAGAAATTTTTTAAAAATCAGATGAATAAATCTTACGAAATTAAAAAAACACACTACTTTTTGATCACATAGCGCATATAGATGCATACAGCACAAACCACATAAGCCGTGGAAATGTTCTTTCCGTCCGGCCTCGCAGCTTCCGTGACGTTGTAAAACATTCCATTGGCGCACGAGACAAATTACGACACGTATCACTCAGCAAATTTAATCGTAAGCGTTCATAGGCATAATCTTCAACTGCCACAATATCCAGTCAGCGTAAACAAGGGCCACATGCTTCACATTAACCCGCGAGATTGGGGCAAACTTCTCACTACTCTAAAATCAGTAATTTAAAGCCTTGTAGCTATTGCACTGCTCTCAAGAACATTAGGTGATCCGACCACCGGAGTGGTGTATGCGCACTGTTAACAGTTCGTACACCTGTTCCATCTGCCTCCTAGTTACTCCCCTTCAGAGTTCATTGTCAATAAGTCAAAAGTGAAGCAAAAATACCAAACATAAATATGTACGGAAACAGATATAATTTATTGACTTCTATTAAACCTCGCCAAGTTCGTCTCGTTCACTGAAATACATTTAAAAAGAAAAAAAAATCAAGACGACACGTCACGAAGAAACTATCCGAATGGGACAGAAGTGTACATGTACATGTGATGTGTATGTACAGACAAATGTATTATTTCAATCAGATTTATTCAAAAGAAAGAGCTCCACAAACTGAGCAAGTCAGTGCTGCAGAACTGGCCCTTATTCAAGCAGTTCTTTGGCTTGGCATTGACTGCCCATAATCCTCCAAATGTTCTCAATTGGGAAGATATCCGGCGACCTTGCTTGCCAAGGTAAGATATGGCAAGCACGAAGAAAAGCAATAGAAATTCTCGCTATGTGCGGGCGAGTGTTATCTTACCGAACGGGGTCCTTTTATGAGAAAAAGAGTCACACTAGACCATCGCTCCTGGATGCTGGGCCGTATGACGGTCAACAGTCAGGTTGGGATCCCACTGCTTGCTAGGGTGTCTCCAGACACGTCTTCGGCCTGGAATCTCATTTACTGGAGTACATTTGTCTTTGGTGATGAGTCCTGCTTCGAACTGAGCCCAGATGATCGGTGAAGACGTGTCTGGAGACGTCTTGGACAATGGTGAAATACGAACCGGACTGTCCCCCGCCGTACGGCCCAACAAACAGGAGTGATGGTTTGGAGTGCCGTTTATTTTAACAGCAGGACCCTTTGGTTGTCATCCACGGCACCCTTACAGCACAGCGCTACGTCGACTTATTCTGAGTCCAACTTGTTGCTCTTCATGGCAAGCCATTCTGAGCTTACATTTCAGTAAGATAATGCCCGCCCGCATACGGCGAGAGTTTCTACTACTTATCCTCGTGCTTGCCAAACCATACCTTGGATAGCAAGGTCACCGGATCTGTCACCAATTGAGAACGTTTGGAGGATTATGGGGCCTTCCAGCCAACTCGACAGCTGGTCAGAATTTGGCACGACATCACCCAGGAGGACATCCAACAACTATATCAGTCAGTGCCAAGCCGGCTAAATACTTGCATAAGAAACACAGGTGAACAATCGAGTTACTAACTTGCTCAGTTTGTGAACCTCTTTCTGTTGAATGAATGGTCCAATTTTTTGATTGTAATCATTTGTTTCCAGAATGAGTTTTTCACTCTGCAGCGGAGTGTGCGCTGATATGAAACTTCCTGGCAGATTAAAACTGTGTGCCCGACCGAGACTCGAACTCGGGACCTTTGCCTTTCGCGGGCAAGTGCTCTACCATCTGAGCTACCGAAGCACGACTCACGCCCGGTACTCACAGCTTTACTTCTGCCAGTACCTCGTCTCCTACCTTCCAAACCTTACAGAAGCTCTCCTGCGAAGCCAGACGAGGTACTGGCGGAAGTAAAGCAGTGAGTACCGGGCGTGAGTCGTGCGTCGGTAGCTCAGATGGTAGAGCACTTGCCCGCGAAAGGCAAAGGTCCCGAGTTCGAGTCTCGGTCGGGCACACAGTTTTAATCTGCCAGGAAGTTTCAATCATTTGTTTGTTTGCACATGTACGTCACATCTACCGATTTCCGGTGCTTCGTCCCATTCACATAATTCCTTCGTATCGCGTCGTCTTTTCTTTTTTAAAAGAAAAAAAAGAGTGTGCTACCGTTGTTCTGCAGGCTTGGGTCCAAGATTTAGTTCTAGACAGCGGAGGGACAACGGGAGGGCGGGCAACGGGGTAGCCGGGAAATATTTCATCTTCGGGGTCTCTGTCAGAGCAAGGGGAGATGAGACGGACACACTCGCCCCCTACAGATTCTGATGTTATTATTCAATATCCATGCTACTTTCTCTTTAGATTATTCATGTCCGCAGGTTATCTCCTTTCCCCCTTCCCACACAAATACAACCTGCCGTTACAGCCAGTTATAACACCGCACAGATATCTAGAATTTTGATAACGACAACAATATATGAAATGTTTCAATGTACTCGTAATAATAATGTCCGCATGCTTAGCTGGATGGTAACGTGCATGTCTCCCATGCAACTGGCCCGGGTTTGGTTCCCGGCCGGGGTGGGGATTTTCGCCGCTCATGGACTGGGTGTTGTGTTGTCCTCATCATCATTTCATCCTCATCACCGGCACACTAGTCGCCCAATGTGGCGTCGACTGTAATAACACTCGCAATCGGCGGCCGGACTTCCCAGGTTGGGGCATCACGGCCAGCAGTTCCATACGATCATTTCCTTTCAATAATAATAACAATAACAATAACATATTTAAGTCAGTGCTTAATATATCGCTTTGACTCAGTATTAAGTAAACTACATTTCAGAGGAAAACATCATGTGCCATGTACTCCGAAAATTTTAAAAGCAAACGTATAAGAACTATAAAAAGAAAAAATTTTAAGAACGAAGTGTGGAAAATTTTTTATTTATTTTTCACCTCCGGTTTCGGCTTCGCCCATTCTCAAATGTGTCTCCAGTAATACATGTGGCAACGCCCAAAACTGCTGCTGTGAAAAATAAATAAAAAACTTGTACACTATCTGGTGGAAAAATGTAGTTCTTCAAATTTATTGAGGCTGTGCGGCCAAAGGAGAAGAAAATGATCGAATAACAAGAAACGTTTACAGCTTCGACAAGTTCGTAATTTACACGATATAAAAGCGAAGTATGCACTCAACATTATCAGTCTGTCACTTACCATTACGAATGTAAGCCTGCAGATTATGGTTATGCAAACGAGACAATTGGGGGAATTGTTGTTTTTTTCGGTCGTCTCAATCTACTGTGGGTAAGGCTAATCTCTTATTTTTGTCGTAATAGAACGTCTTTCCCTTTCCATCGTGCCGTACTTGACTTTCTTATACTCACGAATATGACGGCTTTGTTATTGGCTGAAGGTACGGTGACCTTGTGAACAGTAGTGGTATGTTTGCTACAGCCGGTCAGTCCATCCGGCCGTCTCTCCGACTAGCAACTAAAAAGCGGAATTCCTTGCCATTTTCCAGATACTTATTTTTAATGCTACGTTGTTCTTCCTACATTGACTAAAAAAAGTAACTGGTTTTTGTAAATCGTCATTTGAAGGCGGTCGTGCCCTTCATGCGTGTCCGCTTGCATCCCCGCCTGCCGTCCAGTTAGTTACTTGACTCCACAAGCCACTTTGAGGACTCTCCCTACTGAGCAACTGCACATTCTCATGTAAGAAACGTAAAACCGCTGAGCACTTCATATTCATGCACATAAATACCTTTGCCAATTCTCTCTGCTTTCGTGGTTCGCAGTGATTCGTAAGTTTCCAGTCATAAAAATCAGTAGCACTCCCGAATCTGCACCTACAATCCAGAGAGTCCTTTATTTTCCGAGCGCCGAACCTCTCCCCGATATTGTTTTAACTTCCCGTCTTACAGCCAGTCAGCCTTGGCAGCTGCACGCAGGTCGTTCCGTTGCTTATTTTCCTCTCGCGCTAACGACCAAAGCAAAATACGACTTATTGCTAGAGATTTATTTCCAACAGGTGCTGGAAGACACTTGTTCTGTGAAAGTCACTCGCCGTCGAACCAGTCTCTTAGATCTCCTCCACAACTCATTCAGGAGGATTAGGTAAAGATCGAAGATCGGCCTTCGTTTCCTGGATGAGGGAAACTGACTATAGCATTGTCAGCTAGAAATAATTGAAGCCAACTTGCATCTACATAGACAAGCCCGCGCATGCTTCATGGTGGAGGGTACATTTTACCAGAACTAGTCATTCCCTGTCCTATTCCACTCATAGATGGAGCGAGAGGAAAACAACTGTCTATATTCTTGCGTATGAGCCCTGCTTTCTCTTATCTTGTCTTCCTGGCCGTTACGCGAAATGTATGTTGGCAGCAGTAGAACTGTTGTGCAGTTAGCTTCAAATGCCGGTTCTCTAAATTTTCTCGATTGCGTTTCGCAGAAAGAACGTTGTATTCCTTCTAGGGATTCCCATTTAAGTTGATGAAGCATATTCGTAATAATAGCGTGTTGCTCGAAACTATCGCTAACAAATGTAGCAGGAAGCCTCTGAATTGCTTCGATGTCTTCCTTTAATTTGACCAGATCGGGATCCCAAACACTCGAGCAGTACTCACGAATGGGTCGCACTTTTGCTCCATACACTGTCTCCCTTATAAATGAACTACAGTTTCGTAAGATCCTTCAAATACACCCAAGGCGACCATTCGCCTTCCCTACTATCGCTGTTACGAGCTCTTTCCGCTTCATATTGCTTTGCAACGTTAAGCCTAGACATTTAACCGACGTGACTGTGTCATGGAGCACACTGCTAATTCTATATACGAGCATTAAGGGATTCTTTTTCCTACTCATCTGCGTTAACTTAATCTTACCCGTCACACATTTATGTATACAGAGAACAATAGTAGTCCTATCACACTGACCTAAGAACACCCCTTAGACACCTTTTTCTCTGATGAGAACACTCTCTCTTTCTATCTGTTAGAGCTAGAAATGGTTGCCAAAAACACTTACACGCCGAGAGTACACAAAAGCAGAAGGTACTCTCGAACTTCACCGGTTACAAAGATATCACGAAACACACACATATTACAATAACACTGAAACCAAAGAGCCATACTTGGGCCAGCCCTTGTGATGGCTCAGCATACACAGTAGCCACAGGACGAGTAGACATCCGCAGCCTGGAAATCGTATGTTACCGGTATATGTGTTTTATTTATTTCCTAATGAACCTTGTAATGCTCCGCAATTCCTAAATGTATGGGAATTGCATATACATCCTAAATTTCTTGCACTCCCTCCTCTCTCTGCCCATATTCTCATCCCTCCCTGTCTCCATGTACCTCCTCCACCCCCAATCTGTCTATGCATAACCTCTTCCCCCCTCTGTCCATCACCTTCTCCACCTTCTCTAAGTCCCTCCGTATGAATTTTCAGTAGAGTATCGTCTAAAAATTTGAGATTCTGGGTAACAACGTTTCCCCTTTATATATTGCATATGTATTTACATGTTGTATATATAACTGTCAAACTGCTTTTTTTGTTATGAAAACATATTACAGCAGAACTGTCAAACGAAACTCAGACTTTTTTAATATTATTTTTCATACCAAGAAAACCATTGCTATCGACAATTACGAACACAACAACGAAAAAAATCAACCAAATCTGTTCTTAACTGATGATATTCCATGCATGCGGCAACTGAGATTCATTTATATGGATTTGACCTGATCTGATTAGGGCCATCAGGCCCACTCTTACATTGGACCATAGTTTCACACACACACATACGACCTTTCTTAATAATAGTTACCTAAGAAATAACAATATGAAGAATGCAATTAAAATGACTTTTATTGTCTAAAGTGACTATGTGATTAAATAATACTGGTCATGATCAAATAAAGTTAATACTGCAGTACTTGTACTACTGCAGCTGCTGCCACTAATAATGGTAATAATAATAATAATAAAGAATAGGCCTCCGGTATGTTCTGCCAGTCGTAAAAGGCGACGAAAAGAACAAACCACTAATAGGGCTAACCCCCCTTTTAGTGTGATTAGTTGGTTCAGGACAGAACTAAAGAAGCCTCGGACAAGCGCTGTCTTGGTCGGGGACGACGCTTGAACCCTATGCTCGCCCACAATGGTAATGACACTGCTAGCCAACTGGAAAATGATTTAAATCCAAATAGAGGTGTTGCAGGATATGCTTCCTGCAACCATCCTAGAAGGAAAACAAAGACAGAGGATGAGGTGGTCAGATGAAGTTAATCGACACCTCATGTTCTGTTATTACCAAGCAACAAACCTAGGAACCAACACAACTGGATACAGATCACAAGTATACACAACATTTATTACCAGATACCCAGAATTAAAATTTTTAACAGAACAACGATTAGCTGATCAGATCCGTGTAATAATCAAAAACAACAGGATACCCCAGTCAGAATTAGAAAACATCAAACAACAAGTACAACAAATACTGGAACAAAATAATGTGCAATCAGAAGAAGAAGAAAATACAGTAATGGACTCAAACATCCCAGAGCAAACAAACAAAGAACAACACGCATCAATTAAACAATCAGAGGAACACGAAATCTTAAGACAGCCACCAGAACAAGCACAAATAGAACACGAAGTGACGCACATGTTAGATATAGAAGAAAAATTTCAGCTGACATATATAGAATACAAAGACACAAATACAGACATTAGACCATTCTTGCAAAGACCGCCAAATAACCCACAAGTCGAAACAACAATAAAAACTATCAACACAATCATACACAACAAAATAAATGAAAACACAACTATGGAAGAGTTACAACTACTGGTTTATATAGGAGCACTCACTACACTAAATATACACACTAGGCAGAGATCAGAACCAACCAACACACAGAAGAAACCCACAAAACCAGCATGGCAACACAGGCTACAGATCAGAATAGAAAAACTGAGAAAGGACATCGGACAGCTAACACAATTTATGAGAAATGAAATGTCAGAAAAAAAACGAAAAAGGTTAGGTAAAATCTCACAACAAGAAGCGACAGAGCAATTAGATGAAAAGAAACAGAAATTACAAGCATTGGCCAAACGACTTAGAAGATACAAAAAAAGTGAAAATAGAAGGAAACAAAACCAAACATTCAACACAAACCAAAAGAAATTTTACCAGACAATAGATAACAAACACATTAAAATAGACAATCCACCAAACATAACAGACATGGAACACTTCTGGAGCAACATATGGTCATACCCGGTACAACATAACAGGCATGCACGGTGGATACAAGCAGAAACATACACATACAAGATGATACCACAAATGCCTGAAGTGATAATTTTGCAACATGAAGTCACCCAAGCAATTAATTCTACTCACAATTGGAAAGCCCCTGGAAAAGATAAAATAACAAATTTCTGGCTAAAGAAGTTCACCTCAACACATTCACATCTAACTAAATTATTTAACAGTTACATTGCAGACCCAAACACATTCCCTGATTCACTTACACATGGAATAACTTATCTGAAACCTAAAGATCAAGCAGACACAGCAAACCCAGCAAAATATCGCCCCATAACATGCCTACCAACAATATACAAAATATTAACTTCAGTCATTACACAGAAATTAATGACACATACAACACAGAACAAAATTATAAATGAAGAACAAAAAGGCTGTTCCAAAGGAGCACGAGGATGTAAAGAGCAACTGATAATAGATACAGAGGTGACATATCAAGCTAGAACTTAATAAAGGTCGCTGCACTAAGCATACATTGATTACCAAAAAGCTTTCGATAGTATACCCCACTCATGGTTACTACAGATATTGGAAATATACGAAGTAGATCCTAAATTAATACAGTTCCTAAATATAGTAATGAAAAATTGGAAAACCACACTTAATATCCAAACAAATTCAAATAATATCACATCACAACCAATACAGATTAACCATGGAATATACCAAGGAGACTCATTAAGTCCTTTCTGGTTCTGCCTTGCTCTGAACCCACTATCCAACATGCTAAATAATACAAATTATGGATATAATATTACTGGAACATACCCACACAAAATAACACATTTGCTATACATGGATGATCTAAAACTACTGGCAGCAACAAATCAACAACTCAACCAATTACTAAAGATAACAGAAGTATTCAGCAATGATATAAATATGGGTTTTGGAACAGACAAATGTAAGAAAAATAGCATAGTCAAGGGAAAACACACAAAACAAGAAGATTACATATTGGATAACCACAGCGACTGCATAGAAGCGATGGAAAAAAACAGATGCCTATAAATATCTAGGATACAGACAAAAAATAGGAATAGATAATACAAATATTAAAGAAGATTTAAAGAAAAATATAGACAAAAACTAACAAAAATACTGAAAACAGAATTGACAGCAAGAAACAAGACAAAAGCTATAAATACTTATGCTATACCAATATTGACCTACTCATTTGGAGTAGTGAAATTGAGTAACACAGGCCTAGAAGCACTCAATACACTTACACGATCACAATGCCACAAATATAGAATACATCACATACATTCAGCAGCAGAAAGATTCACATTAAGCAGAAAGGAAGGAGGAAGGGGATTTATCGACATAAAAAACCTAAATTATGGACAGGTAGACAATTTAAGAAAATTCTTTATAGAACGAGCAGAACCTAGCAAAATACACAAAGCAATCACTCATATAAATACATCGGCTACACCATTGCAATTTCATAACCACTTCTACAACCCTTTAAATCACATAACATCAACAGATACGAAGAAAGTAAATTGGAAAAAGAAAACACTACATGGCAAGCACCCATATCATCTAACACAGCCACACATCGATCAAGACGCATCCAACACATGGCTAAGAAAAGACAATATATACAGTGAGACGGAAGGATTCAAGATTGCAATACAGGATCAAACAATAAACACCAGATATTACAGCAAGCATATTATTAAAGATCTCAGTACCACAACAGATAAATGCAGACTTTGCAAACAACAAATAGAAACAGTAGATCACATCACAAACCGATGTACAATACTAACAAATACAGAATACCCAAGAAGACATGACAATGTAGCAAAAATAATACATCAGCAACTTGCCATACAACATAAACTAATAAAACAACACGTTCCCACTTACAAGTATGCACCACAAAATGTACTGGAGAATGATGAATACAAATTATACTGGAACAGAACCATTATAACAGATAAAACAACACCACATAACAAACCTGACATCATACTCACCAATAAAAAGAAGAAATTAACACAACTAATCGAAATATCCATACCCAATACAACAAATATACAGAAGAAAACAGGAGAAAAAATTGAAAAATACATCTAACTAGCTGAGGAAGTCAAGGACATGTGGCATCAGGATAAAGTTGACATTATACCAATTATACTATCAACTACAGGAGTCATACCACACAATATCCACCAGTACATTAACGCAATACAGCTACATCCAAACTTATATATACAACTACAGATATCAGTAATTATTGACACATGTTCAATTACGCGAAAGTTCCTAAATGCAATGTAACATATACCGTACAGTTAAAAGGAAGTCACGCTTGATCAAGGTCCGCGTCACTGTCCATTTTTGACCAGTCAAGAAAGAATAATAATGATAATAATAATAATAATAATAATAATAATCACAACAATAACAATAAGGGTAGCGACACATTCACTCCCGGAAATTGAAATAAGAACACCGTGAATTCATTGTCCCAGGAAGGGGAAACTTTATTGACACATTCCTGGGGTCAGATACATCACATGATCACACTGACAGAACCACAGGCACATAGACACAGGCAACTGAGCATGCACAATGTCGGCACTAGTACAGTGTATATCCACCTCTCGCAGCAATGCAGGCTGCTATTCTCCCATGGAGACGATCGTAGAGATGCTGGATATAGTCCTGTGGAACGGCTTGCCATGCCATTTCCACCTGGCGCCTCAGTTGGACCAGCGTTCGTGCTGGACGTGCAGACCGCGTGAGACGACGCTTCATCCAGTCCCAAACATGCTCGATGGGGGACAGGTCCGGAGATCTTGCTGGCCAGGGTAGTTGATTTACACCTTCTAGAGCACGTTGGGTGGCACGGGATACATGCGGACGTGCATTGTCCTGTTGGAACAGCAAGTTCCCTTGCCGGTCTAGGAATGGTAGAACGATGGGTTCGATGACGGTTTGGATGTACCGTGCACTATTCAGTGTCCCCTCGACGATCACCAGTGGTGTACGGCCAGTGTAGGAGATCGCTCCCCACACCATGATGCCGGGTGTTGGCCCTGTGTGCCTCGGTCGTATGCAGTCCTGATTGTGGCGCTCACCTGCACGGCGCCAAACACGCATACGACCATCATTGGCACCAAGGCAGAAGCGACTCTCATCGCTGAAGACGACACGTCTCCATTCGTCCCTCCATTCACGCCTGTCGCGACACCACTGGAGGCGGGCTGCACGATGTTGGGGCGTGAGCGGAAGACGGCCTAACGGTGTGCGGGACCGTAGCCCAGCTTCATGGAGACGGTTGCGAATGGTCCTCGCCGATACCCCAGGAGCAACAGTGTCCCTAATTTGCTGGGAAGTGGCGGTGCGGTCCCCTACGGCACTGCGTAGGATCCTACGGTCTTGGCGTGCATCCGTGCGTCGCTGCGGTCCGGTCCCAGGTCGACGGGCACGTGCACCTTCCGCCAACCACTGGCGACAACATCGATGTACTGTGGAGGCCTCACGCCCCACCTGTTGAGCAATTCGACGGTACGTCCACCCGGCCTCCCGCATGCCCACTATACGCCCTCGCTCAAAGTCCGTCAACTGCACATACGGTTCACGTCCACGCTGTCGCGGCATGCTACCAGTGTTAACGACTGCGATGGAGCTCCGTATGCCACGGTAAACTGGCTGACACTGACGGCGGCGGTGCACAAATGCTGCGCAGCTAGCGCCATTCGACGGCCAACACCGCGGTTCCTGGTGTGTCCGCTGTGCCGTGCGTGTGATCATTGCTTGTACAGCCCTCTCGCAGTGTCCGGAGCAAGTATGGTGGGTCTGACACACCGGTGTCAATGTGTTCTTTTTTCCATTTCCAGGAGTGTATAAAAAGATTTTATAGGTGTACAAAATAGACGTTTTCTGATATGGCGAATACTGGGGTTAGGAGTATTAGGCAGATTGCACTAGCTAAGAATATTGGATAATGAGGAAGATCTGGTTGGAAAGAAGGGTGTACAAGGGTAACGAGTGCGTGCAGGGACAATGGTAGTCATTATTGTTACTTTACTAAACGTGTCATTAACTGTCTTCTGCAGGTGAAGATGTATTCTATTCTCTAATATACCGGTGAGATTATTCCAGAGTCGGGTTCCTGCTACTGGAAGGATTCGAGAAAGTGGCGGAACAGTGGAATGGGACAGAAAGGATTTTACTCTGATGAGAACGGATGTTTCTGCCATGTTGATCAGACAAGAGCGTTAAGGTCGAAAGAGATAAAAGGGACAGTGTGGTTTGACAATACAGTGTAGAATACAGAGGATATAGCAGTCTCTGCACCTGTCTGACGCAGCCAGGACAGCTGTGCATGTGACGGTGAAATAAGAGCAAAGAGACGAACATCACAGACATAACGAACACAGACATTCCTCACCAGTTCCAGGGGCCTTGAGCTTTTCTTGTGAGATAACGTTGCTGTAATCAATAACTGGGATAGAAGAGTTTGTGCAAGTTTCTTTTTCATGTAGGGCACAGTCTCTATCCAGGTCCGTATTTACATGCAGGCGTTGTAGGATGAAGGCTGGAGGCCAAGAACACAAAGAATACTAAATAAAAAAGATAGTTTTTGTTTTGATAGTGCAACGCGGGGCCTCTTACAACCGTAAAAAATGTAGATGCAGTTAACTCGTTTGAAGTTATTCCATCAAATTTTCCTGTGGACAGTTGACGTGACGTGACTCAAGTCCACATGCGCCCATCAGATTCATGTCTCCTCGCGTCAGATTACGTGTGACGCCCGGTCGAACGCGTGGGACTTCAGTTGAAAAAAAAAAAAACCGCGAAGACCTTTAAGAGAACCGTTAGCGGAATTGCAGAAGTTTCAAATGAGTTCGATTTCTCACAAAGTCGATTTCTTTCAGCCCTCGTTTCATACAAACCAGCGCCTATAGAACTTAGAAGATTGTTTCCATAATATTGATGTCGCTCTGTTACTTCCGATCAGAATCAGCAGTGGAAAAAGTTCTTTTTCAGTATTGAAGATGAACATAAAACAGGTTCGTACCTCGACGTTACAAGACAGGCTGAACCTTTAGGCTTCGCTTAGTACTGAGAATGATATTTTGTATCAACTAAGTTATAACGATACTGTAGGTAGTTTCGTTAGTAAGAAGGGTACGAAAAAACAGCTTAACCAGTAACACTACTTTCTACAGTTATTATTTTGTCACAAGGACAAGTATCACTGATATATTAAAAAATTGTGATGGTATGGGGTGCCATTGGTTACACGTCTCGCATTGACGGCACTTTGAACAGTGGACGTTACATTTCAGATGTGTTACGACCCATGGCTTTACCCTTCATTCGATCCCTGCTAAACCCTACATTTCAGCAGGATAATGCATGACCGTATGTTGCAGGTCGTTTACGGGCCTTTCTCGATACAGAAAATGTTCGACTGCTGCCCTGGCCAGCACATTCTCCAGATCCCTCACCAATTGAAAACGTCTGGTTAATGGTGGCCGAGCAACTGGCTCGTCACAATACGCCAGTCACTACTCTTGATGAACTGTGGTATCGTGTTGAAGCTGCATGGGCAGCTGTACCTGTAGACGCCATCCAAGCTCTGTTTGATTCAATGCCCAGGCGTATCAAGGCCGTTATTACGGCCAGAGGTGGTTGTTCTAGGTACTGCTTTCTCAGGATCAATGCACCCAAATTGTGTGAAAATGTGTAAAGATATTTGTCCAATGAATACCCGTTTATCATCTGAATTTCTTCTTGGTGTAGTCATTTTAATGGCCAGTAGTCTACATGTAGGCTGTAATTATAATATTAATAGTAGGAATAATTTTGTCACATTAAAATATTATGGGATATCATATTCAATTCACACCGTTCACTTCACCCATCTGGTGGCAGAACATGTTTATCTTGTAATGTGCTGCACGGCAACAGCCAGTTTGGCGGCGGCATCTGACGTTCTATAAGGTTTTAACTTTGAGTAGATACCATGTATCAGTAAGGTATATAATTCAACAGAAGAGAATCGAAGCATTTGAGATGTGGTGCTATAGACGAATGTTGAAAATTGGGTGGACTGATAAGGTAAGGAATGAGGAGGTTCTACGCAGAATCGGAGAGGAAAGGAATATGTGGAAAACACTGATAAGGAGAAGGGACAGGATGATAGGACATCTGCTAAGACATGAGGGAATGACTTCCATGGTACTAGAGGGAGGGAGCTGTAGAGGGCAAAAACTGTAGAGGAAGACAGAGATTGGAATACGTCAAGCAAATAATTGAGGACGTAGGTTGCAAGTGCTACTCTGAGATGAAGAGGTTAGCACAGGAGAGGAATTCGTGGCGGGCCGCATTAAGTCAGTAGACTGATGAAAAAAAAAAAAAAAAAAAAAAAGTCAACTTGTCTGTCACCGCCGGCCGATGTGGCCGTGCGGTTTTAGGCGCTTCAGTCTGGAACCGCGTGACCACTACGGTCGCAGGTTCGAATCCTGCCTCGGGCATGGATGTGTGTGATGTCCTTAGGTTAGTTAGGTTTAAGTAGTTTCAAGTTCTAGGGGACTGGTGATCACAGCAGTCCCATAGTGCTCAGAGCCATTTGAATCATTTTTGTCTGTCACCAGAATTATTCTAAACTATGGTATTTTATAAAAGTCTGTTTCATCGAATGAAACGTTAGGTCTCTGTGCCACAGAGCTATCTGATAAAGCTTTTTACCAGTTCTTTTATTATGCATCCTTGTCAGTCATTTAATTACAGTTTATCTTGTATTTTATTCAAATTTAAAAACATTTTATGAACTTTTATCTCATGACTTGTCTCTGCCTCTTTAGCTACCTGCCCCTACGGCCCCGGCCTGTAACTTTCCGCTCCCCAAATTAAGTACCACGTCTGGCATGCTACAGGTGCCATCTTGTGACCTCTGGCATGTCAAGTTCAAGAGA
This sequence comes from Schistocerca serialis cubense, assembly GCF_023864345.2. Lineage (NCBI taxonomy): Eukaryota > Metazoa > Arthropoda > Insecta > Orthoptera > Acrididae > Schistocerca > Schistocerca serialis. Next base: position 557,201,164 of record NC_064638.1, on the reverse strand, counting down.
TATACATCCAGTTCCTAGACTATAACCGACGTCTTACGATATTTATGTTATTATGGTGTTTGTATGATGTTTGTTAATACTGCGGCACCCTAGATTACACCATGTGCAACACATACGTCATGCGGGTTGCAGAAAGCTCACCACCTACAGCTGAGATGGCGCGCGACTTGACAATCCCGGGTCTCAGTAGACAGGCCAACAGAGGGCATCAGCAGAGCTCCGGCCACGCCACCAGGTGGCGTACGTGGCGACGATAGAGGTCGTTGACAAATTGAACCTCTTCAGGCATCTGCTGTGTTACGTGCCGAAAACAGGCCCACAAATATCCATACGTGACGCAGCTATTTAGGCCGATGCATAAGCTCTGGAAAACAGTAGCATCGCAGCCCGGAGCCTGAAGCTCCCCACTATGCCATGTCAAGGACTGGGCCATCGAATTCTTGACAGCACTCTGCCTACCCATCTGGAACTCTTAAGTGATCAGCGATGTGCTCGTTGAGCCTTGCTATAATTGTACTATTTTTCTTCTAACCGGCAAGATACTGTCAGACTGGAAGTTTCGGTCCATGTCGGACTTTGATATTTCGTTACTAGTTCAACTGGCTCTAAGCTCTATGGGACTTAACATCTGAGGTCATGTCCCCAGACTGAGAACTACTTAAACCTAGCTAACCTAAGGACATCACATACATCCATGCCCGAGGCAGGAGTCGAACCTGCGTCCGTAGCGGTCGCGCGGTTCTAGACTGAAGCGCCTAGAACCGCTCGGCCACAACGGCCGGCTTTCCGTTTTAACCTAAAGTTATTAGGACTCCAAGAATCTGCTCATCAGAGAGCGTGTGGCTACAGAAACTTAATTCACTATTTGTAACGTAAAACTCTTAAGACTTTTACGATTGTGTTCAGTGACGCGTGTGTGACCCTTTCAAGTATCACGAACTTACTTATTTATTTCGTGATTCTGAAGTGTAAGTGGCTCCGTTGTTTACAAACTATCGTATATTTTATTTCATTTACTGAAGGACTAAGATCCATTCTCTGTAATTCTTGAAAATTTTTTTTTTGTTTCACTTATTGAAGAGCCATCCTTTCTTTTGTTTCATTGTGGAGAGTATTTTGTGTAAATTATGTTCAAAAAGCTTTTGTTTGTTCCGCGTATCTGGGTTGTTTATTTGTGTGCGGCAGCGGCGGACACATCAGTTGACAAGTTGTCTGTGATCATTATTTAATTTATATAACTTACATTTGTTTTAATAATAGATGAGTTCGCACTACATTACGATAGTTTATTATTTTTCTGAAGCATGTGGACGGATTGTTTTGAACGTTTATGTACTTGATTTGTTGTTGATGACGGTTATTGCTACCATTTGACTAATTCTCTTATACTTTGCTGCTTGATACCACGTAGGTACCACTAGGTAATGGCTTTGAGGTATAGAATGTCACATGCAACTACGTCATTAATGAGCCCTGTAACTCCTAATCGAAAGTATCAATAGCCTTTCTAACTTAGACCAAATCACGTACCTACCGCGAGATTCAAAACTGTCATTCCCGTTCGCCTGCACCGCAGATTCTCACCATGACTTCAGCTGCAGGATGTAGTAGTGTGAACGGCTGAAACCACATTGGCCGTTGGATGCAGTCTCCTCCCTCAGAAGTAGCCCCGTCCCCAATCAGAGTCACAAATGGAGCTGGTGAACAGCGTTCTCCCGAAGAGCTGTGTTGTCGCAGGTCTGTCCCAGAGCTGTCGCATCGGTGTCGTCTCAGAGCAGTCTCCTCAGTGCAATCCCCGAAATTCACATAAGCTATCCTTTGCAAATGGCAAGGTCCCGCTAAATTCTGGCCAGACTCACCTTGCAGAAAAAGTTTTATCAACCTGTGAATAGTTTGTTTTACAGCGAACACAGTTCCTAAAAGTTTAGCTCAATGTTCCTGTTCTTAAAAGATATTTTTATTTCAGCCAGTCCGCCGTTCTGCCGTGTCTGTAATTCTTGGAAAGCGCCCTGCCATGTCACACTCTTTGGTAGTATTTTAAGGACAGCCAATGAAGCTCTTTCCCATGTTTTCTCCGGCACAAGGGGCCATTCACGCTGGGTGGGGAAGGCGTCCGGCGTACGGCGCCTCGCCTCCACAAAGAAAGAAAAGCAATTCTAAAACGAACTATTACTCTTCTTATAAAAAAGACTGTTATCCTTACTTCGAATGCCATCGCCCCCTCCTGCTTTGTAGGTGCGCTGCCGCCCACAGTAAGCAAGATTCTATAGAGCGGTTCTCTAAGTACCTCTGCCTTGTCAAAGCGGGCACTATTCTGTACAGGGCCAAGTATTCGACACGGCTCAAGGAAACCAGCGTTTTAAGGTGAAGTCAATGGACTCTCCTGCTGTGCTGTCAGCCGTATTCAGAGAAAAAGTTTGCGACTGTTGGCGCCCTAAGCAAAACAGACGGAGAGCTAGGTGCACTGCACGCATCCCACCAATTTTTGGTGGCACTTGTGTTGGAAACGGAAACGACACCCCGTGGACTAGCCCGGAGTCACCGAAACTCGGCTGTCTCTTCCTCAGCTCATTATGCTACCCAGACATGCACCTACGGGAAAATTCGACATGCAACAGTTGCCCGGTGTGGGGAGAATTTAAAACGAGAACTGACGGCTTAATTGTTGTAATCACTGAGGCTGCTCATAATTACCTCTGATGTGTTTAGCCGGCTGCTGTGGTCGAACGGTTCTAGACGCTTCAGTCCGGAACCGCGCTGCTGCTACGGTCGCAGGTTCGAATCCTGCCTCGGGCATGGATGTGTGTGATGTCCTTAGGTTAGTTAGGTTTAAGTAGTTCTACGTCTAGGGGACTGATGACCTCAGATGTTAAGTCCCACAGTGCTTAGAGCCATTTGAACCATCTGATGTATTTAATCGCTACATGAATGTCTCAGATGCGAGAACTGAACTAAGGGCAGGAGATAAAAGCTGACCAATTGCGAGTATGATTCGCACGCTGAGGGTTCCGTGCAAACTTAATCATGTGCGTATATGGGAATCAAGTATCTCAATGGTTTTTGCCAGGTTTCGATATAGATGCTAGCAAGATACCGGCCCTGGGAATTCCAAAACTGTATCAAAATCTCTACAGTAGTTTCTCAGACTAGCCTAGACATACAAAAAGAAGCCAGCAGAGGAGACCACTTTATGTGTGGAGATATAGATGATTTAATAAAATATTTTTTATTTAGTTACTGAAACACGACTACAACTTACATTTTATGTTGAATGCAGTAATATTCGTCTATTATGCTTTTGACGGACGATGTGCATCAATGTATGTTCTGATGGCAAAAAGCCTTTTTTATGTGATGTGATTACAAATTAACAATTTTCAGATTGTTTTGCTTCGCAGGTACTGTGAAACCTTGTTTCGTGCCAAATTTCATGATTATACATAAATGGGAAGTGCTCTATGGATTTTCATCAGTGAGTTTTCGAGTATCAAAATATGTGACAAACTTGTGACATAAATGGCCATCTCTTTTTATTACATTGACTTTGAAGCTTAAAATTTGTACACCGCCAAGGAAGCATAGACCTTAGTATGTGACATAAATTTGATCTTGATAAGTCTACCAGTTCCTGAGAAAAAGGGTTCTTAACAGTCGGAAAGACAGGCAGACATTCAGACAACAAAGCGATCCAATAAGGGTTTCGTTTTCACAGACCGAGGTACGGAATCCTAAAAATGTGATCAGTCACCCCAGAAGAGATTGACGAGTTTCAAATTTATTTGCAGAAACCAGACCGCAGTTGTAGGAATTGAGGGACGTTTAAGGAAAGCTGTAGTTGAGAAGGAGGGAGAATGGACGTAGATTATCAGTTTGTACATTTAACAAGCAATGAAAGACACCAAAGAAAAATTTGGAAAGGAAGTTTAAATTGCGGCAGAAGAATCGAAAGCTTAAAGATTTGCTGATGATTTTCTTATTGTGTCTGAGTCAGCGAAGGACTTAGATCAGATGCATGGAATGGGTAATGTGCTGAAATTAGGCTGTAACAGGAACATCAACAGAAGTAGAACAAGAATGATAGAATGTCAAACTGAATCAGCCGACACAGAGAAAATTAGATTAATAAATGAGTCTCTGAAAGTATCCCACGAAGTGCGTACTTCATTGAGCCAAAGAGATAGGTGTCAAAAGGTGCGAGATCAGGGTTGTAGGATGTAAATGTAAATCTCGTGTGACTAGGGCCTCCCGTCGGGTAGACCGTTTGCCGGGTGCAAGTCTTTCAATTTGACGCCACTTCGGCGACTTGCATGTCGATGGGGATGAAATGATGATGATTAGGACAGCAAAACACCCAGTCCCTGAGCGGAGAAAATCTCCAACCAAGCCCGGAATCGAACCCGAGCCCTTAGGAATGACACACTGTCGCGCTGACCGCTCAGGGCTGTAGGATGAGTGAGGAAGAACAGTCCAATGAAGTTTTGTGAGCTCCTCTCGGGTGCGTAGGCTTGTGTGAAGCCTTGCGACGTCATGGAGAAGGAGAAGTTAGTTTGCATTTTTGTGGCAACGAACATGCTGAAATCGTTTCTTCGATTTGGTGAGGGTAGTACAATACACTTCCGATGTATTGGGAGGATAGCAAACAGAATAACCTCTTCACAGTCCTAGAAGACCGTCGCAAAGAGTTTACCGGCTGTGAGTACGGCTTTGAAATACACTCCTGGAAATTGAAATAAGAACACCGTCAATTCATTGTCCCAGGAAGGGGAAACTTTATTGACACATTCCTGGGGTCAGATACATCACACGATCACACTGAGAGAACCACAGGCACATAGACACAGGCGACAGAGCATGCACAATGTCGGCACTAGTACAGTGTATATCCACCTTTCGCAGCAATGCAGGCTGCTATTCTCCCATGGAGACGATCGTAGAGATGCTGGATGTAGTCCTGTGGAACGGCTTGCCATGCCATTTCCACCTGGCGCCTCAGTTGGACCAGCGTTCGTGCTGGACGTGCAGACCGCGTGAGACGACGCTTCATCCAGTCCCAAACATGCTCAATGGGGGACAGATCCGGAGATCTTGCTGGCCAGGGTAGTTGACTTACACCTTCTAGAGCACGTTGGGTGGCACGGGATACATGCGGACGTGCATTGTCCTGTTGGAACACCAAGTTCCCTTGCCGGTCTAGGAATGGTAGAACGATGGGTTCGATGACGGTTTGGATGTACCGTGCACTATTCAGTGTCCCCTCGACGATCACCAGTGGTGTACGGCCAGTGTAGGAGATCACTCCCCACACCATGATGCCGGGTGTTGGCCCTGTGTGCCTCGGTCGTATGCAGTCCTGATTGTGGCGCTCACCTGCACGGTGCCAAACACGCATACGACCATCATTGGCACCAAGGCAGAAGCGACTCTCATCGCTGAAGACGACACGTCTCCACTCGTCCCTCCATTCACGCCTGTCGCGACACCACTGGAGGCGGGTTGCACGATGTTGGGGCGTGAGCGGAAGACGGCCTAACGGTGTGCGGGACCGTAGCCCAGCTTCATGGAGACGGTTGCGAATGGTCCTCGCCGATACCCCAGGAGCAACAGTGTCCCTAATTTGCTGGGAAGTGGCGGTGCGGTCCCCTACGGCACTGCGCAGGATCCTACGGTCTTGGCGTGCATCCGTGCGTCGCTGCGGTCCGGTCCCAGGTCGACGGGCACGTGCACCTTCCGCCGACCACTGGCGACAACATCGATGTACTGTGGAGACCTCACGCCCCACGTGTTGAGCAATTCGGCGGTACGTCCACCCGGCCTCCCGCATGCCCACTATACGCCCTCGCTCAAAGTCCGTCAACTGCACATACGGTTCACGTCCACGCTGTCGCAGCATGCTACCAGTGTTAAAGACTGCGATGGAGCTCCGTATGCCACGGCAAACTGGCTGACACTGACGGCGGCGGTGCACAAATGCTGCGCAGCTAGCGCCATTCGACGGCCAACACCGCGGTTCCTGGTGTGTCCGCTGTGCCGTGCGTGTGATCATTGCTTGTACAGCCCTCTCGCAGTGTCCGGAGCAAGTATGGTGGGTCTGACACACCGGCGTCAATGTGTTCTTTTTTCGATTTCCAGGAGTGTATTTCTTCGAAGGAGAGCTGGTATGGCTCCACTCCATGGGTTTTGTTTTCGGTTCGAACTGATGAACCCAGGTATTATCGTCTGTGACGATGTTCGACATGAAACTGTCACGATCAGTCTCGGAACGCGCAAACAATTCCACACAGATGGTTCTTCGTTGCTCTTTATGGTCTTCTGTTAGGCGCCGAGGAATCCACCATCCAAGCACCTTTGAGTACCCCGACTGGTGGTCGAGCGTGTCAGCACTACAAACAGAGACGTCTAGTTGTGTAACGAGGTGTTTGATTGTGATAAATCGATCACCTCGAATGAGAGCGTCCGCACGTTCCAACATTGCAGCGGTCACAGCTGTGTCCGTCCGGCCGGAATGCTGGAGATCGGACACTTTTGCGTGACCTAGTAGCGACTCATCAACCTTTTGTTCAGTGCCAGGTCTCCGAAGACCTTCTGCAACAGCCTATGAATATCTGCGATGACCTGCTTTCTTGTCAAAAGAAACTCAGTGACAGCTGTCTGCTTGGAACGTACCTCCGTTGCAGATGCCATTTTGAAGGCTGCGTATAGCACTGCCACCTATCGGAACTTCGTGAAACTGCAGGCGCTACAGCGGGAATATTCCACAATGACCAACAATAAATTCCGCGTTTTTTCAACCGAAATTGGCTGAAAACAATGTGTTGAATTACTTATTCAAAGCCCCGCGTAAAATGCAGACCCTCAAGAAAACTTTTCTGAAAAAGATAAATTTTTTAACATTGGATATACATTGAAGCATTAGCAAGTCTTTTCTACTTATTTTCCTGGCGTATAGCCTTGTAGAGAAATGAAAAGTGGACGATAAACAGTACAAAGGAGAAGAGGCTAGAAGCATTTGAACTGTGGTGCCCCAGAAGAATGCTGAAGATTAGATGGGTAGTGGGACAGCTAATGAATAACTACAGAATCTAACTGGCGAGAAAAGCAATTTATGGCACAACATGACTGTAAGAAGAGATCAGTTGATGGAACGCGCTCTGAGGCATACAGGAAACGTCAGTTCGTTAAGGGAGGGAAGTGTAGGGTTAAAAATTGTAGAGGGGGACCAAGTGTTACCTACAGTAAGTGGGCTCATAAATTTTATAATTTGCCATCCATAGATATTGAGACAGGAGGAGACACGCACATCAGAGAGTATCGCGCTATGCTGCATCACCGTATCTCCAGACTGAAGACCACAACAACAATTTACTTTTTACAAGCTCCAGAACTACCTTTTCTTCAGTGAATCCTCGTGTTTTGTTACACTGTACACCGGCTGGTTTCGCATTCACACAGAACTGAAAGATAAGTTTTCTAGGTAGCTTTTTGTGTTACATTTTGTATGATATTTGCAGCTGGTCACACTGTCCAATCGTTCCACCTGCCTTTCAGTAATATAGTGATGTTATGCCGGAGCCAAGATAGCCCCTGAGGGCCGGCAACCCATATTACACCACAGAGCACGAGGTTGTCTCTGTCCAAGGCGCACCAAAAGCACCATGGTAAAACCGGATATTTAAGTACAAGATAATAGAAACAGACATTCGGAGCACTACTTACTGCCGGGGGAGCTCGAGCCACGGCCTGCAGGAAGTATCACTAAGCCAAAACCTGACTGACTGGAGACAGCTATTTAGGGGCTAGAACCAGCCCCGAAGTTCAGTTCACTGCGGATGCCAACCTCGTGTACTACGACCACTGAAAATTACGTCTACGTCTCTGAATTGGACTCTTACTAGCGTGTGTGTTACCACGAACCTTTGTGGAAAATTAGGAGGAACTTTCAAACAAAAGTTCCTTCTTCAATTAGGAGACTTTTATTGGCATCGTTATTTTTACATTTTCGTTTGTTAATCTGTCATCAAACTTGTGAACTTACCTCAATAAAAGTTATGTTTGTAAAAAATGCGAATTTTCAGTCACAACAAGCGACATAAAGAGTTATTGCAATTCTTGTTTTATGTCATAATGTGATGTTATTTTTCTACTTCTTTCTCTCTAAAATGCGATACTGGTATTTCGCTGTTATAGATATTATATCCTTTTGGTCTTACCATATACTTCCTATCAGTGTTACCGACCGATAGAACTAAGTTGCTACTTACATTTTTCTATTTGTATTCCGTTGGTGTATTACTGTCATTAAGTGTTGCCGTTTGTAGTACATTATATCAATTTATAATTACTTCACTGCACATATCTTGAACTAGAGTTCGGCTTTCCGCACACGCATTTGTTTGTCCGCAAAAGCTACCTTCTACAGTTCCCTCTGTGTTAACAATTGTTATACTCGTACCTTAACTAAGATACTCAGTGGACATTGTTATAATGTTGCGATAGGGTACATAGGAACACTGGTCGATGTTTCAATCTAGTGACCGATGTTAGAATCGCATAAAGGAATGCCCACTACTGACCTTCAAAAGTAGTTTCTGTCCTTTTCTATTGTTTTTGTTGTCGCGAGATGTGAAGTTGTGTTTTGAGCAGCATTTGTAAATATTCGTAGTTCAACATCATTAAATGCTGTATAATATATTAAAGTTATTTGGAGGATATTGTTACATCTTCAGAGTTTTATGGTAAGTAACGTTCTGTATGTTTTTAAAACTATTTTCATAACATGAGACCGGTTAAGCCACTCCTTGCACAATCTTAACTGTGCGGAAGGAAGTCTCTTTACAGTGGAACACGTCGTATTTGCAAATGAACGTCTTAATAACTTTTCCTATCCTGAAAACTGAACTTGGTGTTATACAGTTTTTGAGCTTAGATATCAGAAAGCATTTAACTTGTAACCAGGTTTTGATAACACTTCTATTTAATTTGACCTCACTTATTATTGGTAAGCAGTCAAGTAATGATGAAACTAACAGACTATTAAACACAGTACTGACAAAATTCTCTCGATTTTAACGCTTCAAAATTCCATAAGAATATTTGTTCGTAGGTGATTTGAAGTTCCTCATACCACGCAGAAAAACAATTTACAAGAAACTCGTATTTTTGGCTGTTGACGTCCAAACAATTGCAAAGCAAAGTAAATCGACAAATGATGTATCATACGTTATGTTTGCGGTTTTAGAAAAACACAATGATAATGGTGTATGTGATTCTTTCCGCCTGGAGCACCACTGTTGCTCCAGCTGTTAAACGATATCACTTTCACAGCAGTCGTGTCTTGTTCTAGTAATGAGCTCCTAATATGCTGCAATATCGAGGCCACCGTGAACACCTCAATATTAGCACAGGTTAAATAGCGTGTCAGTGTCAGGTAACGCTGTCAGCTAGACTGTTGAAGGAGGAGCTTAGAGACGGGATCAGCCCATCACAAGTCTTTGGTCTGTCAGCACTTGCGGCTCTAGCCCGGTAACCTGCGCTCAACCCATCAGCCACGTTCAGTGGATGATCGCCCATCAGCTCACGCGGGGCAACCCATCAGCCTGAGTGCAGCTCGCTGCACGAGTCTAAAGGTCGGCCTGTCTGCGCAGGTAAACTGTAGCGTGTAGACAGGCCGCAAGCTTCCCTCCCATGTCAGCCAGCCAATGGAAGGCGACCCTGGCGTCGGCACGTTGCTGACCGCCCCAGTTGACCCAATCACGGCCGGCGGCGACCTCATCTCGGGTGGATGCGCGCGCGGTAGGTCTGTCACACGGTGGCCAGTCCTCAGGCTGTGAAATCCACAAGCTGCTAATTAGTGATAGCCAGTCACAGGTATAAAACCGTTTTATTTTGTAGGCAAATTCGGTGCTTTTTTTTTGCCAATTTCGTTGTTATTATGTGTCAATTCTGGCGTTACTGTTTGCCGATTTTGGTATTAGGCTTTGACAGTACCGTTTGTTCCTCATTTTTGTGTTTTTCATAGGTTTCCACTGTTATGTTGAAAATTACAAAGATCACACTATTTTATATAAAAATAGCTTCAACGACTCTACTGATACATTATGTCGCCAAACCGTCAACACTTCACTGTAGTCCGGAAACAGTTGCCCAGGGTCAAAATTTGAGCACTGAAGGCATTTGATAATGTCTACATAATCTTACTGGCATAAAGCGTTGCTTTTCCGCTAGGTTATGAAGGCATTTGAATTCCTTCAGAATATCTCATTCATTGACACCTGCTATCCTAGGTACACATAACAGCCTCTTTGCCATATCGGCATTCAAAAAATGGCTCTGAGCACTATGGGACTCATCTGCTTTGGTCATAAGTCCCCTAGAACTTAGAACTACTTAAACCTAACTAACCTAAGGACATCACACACATCCATGCCCGAGGCAGGATTCGAACCTGCGACCGTAGCGGTCGTGCGGTTCCAGACTGTTGCGCCTTTAACCGCTCGGCCACTTCGGCCGGCCATATCGGCATTAATAGAGTTCACTATCATCCCATATTTGAAACAACAATCTAGTGCTGCGAACGCAGACTTAATACATTGTGGTGTGCGTACTGTAAGACCTTCGGTACACACATCATCAGATTATTTGACTTGTCGCTCTAACGAAGTAGGCGAGTGTCAGCAATATGTCTCGTGGTCTTATCGTGGCGTGTTTATCTTCTGCCGTTAAGTCAGACGATAGAAATGCCACTTGCACGCTTAGAGTAACAGATTGACGGTGACCAACTTTAAACAGAGCTTGATTAATTTTCACATACATTTATTAAAATAATAACAAGCATAAAAATACCAGAAAGAGATTTTCACTCTGCAGCGGAGTGTTCGCTGATATGAAACTTCCTGGCAGATTAAAACTGTGCGCCCGACCGAGACTCGAACTCGGGACCTTTGCCTTTCACGGGCAAGTGCTCTACCACTTGCCCGCGAAAGGCAAAGGTCCCGAGTTCGAGTCTCGGTCGGGCACACAGTTTTAATCTGCCAGGAAGTTTCATATCAGCGCAAACTCCGCTGCAGAGTGAAAATCTCATTCTGGGAACCTCCCCCAGGCTGTGGCTAAGCCATGTCTCCGCAGTATCCTTTCTTTCAGGAGTGCTAGTTCTGCAGGTTCGCAGGATATCTTCTGTAAAGTTTGGAGGGTTGGAGACAAGATACTGGAAGAAGTAAAGCTGAGAGGACCGGGCGTGAGTCGTGCTTCGGTAGCTCAGATGGTAGAGCACTTGCCCGCGAAAGGCAAAGGTCCCGAGTTCGAGTCTCGGTCGGGCACACAGTTTTAATCTGCCAGGAAGTTTCATAAGCATAAAAATAACTTAACTTGGTTCTGTATGCTATTTACAATTGACAATCTGAAGTTCTTTTCGTCTTGGTACGTTAATCTTATTCTCACATATCTCTGATACTTGACAAAGTGTCTATATATTTCTCTTCATGGCTTCGTACAGGAATATGGTAATCTTCTTAGGTGCAGACTGAAACTTGACTATAGACTGATGTAGACTAATGCAGACTGACTAATCCCAGGTCTGTACACTCGTTATAATACCTCGAGCGTTCAGGTATCTATGCGCGAGTGTGATCAGCGAGGAGAAAAGGTTCTACGTTAGCAGCAATCTCATTGGCTGCGTTACATATTAATACACGGATCGGCGGAAGCAGAATTTGGTCTGTCTTTATGGCAGAGCCATCTCGTAGAGCGGAGACGGACGAGCGCTGCGCCTGCGCTGTTGTGCTTAGCGGGGCGCGCTCTAGTGGGAAAGTTGTGTACACGCTGACTACGCGGAACTATGTACACAACATACATGGTCCTGCGGCCATAAGAATAACTACTATTGCTATTGCTTGAGCCTTAGTCCCGCAGTTTGCGCAAGGCGGGAACTTTTACAATCGGATTTGGCATGGTTAATGTTGAAGGGGTGGCCCGATGCCCTCCCTGCCGCCACCCCATACCCCCTGGGACAGAATCAGTGTACCCCAGCTGTCTGCGTCTAGTGTAAACCATGGAGTAGTGTGAACGCGTTGCAAATGTCTGCGAGTCGTGTAGCTGAGGCGGGACGTGTTGACCAGCGCGGTATTCACCTAGTGAATTGAGGAAAACCGCCTAAAAACCACATCCAGGCTGGCCAGCACGGCGGCCCTCGTCGTTAATCCGTCGGGCGGATTCTATCCGAGGCCGGGGCGCCTACCCGAGTCCAGGAAGCAGCGCATTACCGCTCAGTGCGACCATAAGAATAAGTTGTTAGCTTAATTAGAAGGTACAAGCCAGTGCATTTCAGTTTTCCCTTCACTTATGCCTAAAGTACTCGTCCCTTCATATTTCTCGAAAGCTTGGTGGTTTAATCATAAAAATTCATTTACCTAAAATAACGAAACAATCTTCATTTTTAACTTAAAGTGCAGGTAATGACTTCAGTCGGCAACGTCAGATTTCTAGATTTTTTGCGCAACAAATCGTAGCAAAAGCGACGCATTTTAGAGAGATTTTAATGTGGTGCATCAGTTAAACTGCATCTTTTTGTAATACGCAGGTATAAATACGAAAATAACCAAATACGCCATTACACAAGTACGCAAATCAACATACCACCCGCTTTGATTTCTTCTGTCAGCCAATCACAACACGGAACAACAAGCAAACGTGCTTAAAGCGGTAAAACAGAACACTGAGAATGTTTATTTCACTATTTATTCAGAATGAAGAATGTAGTCTGTAAAATGGGGCCTAAGTTACTATCAAAGCTGATCGCTCGCCGTGTTGATCTATTTGTTTGCAAAACTAACGTTTCTCATATTTATGCTTCCGTACTACGAAAATATATAGCTTAAGTGATGCGCTACATTAAACATCTCACAAACACGCATCATTTTTTGTGAGATAGGTTATGCGAAAGTGTCTGGAAATGTCTCATCGCCAACTAAAACTGATACTGGAATAGAGTTCGTTGGAAGCTGTAGAGCTTTCGGTTTTACGTCACATGTAGAGCCATAGTTCCTGACACGGGAAAACCACTGTCATTTTAAGAGTATCCACGTTTCTCAGATTTTTCAAAAAAAGTAAAAAAATAATTTCAGCACTCAGTAACTATCAGATGCCCTCAGATTTCAACATTTTTAAACGGGAACTGGGAAAATGTCAAATACTGCGACATTGTTTTTTCGTTCAGTTGTGTTTTCAGTCGAATGAAACAATCGAATGCAACAAAGTCTCTGCGGCCATGTCACCTATATGAATATTTTTGACTCACCCTCCTGGTTTGAGTAGTTTCAGTCAATGTGAGAAAGATTGACGCAAATCTCTGACTATTACGTCAATTGTATGGATACAAAATTGTTGAGGCTTTCGTGGCCACTTGTTGACAAACTGCCTATTGGCTTTTGTCTCGGGTTCTTCGGCCGACGTTCATCTAATGATTTTTCTGACGTTTCGCCAGCACGAGTGGCTGACATTGTCAAAGCTTCACCCTCCATTGCCGGTGGTGAACTGGATCCGAGCTCGCGGGCGCAGACTATATGTACCTGGCGCGCCAACGTCCGAGGGCTTCTCCGCGGTCATTTCCGGTGCGGTTCTCCTCTTGCTACCTGCGACGGTCGTTCGCTGCAGTACGGGAAGCCAGGATCCGTTTACCTTAAGGCTTTCCTCTTTTCTTGTTCAAACTGTTCGCGTGTTTTTGTATTTCTACAGCTTCTCTGAACAAGCGCGTGTGATAGTGGTTCTCTACAGCCAGAACTTCCGTGTCGGCGAATTTTATTACGTGGTCGGTCTCATTCAGTGCGTGCTCTGCCACGGCCGATTTCTTCACCTGCCCCAACCTGCAATGTCGCTTATGCTCTTTGATCCTAGTGTTAATGGATCGTCCAGTCATTCCGACATAAACTTTTCCGCATGTGCATGGTATGCGGTATATTCCCGACATTGCAAGTGGGTCTCTTTTCTCCTTCGCCGATCTAAGACACTCTTTGATCTTCCTTGTCGGTTTAGGCAATTGTATGGATGTTTTCACTCAGACTACAGGCATGAGTGCTTTGATATGTATACTTGTTCAACCTTTCCGATCGTACATAAATCATAACTAGGTTGCCAACTTTTTTAGACAGAAGTATTTGCCTCCGTTTTGAATCTCTGAAGGTGTTTTCATAGGGAAATTTGTTTCTTACTCTTACGTTGCATTTGCTGAGGAGTTATATTGAAAATGCATATCGCACTAGTATTTATTGTTTTGATAGGTATTTTCAGTAATTCAGGTAAGTTTACGCTGATGCAGTTTTTAAAGGCACCCTTCCGCTGCTACGACGTAATTCACAACACACGCTCATTGTTTTCGGCTTATTAGGCAGTATAGGTAACAGAGGAAAACAACATTTCGCACACCGGTAAGAACAGTGACACAACTCAAAAAATGCAGTGCTTGAGAAAAATCGAATCACAGAATTCTATAGAAGTATGGTTCCTTTAAATTTCAAGTATTTTCGGCAGTAAATTCCCTTCTATTCTATACAACAGTAACATAGACGTGAGGCTCTGTTCTCGTCAAGTGTGAAGTGTTATCAGATAACAATTAGTTCTTTGAGTTGCTATTTTTCTAGCTTTTCTAAAACTTTTTTTGTGACCTCTCGTGTAATAATTTTGCCACTTTTACGCCCCAAATAATATATCCTTCTTTTACTCGCTGTAATATGTGGCCGTCGAAACCTCACCAGACAAAACCGGTACTTAAGCTACAATAAAAAATGAGAAACAATTTGTTATTGTTTTATTAGAAAATACAAAATTTTAATTTGAAAATCAATATAATTTATAAGGAACATCAATTAGGTACAGTTTAAGGAATACAACTTACGAAAACTTGGAATCATAAATGGGCTCATGTATTTTAGTAATATTTGTCACACAGAAAAAGGATTGAATTTGAACTTTCATTATAGCAGAAATTTCTATTATTTTCTTGTATGCTGGAATGTACGAATATTTACAGTAGCTGTAGTCGTCAAAACACTGTATCTTTCTTCAGACATGCCTGCGTGTCTGAGAGGCAATGTAATGTAAGACACAGGCATTGCATAAATACAGACATTGTAATAATCAACGGTATTAAAAATTACATTTAACTTACCTTATACATGAAAAGTGTGACTACTCAGAATGTGCAGGTCTTTTTGAATGGTCCTTGTGTAGGGAAGCAGCCTACTCACGCCGTATAAAATTCACATCAGTCTTTCCATTGTGTGCCAGCCAGTCCGCTGTAACTAGCTCTGACGTCATAAATGACACTTTCAGGCCGTGTGGTACGCGGTTTTTAGTTCATGTACGTGTTCAGTATTCAGCTGTGATACTTCAGCAAATTTCCCCGTTTTTCGTTGCGCTTTGCAGAAGCACGCCTTCTCAAATGCTAGATAAAACTCAGACTGCGTTATCATTGAGTCATATTCAGTGTCTGGAGGTGTCTTCAGAGAGTAGTCTATGTTAATAATCTCGTATGAACACTAGTGTGTAGTTACAATAGGAGTGTGAGCTCACAACCGTCATAGGTGAGGGTCAGCAGAAGGAATAATTGCACAAGTTTGCGTTTCACATGCTGTGGTAACATCTTCCGAAACTTGTGAAGAGTGTGACCGCGGAAGAGCCATCGCGGCTTTGTTACACGATTTTATGACAAGAGGAATTGGAGTTGAGAGGTCCGCCTTTCTCTGTGCGTGCTTCTTTTCTGTAGTACGAAACAGTAGTGCCTGTGTTACTAAGAATTACGATGTAGTTTCACGCGTACATGTCTTAAGGAACATTGTATCGTTGTTCTTACTGATATAGACACTGCTATAGCGTATTTATTCGCCAATACCAGGTCCTCGACTCTTAATAAGAATGTCGTTCCTGGACGTGAATGTATGTAACGTACGAGTGCAGGTTGTGCCACATGGACGACGGCCAATGAAAGTTTCCGTCTGGCCGTGATCCGTGCACGAATGGCAGAGGCAGTTAAGCTTAAAACGGGAAATCAGGGTTCGAGCCCCGGCCCGGCAAAAATTTTCGCTGTCGAGATTCCAATACACAGCGGATAGTGGTTCATATTTGAAAGTGCGAATTTTCTGTGTATTTCTTTTGTGTAGTTCTGGACGAATGTGTGGTTCCCAGGAGAACCTCGCGGCTGCACGAGCGTGGCGCGTGTTGTACAGCTAGAGCTGTAGCTACAGTACAGCAGGGGGCGCCGCGGCCGTGGCTGCTCATTGCGCGGCTGCCGGCTGGGCTGTCCGGCAAACAGACTGCAGAATGCACGCCGCGCGCCCGCAAAACGCACGCCGTCAGCCGGCACACAAAAGGGCAGAGCGGAGCCGAGTAGTGGCGGGCTACGTGGGGTAGAGGGTAGCGGGCGCTGGCCGCCGCTGGCGCAGAGAACCTGCGCGCCGGCTCCGTCCGCGCGGTGGTGAGCATGCGCTGTTCA
Organism: Schistocerca serialis cubense; assembly: GCF_023864345.2. Classification (NCBI taxonomy): domain Eukaryota; kingdom Metazoa; phylum Arthropoda; class Insecta; order Orthoptera; family Acrididae; genus Schistocerca; species Schistocerca serialis. The sequence goes on along the minus strand of NC_064638.1, from coordinate 557,184,687 downwards.
GACCGGAGCGCGACCCCACTTTAGTCCAACTTAACATCGCCCCTCTTAATAGAGCTAATACTACTTTTTTTGGGATAGCGAATACGAACTAAAACTCTATGTTTGGTCGCGTAAACTACTCATGCTCAGCAGTAGAAGTACGAGTATTCTTTGAATAGACTCCAATGCAAATGTCGTACATGCACAGGTAAAAAAAAAAAAAAAGATTACAATTTTAGAAAAATTGAATGATTTCTTCAAGAGAAGAGCTTCACAAACTGAGCAAGTCAATAACGCGTTGGTCCACCCCTGGCGCTTATGCAACCCAGTTGTTCGGCTTGGCATTGATTGATAATTGGATGTCTTGAGGGATATCGTGCCAATTTCTGTCCGACTGGTCTCGCGTTAGATCAACAAAATGGCGAGCTGGTTGGAAGGCACTGCCCTTAATGTTCAAAACCTTCTCAATTGGAGAGAGATCCGGAGAGCTACCTGATCAATGTAGGGTTAGGCAAGCACGGAGATAAGCAATAAAAAGTCGGGCATTATCTTGCTGAATTGTAAGCTCAAGATGGTTTGCCATACAGGACGACAAAAAGGAGCGTAGAATATCGTCGACGGACCTCTATCCTGTAAGGGGTCCTGCTATCTAAAGAAATGGCACCCTAGATCTGGTTGTGCTGTCATATGGCGGGTCCAGTCAGGTTGGTATCCCACTGCTGTGTGGAGTGTCTCCAGGCTTGTCTTCGCTGCTCATCAGGGCTGAATTCGAAGCGAGACGCACCACTGAAGACAGTTCCACTCCAGTCAATGAAATTCCAGGCGGAATGTGCCCTTCCTGCATATGGGCTTGTCGACGTATGGAGGTCAGTGGTGCTCGCGAGGGCGCCTTGAGCTCAACCTCCTGTCTGTCAGTCACCGACGAGTATTAAGGGGAGGTTTACTATCTTTTGGTTCAAAAAATCGATTTTTGTAAATTGCATTTTTGGATCCATAAAAGCGTTTAGAATCAACCCCTGAAACGGTTTTTCCGAATACGGAACGGAAATGTTTGTTATTCGCGGTTGAACAAAAAAAATGCACCTGCCTGAAATGGACCTTTTTCAGGCACCAGTTATTTTCTTTTGGGGGACAAGTTATTGTACCGGTGCTTTGGAGAAAACACACAAAATTGAAATGAAAGTTTGAACGCGTGTGTTTGGAAGTTATCCCCCAAGCATTTGCATTCTGGTGCGAAGACTGTGGAGATAGCGACTTTCCTCGCAGTGAGCAGCTTCAACGAAGGGTATTCAGCAATTCTGAAGACCATGACAACGATGGACGTCACCCTGGGACTCTATTCGACGCAGTTCGCCAAGCATTCGGACGACCACCGAATTCAAGCGGCCGAAAACCGCTTGTCACCGGTCGTACGAGCGGCTCTGGACCAGCGCAGAATGGCCCAGATGAAGCAGAACGCCCTCTATGAGGAAGAGGAAGGACCAGTTTATGGACCCGGAATAGCAGATTGAACGTAAGTTACATAATATTGCATTTATATGTAGTCAAAACGTCTAACGCGTTTTTCTCAAAATGCCGCTTTTTTATCATGCGGTATGGTAACTTCAAATCTACTGAATCGATTGGCATTATTCTTTGTTTCCGACAAAGCTAATTGTCTAGGAGATGTACCACTTTTATTCCGATCCATCAACTATAAATCTTTTTACTTGGCCGACGAAGTCGAAAAATCGATGAAAAAGCCTTATTTTTTCAAATGGCCGCGATTTTGTTTCCTACCGTCCAACTAACTTAAGCGAAGTACAACTTCTAAAGAATCTTATATACTTCGCTAACGTCAACTCAATTTTGATTTCAGACGAGCCGGCTAACCTGTAACGTACCGCGCGTGGAGGTCTATACCGAAATTTTGTTTCGTTCCGACGGCACTTACGCCTTTTATCTTCGACATTTCCGGTCCAAAAAACTCCAGTTTGTGGAGGAAATATCAATAAACATTTTGACCAAATTTGACATTGATATCTATAACACATCCCGAGAAAAAAATTCTCAAAGAACGTGCTTTTTTCGGGCATAAGATATTAAACCTCCTCTTAACGGTCCTTGTGCCACTGAAGCACTAGTTGCACGTCGGATCTATGGTAACGTCGAATCGAGTGAGTGCCTATTGACAATATCTTGTTCCTCACGTTCTGTCGTCTCTGCAGCTCGACCACTTCTTTCTTGACGCTGTGTTCGGCCACGGTTCACCCAGTCCTGCCAACATCGTGCAATAGTGGCATCGCTCCTATTCGAATGTCTAGCGATTCGCCGATTACTCCAACCTGCTTCTCTGAGCCCTACTACACGTCCTGTCCCAAATTCCGCAAACTGTGTATGTGTTAAGACTTCTGTCTGCAAAGCGTCGTCATTCTCCTACTGAGTACACGGAATGAAATTCGCAAAGATATTATGACCCGGTATCGACAAAGGCGGAAGAATCAGCAATGATCAACGACATGAGGATGCAGAAGGCAATGGAAACCACTGCATTAAAGATACGTAACGTGTATCCACAGGACATGTCGCCTGTAATTGAAGAAGTGTCATGATAATCTCTCCATTGGCAAAAGATTCCGGAATAGTCCCCCATTCGGATCTCCGGGAGGGGACTGCCAAGGGGGAGGTTACCATGAGAAAAAGATTGAATAATCAACGAAAGGATAACGTTCTACGAGTCGGGGCGTGGAATGTCAGAAGCTTGAACGTGGTAGGGAAACTAGAAAATCTGAAAAGGGAAATGCAAAGGCTCAATCTAGATATAGTAGGGGTCAGTGAAGTGAAGTGGAAGGAAGACAAGGATTTCTGGTTCAAATGGCTCTGAGCACTATGGGACTTAACTTCTGTGGTCATCAGTCCCCTAGAACTTAGAACTACTTAAACCTAACTAACCTAAGGGCATCACACACATCCATGCCCGAGGCAGGATTCGAACCTGCGACCGTAGCAGTCCCGCGGTTCCGGACTGCGCGCCTAGAACCACTAGACCACCGCGTCCGGCCAAGGATTTCTGGTCAGATGAGTATCGGGTAATATCAACAGCAGCAAAAAATGGTATAACAGGTGTAGGATTCGTTATGAATAGGAAGGTAGGACAGAGGGTGTGTTACTGTGAACAGTTCAGTGACCGGGTTGTTCTGATCAGAATCGACAGCAGACCAACACCGAGAACAATAGTTCAGGTATACATGCCGACGTCGCAAGCTGAAGATCAACAGATAGAGAAAGTGTATGAGGATATTGAAAGGGTAATGCAGTATGTAAAGGGGGACGAAAATCTAATAGTCATGGGCGACTGGAATGCAGTTGTAGGGGAAGGAGTAGAAGAAAAGGTTACAGGAGAATATGGGCTTGGGACAAGGAATGAAAGAGGAGAAAGACTAATTGAGTTCTGTAACAAGTTTCAGCTAGTAATAGCGAATAGCCTATTCAAGAATCACAAGAGGAGGAGGTATACTCGGAAAAGGCCGGGAGATACGGGAAGATTTCAATTAGATTACATCATGGTCAGACAGAGATTCCGAAATCAGATACTGGATTGTAAGGCGTACCCAGGAGCAGATATAGACTCAGATCACAATATAGTAGTGATGAAGAGTAGGCTGAAGTTCAAGACATTAGTCAGGAAGAATCAATACGCAAAGAAGTGGGATGCGGAAGTACTAAGGAATGACGAGATACGTTTGAAGTTCTCTAACGCTATAGATACAGCAATAAGGAATAGCGCAGTAGGCAGTACAGTTGAAGAGGAATGGACATCTCTAAAAAGGGCCATCACAGATGTTGGGAAGGAAAACATAGGTACAAAGAAGATAGCTGCGAAGAAACCATGGGTAACAGAAGAAATACTTCAGTTGATTGATGAAAGGAGGAAGTACAAACATGTTCCGGGAAAATCAGGAATACAGAAATACAAGACGCTGAGGAATAAAATAAATAGGAAGTGCAGGGAAGCTAAGACGAAATGGTTGCAGGAAAAATGTGAAGACATCGAAAAAGATATGATTGTCGGAAGGTCAGACTCAGCATGCAGGAAAGTCAAAATAACCTTTGGTGACATTAAAAGCAACGGTGGTAACATTAAGAGTGCAACGGGAATTCCACTGTTAAATGCAGAGGAGAGAGCAGATAGGTGGAAAGAATACATTGAAAGCCTCTATGAGGGTGAAGATTTGTCTGATGTGATAGAAGAAGAAACAGGAGTCGATTTAGAAGAGATAGGGGATCCAGTATTAGAATCGGAATTTAAAAGAGCTTTGGAGGACTTACGGTCAAATAAGGCAGAAGGGATAGATAACATTCCATCAGAATTTCTAAAATCAGGGGGGGAAGTGGCAACAAAACGACTATTCACGTTGGTGTGTAGAATATATGAGTCTGGCGATAAACCATCTGACTTTCGGAAAAGCATCATCCACACAATTCCGAAGACGGCAAGAGCTCACAAGTGCGAGAATTATCGCACAATCAGCTTAACAGCTCATGCATCGAAGCTGCTTACAAGAATAATATACGGAAGAATGGAAAAGAAAATTGAGAATGCGCTAGGTGACGATCAGTTTGGCTTTAGGAAAAGTAAAGGGACGAGAGAGGCAATTCTGACGTTACGGCTAATAATGGAAGCAAGGCTAAAGAAAAATCAAGACACTTTCATAGGATTTGTCGACCTGGAAAAAGCGTTCGACAATATAAAATGGTGCAAGCTGTTCGAGATTCTGAAAAAAGTAGGGGTAAGCTATCGGGAGAGACGGGTCATATACAATATGTACAACAACCAAGAGGGAATAATAAGAGTGGACGATCAAGAACGAAGTGCTCATATTAAGAAGGGTGTAAGACAAGGCTGCAGCCTTTCGCCCCTACTCTTCAATCTGTACATCGAGGAAGCAATTATGGAAATAAAAGAAAGGTTCAGGAGTGGAATTATACGATTCGCTGATGACATTGCTATCCTGAGTGAAAGTGAAGAAGAATTAAATGATCTGATGAACGGAATGAACAGTCTAATGAGTACACAGTACGGTTTGAGAGTAAATCGGAGAAAGACGAAGGTAATGAGAAGTAGTAGAAATGAGAACAGCGAGAAACTTAACATCAGGATTGATGGTCACGAAGTCAATGAAGTTAAGGAATTCTGCTACCTAGGCAGTAAAATAACCAATGACGGATGGAGCAAGGAGGACATCAAAAGCAGACTCGCTATGGCAAAAAAGGCATTTCTGGCCAAGAGAAGTCTACTAATATCAAATACCGGCCTTAATTTGAGGAAGAAATTTCTGAGGATGTACGTCTGGAGTACAGCATTGTATGGTAGTGAAACATGGACTGTGGGGAAACCGGAACAGAAGAGAATCGAAGCATTTGAGATGTGGTGCTATAGACGAATGTTGAAAATTAAGTGGACTGATAAGGTAAGGAATGAGGAGGTTCTACTCAGAATCGGAGAGGAAAGAAATATGTGGAAAACACTGATAAGGAGAAGGGACAGGATGATAGGACATCTGCTAAGACATGAGGGAATGACTTCCATGGTACTAGAGGGAGCTGTAGAGGGCAAAAACTGTAGAGGAAGACAGAGATTGGAATATGTCAAGCAAATAATTGAGGACGTAGGTTGCAAGTGCTACTCTGAGATGAAGAGGTTAGCACAGGAAAGGAATTCGTGGCGGGCCGCATCAAACCAGTCAGTAGACTAATGAAAAAAAGAAAAAATCGACAAGTCCCCAGTTTACTACGCTTACCAGCTGTGCGGTGAAATAGCGCTGTAGCGTCAGACATTCATCCATCGGCCGCTAAGGTGTACAATTTTGCGTTTCCACAGATCGATATCTGATCAGTCTGCATAACTCTTTCGTGGCGAGACGTTTTTTTATATCTGTCTTAGAGTATATATCACTAGATAGCCTACAGCATCTCTCAAATTTTCGTTCGTAACGCAGACCGTGGCGTAGTTGCAATAGGACCAGTCGCCTCAGAAATTGAAGACAGATCATCTGCTCCACATCGAATTACTTAGCGCCGCAGTTAGGCAACCCAGTAAACCTATTCCCGAAGCAGGTGATTGTGGCATCTTCTCAGCTATTTCAGTGTGTTACATACATACAGTATATTAACGTTTGCCACGTTCAGCAACTTTAATGTGAGTTCAGAACTTTGAGAGATGTCCTATCGACTGGTACATGTACTTTTCCTGAACAACTTGTAGTTTTCATATAATCGTCTTCTTAATTCCAAAGGTACTTACGGATAACACTGAATATCTTCGGCATCTCGTCTTGAGGCGGCTTCTGCCAACCAACTAAAACCGTTGTTGGCTAGGTTATAACGAGGGGCCGGCACATATCCTACTCCTCTTTAATGGCGCCAACGGAGCCGCCGACCTTAACGTCCCCATCAAACAGACCGATCGTCGCCAACAGTGTCACATGTGTTCACTACATGAAACATTGTGGAGATGTTTGGAATTTAATCCAGGACACAGGTCCAAAGTTTGGTAATCAGGAACTAGACACAATATCACCGCCCATTGCCAGGCAAGTACTGGTGTAGAAAACGTCTACCCTCAGCAGTATTCGAAACTGGTACATCTGAGTCAAGCGCCATTGCACAAGCTTGTGTTAGTAATCTCGCCTACACAGGTGAGTAATCCATCAAAATAACGACAAATGAAAAAGTTTGCATTAAAATTGCTGAATATAGCGCAAATGAAATGACGTGCGGAAGTTTGGTTCGAAAAATGGTTCAAATGGCTCTGAGCACTATGGGACCTAACGTCTGTGGTCATCAGTCCCCTAGAACTTAGAACTACTTAAACCTAGCTAACCTAAGGACATCACACACATCCATGGCCGAGGCAGGATTCGAATCTGCGACCGTAGCAGTCTCGCGCGGAAGTTTGGCTCTCAGTCACACTCAGGAACATTTTTTTATGCCATTACGCATGCGTTTGGTTGCTTTGTGTTTCACGGACGCCCAAACAACATACGTTAGGAAGTATTTTAGACTCAGACAGCTTTTACAATGTGTTAGTAAGTTACATTCCCAACGTGTGCTGTATGCAGTACTGGGTGATTTAGTGGCAGTAAACAAACGTTTAGCAGTGTATAATGGTTAGTCCGATAAACATTATGAAACATTGGCCTGGTGGTTGGAAATCCAAATTAAGAATATGCAATTCTCAACGTCTTCCGACTAGAGTTGCGCGCTACGAAAACTACGGTTCGTAGTTTTGGTACGCTACACAAAAGACGTAATAAATGGTATGATTATCGGTCGAAACATAAATGAATGAGTAAGACAGAAACTGGAGCCGACGACTACTCTTTTTTTTTATTCGTTTGGTTGTTTGTTTTACTCAAAATTAGAATCATGCATCATTCAGTGTTAATCCAGAATGTGTTTTATTCCTACTCCTTCTTCTGCTTCACTTAACTTATTAAGAAAATTGCCTTTTACGGTACTCCACCCTTTTCTTCAAAAGTGCATTTATAATTGAGAGCCTTTACCGAGAATCTTTTTGCATCTATACGATTTTCAATTCTTTTTCGATCTCCCGTTGTACATCCTTATACTATTCTTAGAAATCTCATTTCTTGAGCCCGTATTCTACTTTCTTGGCGCATTGTTGTTGCTCTTGCTTCACTTCCATAAGAAAGGGTTGATACTGCTGTTGTTTTATAAATTTTCAACTGGGTTTCTTTCCTGGCTTTATTCTGCGTGCTTTTTATGATGGTCCCACATTTGGAAGTAAATCTATTTAAGTCCACATCATGTTTATATTCGTGAGTAACGTACATTCTAAATATTTAATGTGTTTTACCTGCTCCAAGATTTTATTGTTCCAGACAGTACACTTGAGGCAATACTGACCCTACGACTTCTCATAGAAGATAGGCTAAGGAAACATAAACCTACGTTTATAGCATTTGCAGACTTAGAGAAAGCTTTTGACAATGTTGACTAGAATATTCTCTTTCAAATTGTAAATGCGGCACGGTAAAACGCAGGGAGCGAAAGGCTACTTACAATTTGTACAGAAACCAGATGGCAGTTATAAGAGTCGAGGGGCATGAAAGGAAAGCAGTGGTTGAGAAGGGAGTGTGACAGGGTTGTAGCCTATCCCGTATGCTATTCGATCTGCACATTTAGCAAGCAGTAAAGGAAACAAAAGAAAAATTCGGAGTAGGTATTAAACTCCATGGAGAATAAATAAAAATTTTGCGGTTTGCTGAAGACATTGTAATTATGCCAGAGACAGCAAAGGACTTGGAAGAGCAGTTGAACGTAATGGACAATGTCATGTGAGAATATAAGATGAACATCAACAAAAGCAAAACGAGGGTAATGGAATGTAGTCGAATGAAATCAGGTGATGCTGAGGGAATTAGATTAGGAAATGAGACACTTGAAGTAGTAGATGAGTTTTGCTATTTGGGGAGCAAAATAACTGATGATGGTTGAAGTACGAAGGATATAAAATGTAGACTGGCGATGGCAAGAAAAGCGTTTCTGAAGAAGGGAAATTTGTTAACATCGAGTATAGATTTAAGTGTTAGGAAGTCCTTTCTGAAAGTATTTGTATGGAGTTTAGCCAGGTATGGAAATGAAACACGTACGATAAACAGTTTAGAAGCTTTCGAAATGTGGTGTTACAAAAGAATGCTGAAGATTAGATTGATAGATCACGTAACTAACGAGGAGATACTGAATAGAAATGGGAGAAGAGAAATTTGTGGCACAATCTGATTAAATTAAGGGGTCGGTTGGTAGGATACATTCTGAGGCATCAAGGGATCACTAGTTTAGTACTGGAGGGAAGCGCGAGGGGTAAGAAACGTAGAGGGCGACCAAGAAATGAATACATTTAACAGATTCAGAAGGATGTAGGTTGCCGTAGTTACTCGGAGGTGAAGAGGCTTGCAGGGGATAGAGTAGCATCAAACCAGCCTTTGGACTGAAGACCACAACAACAACAACATTTTAGATCTTACTGGTAGTTTGACCTGAAATGCTATCACTTTCGTTTTATCCACCGACAATGTTAAGTTGTAATCTGAAGCTATCTGCTGCAAGTTATAGACCCCAGTCTGAAGCTCATCTTCATTCTCTGTTAGTAGAGTTAGGTCATCTGCATATTTTGTATCCTTACGGAATATAAATTGCGTTTTGCAAGTAATAAAAATTGGTTGATAGCGTAAATTCTGTGATTTATGTAACTAAAGCAGATACTTTTGATGCAAGTGCAGTTCAAATGCACAAACATAAAAAATCTATTTTTTTAGTTTTGTGTTCAATAGGACATTCTTATCATGATCGAAGGCAAGAGTTTTCCGTTATTACTGATTAACTGAGAAAGTCGTTTATGAATAACAGAAATGTGTTTCATTTATGTTCGACAAAGTATTGAGTGATGTTTGATATATTTTTTTCCATTTTTTTATTTTACCTTTTCGTTGAGGAAATTATGTTTTCTAGTCCTATATGATAAATCTACACTTTTTTATATTTTTAGTACAATATGTCTCTGCTTCACGTTATAAATCAACAATTTTCGAATAAAACATGAATTAAACATTGACAGTTTCAGTTTTGCTGTATATACTCTTTATTTTTAAGTAACAGACATGAGGATAAGTAAATGGAACAAAAATTTTCTGTAGCTTTTATATATTCTCACCCAGTTTCTAGATGTTTCACCGCTCCCGAGTTTTAGGGGAATCTAGTTAGATACTGATAGCATACGTAAAGAAAGTGATCGCTAGGAGGAACGCCCAATGGGTATGCAACACACCTAACGTACAGTTAAAGCGGGCACGAGCGTAACTGACCAGAGTTCAAAATGGTTCAAATGGCTCTGAGCGCTTTGGGACTTAACATCTGAGGTCATCAGTCCCCTACAACTTGTTGTTGTTCTTGTGGTCTTCAGTTCTGAGACTGGTTTGATGCAGCTCTCCATGCTACTCTATCCTGTGCATGCTTCTTCATCTCCCAGTACTTACTGCAACCTACATCCATCTGAATCTGCTTAGTGTATTGATCTCTTGGTCTCCCTCTACGATTTTTACCCTCCACGCTGCCCTCCAATGCTAAATTTGTGATCCCTTGAGGCCTCAAAACATGTCCTACCAACCGATCCCTTCTTCTAGTCAAGTTGTGCCACAAACTTCTCTTCTCCCCAATCCTATTCAATACCTCCTCATTAGTTACGTGATCTACCCACCTTATCTTCAGCATTCTTCTGTAGCACCCTACAACTTAGAACTGCTTAAACCTAACTAACCTAAGGACATCACATACATCCATGTCCGAGGCAGGATTCGAATCTGGTGCCGTAGCGGTCGCACGGTTCCAGACTGAAGCACCTAGAACCGCTCGGCCACTCCGGCCGGCTCACCAGAGTTACTAGTAAAACTACCGTAATCTAACTCATGTCAGAATACATTAGTCTCAGGTAGCTTTACAACTCTACTTCCAGTGCCGCTGTTCTGGAGAAACATTAGCGCAGTAATGGTAATTTTAAGTACTTGTGCATTACATTAATGTAAATAATAAATGTGAATCACATCAAGAAAACAAATGTAAATTTAATTAGTTTCCAAATAGTAGCTATAAGAAATGCGAAAAAATAATCAGCGACATCGATCGATGGACTCTTCTGAAATGTTGGTTCAAATGGCTCTGAGCACTATGTGACTTAACAGCTGTGGTCATCAGTCCCCCAGAACTTAGAACTACTTAAACCTAACTAACCTAAGGACATCACACACATCCGTGCCCGAAGCAGGATTCGAACCTGCGACCGTAGCAGTCGCGCGGTTCCGGACGGAGCGCCTTAACCGCGAGACCACCGCGGCCGGCTCTGAAATGTTGGCAACGCACATTACACGGATAGAGAATAACATGCGTACAAGGCTAAGTGGAATTAAAAATTCTGCGCCCACACCTGTCATAACAACACTGTAGAGCGTACAAGATCACAGTTTTTACCAAATGATGGCGTAGCTGTAGTCGTTTGCCTTAATTACATCGACTGTTTTGTAGTGCCACTGGCGAACGTTTATGGACGTCGCTTCTTATTTTTAGCTTGTTCCTCAAGACAGTCTCTACAATCCCTCGAATTATTTTGTTATAATTTTGTTACATGCTATCTATATTAGCAATTCACAAGAGTCCAAGGAGTGAACGGCACTAGATAGCTGAGAAGGGAGTGAAGAAACCCATCCCCATATTATTTAGCATGTACGTAGAGCGTGTAGTAAACAATTCTTGTTAGCGTCAACTGTAAATTTAAGTGTTAGGAAGGCTTTTGGGAAGATATTTATCTGACATGTAGCCATGTACAGAAGGGAAACGTAGAAGATAAAGAGTACAGACATGTGAAGAATAAAAGGTTCTGAAATGTGCTGCTACAGAAAAATGCTGAAGATTAAGTGGGTCGATCGAATAACTAGTAAATAGGGAGTGAATTGAGTAGAGAAGAAAAGATTTTATGGCATCTCCTGAATAAAAGAAGAAGTAGGTCTATAGGACATATCATGACGCATCGACCCTAATTTGGTAATGGGGAAATGTCGTGGTGTGATAATTATAAGCCAGCCGCTGTGGCCGAGCGGTTCTAGGCGCTTCAGTCTGGAACCGCGCGACCGCTACGTCACAGGTTCGAATCCTCCCTCGGGCATGGGTGTGTGTGATGTCCTTAGGTTAGTTAGGTTTAAGTAGTTCTAAGTTCTAGGGGACTGATGACCTCAGATGTTAAGTCCCATTGTGCTCATAGCCATTTGAACCATTTTGTAATAATTATAGAGGAAGACCAAGGTTGACTATAGTAAGTAGATTCAAGTAGATGTATGTTTCCGTATTACGCAGAAGTGAAGAGCTTACATACTATCATAGCATCGAGGGCTGCATCAAACCAGTCTTCGGATTGAAAAACTCCACAACGACAATCCTTATATTCTATCAATATTTGCAGACATTTGTGAATTTGTGGTAAGATCTTATGGGACCAAACTGCTTAGGTCATCGGTCCCTAAGCTTACACACTACTTAATCTAACTTAAACTAACTTACTCTATCGACAATACACACACACTAATGCCCGAGGGGGACTCGAACCTCCGACGGGAGAGCCGCGCGGACCCTGACAAGACCCCCCAGACCGCGCGACTACCCCTCGCGGCTAATATTTGCAGATTCTCGCTGTGTTGTAAGACGAAATTACTCATATCTGTTTACGGAATTTTCGTCATGCTATACTCAAAAATCTGTTCAGGTATGACATTCTGTAAGGGGTGGATCACTGAAGATACAGAACCAACACGTAATCGCAGTAGATAAATCATCATTACGCTCATTGAAATGCATGGTATCTACAACAAAACAGGTGTTCAAGCGGAAAGTAATGAAAATAGTATCGCCTATTGAGGGAATATTTTTTCATCGCTCCAGTTCGTTCCGCGTTTTTTATCTAGACACTCGATACATGAGAGATGGTAGCTGTTTAGCAAAGAATCAGTCGTCATAGACGCGATATTTAGAGAATATCGACATTCAGGGTGAACGAAGGATAGGAAATTTAATAGATTACATTCTTACTTAACCATTCAGTTTACGAATCCTCCGTTCGATTACAACCCTTCTCAGCGATAAACATAGAGTTTTTCCCTGTAGAATATGACTCGTTCGAATTAGACCGTAAGGACAGGTCGAAATTGTTAGTGCTCACTGAGTGAATACTTAGGAGAGCGTTCCAGCAGTTTACTTCCTCAGTCCATTTTCCTTTCTGTTTCTAATTCTACTAAAACATCCTGAATTAAGAGACAGAATCTCAGGGCAACAGAGAGAAGACAGCAGGTGAAGAGGTCTTTGATGTAAGTAAGGGACGAGGTACAGTTAAGTGTTGGTGTGTAACTATGGAGCTGATGATCCAAGTGAGCGTGGTTTGACGTATCTGGATGTGTAGGTGGCGCTGCCCTGAGCTACATTAATGCACAAGCTGTAGCTGGCGGCCACGCCTTGCTGCAAGGTTTATTTAATTTAATCGTATGGCTGGGGCCCCCCGTCGGACAGACTTCGGCGACCTGCAGTCGATGAGGATGATAGGAGGAAGATGAGGACTGCACAACACCCAGTCCCCGGGCGGAGAAAATTCCTCGACCCAGCTGGGAATCGAACCCAGACCCAGAGGGTTGACAATCAGTCACGCTGACCATTCAGCTACCGGGGGCGGACTGGTGCAGGGTGAAAGACGGTCGTTTTGGAACCAGTGCCTTTCATGAATCGCAGGATTGAGCCAAGGCGGCGTAAGTCACTTGTTTGATCACAGACCGTATTCAGTCACAAGTCTCTCTTTTCTTCGTGACCGAGGTATGCTTGCCAAAATGCGATCCTGTCTTAGCCCGAACTAAGGGCTTTGGCTGCCTTCCAGCAAATAAGAACGCTAGGTGGTACGAGTAGAATTCGTTTCTGTTCCGCCACGTTTCTCAGGACAAAGACACTTTTCCTCATTCGTCACCCCAAGCAGCACGCTGTTGCAAGCAGTCTGCGTAACTGCGAACGCTTCCGACCAGCAGACTTTGGTATAATGGTGAGACTGCAGCAAACCCAGAGCATAGCAGTAACTTCCGACAACTTGGGAACCATGACAGTATTCAGTTTAGGAAAAATTGTATTGTTGTTTGTCTTTCTTTACATTTTCAAATGATTCCTAACACATGGTGATTTGAATTCAAGTCTGTGCTAGCCATCCGTACTGTCAATTGATTTACAATTACGTCTTTGCCATTCACCATGAAATTTCGGGGGATTCATAACGTTATTTCTTTAGTGATTCTGAGTTATTATTCCGAAGATATGTGAGATACTGTGAGTCGGATACTTGCCATCATATAGTTTACAAATGAATGCAAAATTAGGCCGGCACAAAATGTGATCGGAAAGATTACCATTTACACAGTTGAGCCAAAACATTATGACCATCTTTCCGTCTTTGGAACGAAATACATCTCTGATTCTGCCAGGGATCTGCCAGTCTGTTGGTAGATTTGTGAAGGTATGTGGCATTTGATGTCTACACGCAGGTCATGTAATTCGCCTAAGTAACGGGCCACTGATTTGCGTACGCGGTGATGGCACCCGATAGCGACCCAGATGGGTTGCGTAGGATTTACATCAGGCGAATTTGGTTGCCGAGACATGTACATGAGTTCAATATAATGGTTCTCAAACCACTGTAGGACGGACAACTATACTGCTGAAAGACGACACCGCCATCGAGGATGACATCAAGAATGAAGGGATGCAGGTGGTTCGCAGCTGTCAGTGTGTCTTCGATTACTACCACAGATCCCTTGCAAGCACAGAAGAATGTCGCCATAGCACAATACCGCTCCCAAAAGCCTACATCCGTGGTGCGCTGGACGTTTCGAGTCACCGTTCATTTCATTTGTGGAGACGAACATCGACCTAGTGTAGCACAAATGTGATTTTCCCGAAGAGCCGACACGTTTCCTTTGATCGACTGTCGAATCCCAGTAGTCTCTTGCCCACAGCAACCGTAATTGAAGATATCGTTGGGATAACGTGGGATGGTCTGTTGCGGAGCTCCATGTTCAAGCTCCATGTTCAACTATGTACGATGAACGCTGTGGTCCGAGATACTTGTGCGTGCACCGGCATGGTGCTCTTTCGCCAATGAGGCTACAGGTCACCAGCTATCCTACTTTACGGAACAGACAAGCCTTCGAAGCCCAAGTTCTGTGAAGAGTCATGGACGCCCAACCATTTAGCACCTAATGGTAGTTCCACTGTCTTACCTCTTTCCGTAGATGCTCACGGCAGCAGCACATGAGTATTCGACCTGCTTTGTCGTTTTCGAGATACTCATTCACAGGCTCTGCATAATAATCTACCCTTTGTGAAGTCGCTTGTCTGAATTTGCAGTCCTTATCTTCGCTATGGTGTTACCGCAGTCACGTGCCTGCAAAGCCACCAGGCGGCTTCCAACATCGCTGTGGGCAGTGGTCATAATGTCTTGGCTGATCAGACTAAATCCATAATCACAACCCAAATTCGTCCACAGCATTCAGGCAAATAATTCGGTCCTAAGTCCACCTCTCATGTCCCGTCATAGCACTCTGGAGTGCTAGCACCGCTCTGTTAAAGGTATGGAAACTTCAGATCGTCCCGAAATGTTACTTCTAGCTGCAACGGTCTCTCCCGAAACACACGGTCTGCATGAACGAGTGGTGTGCCGCCTGATGGCAGCGCCTGAGACCAGCTTCTCCATAGTACACGTAAGTGTTGCGCTGCAGCGATAAAGTACTCTGGCATGACTGATTTTTCGCAACAGGAAGTCTCGATAATTTACATATTTAATGAAATTCGACTGCTCAAACTTCTTAGGATATTTGCATACAGTACGCAACGTTCATAAACGCGTGTACAATTACCGCGTATTCGAAACCACAAGAATCAAATAGGTGACTATTACTCCATTTTTGCTTCAGAGTCATCAGAGTCCTCATCGAACATTCCTGTGTAATGTTTTGACTGGTGGCGGGTTATGATGCCTTTACAACTTCTTAATCGAAAGTACCTGTAAAATTTCAACCGGGTCGTAAAAAAATCGCAGAGAGCTGAAAATTTGTTTCAAGTCATATCTTGGCATGCACAATTCGGCGGGTAAATCAAATTTGCTAAATTTTTTTCATAGTTTTGGAATTTTCAGTTTTGAAAAAAAAATCATTTTTTGAAACCCATATGTAGAGTTCTTGATTATCACGGAGTGTATACACAGAGCGGAAAGTGTTTAAAATTTACGGCAAAGTCGCAGTTTCTACTATGGCCATTTTGACTTTTTAAAAAAAGTAAATCATAGTTAGGTTTCTATCACAAGACAGATGTAGACGGTGCAGAAATTTAATTGAAACATTAATTTTATATGAAAATGTCTCTGTATGTGCACAGTCTGCAGGTACATCCGTAATAGTGTATGTGTATGTGCTTAATCTATATCCACATCCGAAATCAAATGAAATAAATAAGTGTAAGTATAATTAACTTTTTTGCAGTTTCCAGACATGCGCGATTCACGTTCGTGGCGGGTTCAACTGTGAACTAGAAACTAAATATTTATGAAGGTTTCCGGGCCTGAGCAGGGGATCAACATACGAACAGGGGATCAACACACGAACACAGTCCAGTTAGTTACATAACTTGAGTCATACCAGGATACTTACACACTAGCCGTCAACGCCTCTGCGCTCCACCAACTCTAACGCAACGCGGAAGCCCGGCTACTGATGACAGTAGCCTGGCGGCTAGTAAAGACCCACTTTTATTCCGCGTGACCACCTATACCTGTGGCCAACGACCTGCCCGTGCGGACACAACGGAGACGGGAATGTGCATTCCGCGCTGGAAGGTAAACGTTCGCGTGCGCTCACTTAGAAATTCTTTGACGTGATGAAATACCAGTAACTAAAGTATCAGACATGGCTCGACATGACACTCGGTAAATTGCAGTGAGATAGTGGAGATGATATAGAAAAATGAGATAGTGGAGATGATATACAAAAATGTGGAAAGCGAAAATAACGAAAGTGTCACTGACAGCAGTGAAAGTTTCACTGAAAATGTGTCATATGAGAGCATAAGTGAAATCTGACAGTACTGGTAGGAACGGCGTTGGAAAAGAGACTGTTGCTAGTAGTAGCGATGAAAAAGATACTGAAGGAAGTACAGATGAATCTGAGAATACTCTACTTGATTTTTCACTGTTATCATCGTCATTATCAAAAACGAAGTGCGCTGATTGCGACCAAAGTACCTTGAATTTTGAGTTAGATGTAACGTGCTAGGGGTTTTCTTGTACAATCACGCTAAAATGTTGTTATTGCAAATTGAGTGGAAATGAATCTTCCAAATCACATTTTTATAAGTCGAGACGATCTTTCAAACAAACTACAAGCAGAAGTCCTTTTGATGTAAATACGCGTCTGTGGTTGGCATCTATATATGCAGGAAAAGGATATTCCAGCATTCAACAGTTCGCGCCGATTATGAATATGCGATCTTTCTTTTGCAATACGTTTCAAGAACATGTGTGACGTATAGCACTTTGTCATGAAACTACGAAAGTCGTTTTTGATGAATGTAGGGTAAAAGTAAAAGGTACCTATAAAGGGTCAGAACTGGACAGTGATTGCAAGCTTATTGAAAGTGACTCTGATCAACATTCATTATTGAAGCTTATTCACAATGATTTTGAAGAAAACGGAAAATTGGATTCCGATAATGAGCTTATTGACAATGATCGTAAGGACAATTCGCAAATGGATTCTGATTGTGAGCTTAGTGATGATAATATTAGCAAAAATGGTATAATATTTCACAGTTCAGATGACAAAATAGATTTGGGCGTGAGTTACGATGATTCATATCCAACTAGAGGTTACCGATCAAAAGTTAATTTTGGCAGCGTTATTGATTCTATCGCAGGATAAATTATTGATTTTCATATGGTAACAAAGTTTTGTCAATTTACAGGGATGCAGCAACTGAATTAGGTGAAGATTAACCGTTTTTTTTTTTTTTTTTTTTTTTTTGGGAAGGCACGCCAGTCGGTGTTAAGTAATCATTCGGGATGCTGTAGTGCATTGAATCTGCGATTGCTGAAAATATATACAAACGATCCGAAAGTCACGGATTTCGATATACCAAAATGCTTCAAGATGGTGATTGAAAAGTTTTCGGTAATGTCACCTCATTGAATATTTATAGAGGTAATCATGAAATATAAAAGGAAGAACGTTTGAATCGTGCTGCAAAAAGGTATTGTATGTCAGTATGTATATACGAAATCTCTTGTATATACATACATGTGCACACATATCTACTTCACATTCATTTTATCTTCAATATTTATATCGGAAAATTAGAATAGGATAAATTTATAACTTATACTTTTTTTAGAGCCTATGCTGGTACAACGCAAATTGTGAAAGAAGAAAGAAGTAGAAAACTTATGTGAGTTGCAAGGGTCGTGGACAACTAAAGGACTCTACGATAAAAAAACTTTCAGAATATTACAAAAAGGCAGTACACAAAAATAGAGGTTATATAAAGATACGTGCCGGCCGGTGTGGCGGTGCGGTTCTAGGCGCTTCACTCTGGAACCGCGTGACCGCTACGGTCACAGGTTCGAATCCTGCCTCGGGCATGGATGTGTGTGATGCCTTTAGGTTAGTTAGGGTTAAGTAGTTCTACGTTGTAGGGGACTGATGACAACAGATGTTAAGTCCCATAGTGCTCAGAGCCATTTGAACCATATTTTAAAGATACATATAAACATAAATTTTGATATTATTCACGTGTTACAGATACTGTATCGTCTACTAATTTATTATTTACAGAATATGACAGATGCTATGTGTGCATCAATATAACATTGTGCTTCTACTGACAAAAATCCTCAAGATTCTCACTGCCCGAAAGGAGAGTCATCATGGTGTTTTTATAAGTCAGCATTGGCAAAAGAAATTGAACCTGGATCTCATGCTGCTAGTAGAAATTAATTTTCTTTCCATAAAATACTGCCTCTTTGTACCCACTTGACTGATGAATCATTACTAACACGATATACTCGATGACTAAAACAAAATGCAGATCAGAGTTTACTCAGCATTGTAAGGAACAGATATCCCAAAGAGACGTATGTTTCTGCAAAGAGAGTAAAAATAGTGATTCTGAACATGTTATTTCAGAAATAATGACAAAATTAAGAATCAGATATGCTTATCGAACAGCACAAGCGTCAGCAAGAAAGAAAAAAGTACCATTGCAGCGGGCTACAGTGAAAAGTTCTAAAAAATACAGTACGAAGAAGTTAGTTGAAAAATTGATTTTGCCAAATATCAAAAAGGAGAATCTATACTCGAACGCGACGGTGTAAGCTACATTTGCGGCTTGTTTCGATGTAACTACGTGTTATTCACACACATACGGAGTGCAAGTGATGTAATATGTCATTTTATTTAATTTTCCTTCATACTGGAGCAAACATTGTATAATGTCGTAGTAATTCTAGTTTACGCTGAATTCTTGTCACGTCTTATAAAAATGAAATTTTTGTAATTTATCTACACTTTTCTTACGTACGTGGTGTTCAAAGGGTCACTATACTTTAATTTCTTTGAAAAAGTCAAAATAATCGAAACGAAGTTTTACTCCGTCAATTTTAGAAATTTTTGATTCGAAACATTTTTTTGAATGCATTCCATGATAACCAACAACTCCACTTAAGCGTTTGGAAAAATTATAATTTTTTCAACAATATAAAATTCAAAAGTGATGAAAAATTTGATTTAGCAAAGTGGATTTACCCAGCATGCCAAGATATGTTACGAAACAAATTTTAAGCCTCCTGGCAGTTTTTAAGACCAGGTTGAAATTTCAGCCTCCCATTGAAAAGAAATTAAATGGTGAGTCCTAACAAAAAAAACATGTCTTCGAGGAAAGAGAAGCGTGAACAGATAGTATTTTAATAAAATCATCTCCGACTTCGAGCAGCTTCATGTGATTAAACACCCATTAGCTCTCTGCCGGGCTCTCCTCGGCCATTATCAGATGGTGAATGACTGCCGTGCCGCATCGCAGCGCAACTTCCAAGTTCCGGTGAGTTGTAGGATGAGCGGACGACGCTTTTCTTACTTCGTCTTTTGGTTGATGGACTTGTGCATCTCGTTGTAGATCGTCTTCTGGGCTGCGTAGCAGTTGTGGGATCTCCTCTTCTCGCGCTGCAGCGTGTAGTTACGCCCACAACAGGTCAGGCCATCTCGTGATCGGGCGCCAATGAACTTGCTTGCCCAAGCCACGGATGAGGGCGTTCTCGAATTGCCGCGCAACCACGTAAAGTCGTTGCGCCGCTAGCCGGAATCGATCCTTTAGCTTTCGGATTCCTGCCAACCTGTGGAGTTCTCCGGTGCTGAAGTCTCGTGGGAGGTGTAGCGCTAGTCTAAGCGCCTTGTTCTGGACCGTCTGCAGGCTTCTGACCGACGTGTCTGTCGCGTTTCCCCACAATACAGCAAGCAGCATTCTCCAACACTGACCTGATGCCGCTAAGGGGAGGCAGGGCGTAGCTGGGTTGAGTAAGGGATGTAATAAGCGCATCCTGCCCAGCGCTCTACCTTACTTCCCTGATATGTGTCTCCTGCGTTAGGCGCCGGTTCAGCGTGACGCCTAGATAGCGTCCGGTGTTCGTCCATGGGACGGGGCCTCCCACGGTGCTGACTGGCTGCAGTTCAGAAGGAATCTTCTTGCGGGTGAATATCTCCGCCTGGCTTTTGTCCGCGTTAAACTTGAGCTACCATTCCGTGTTCCAGGCTCCCAAGACGACACAGGCCGATTGTAGGCGGTGACGCGTCAACCTGGCGTTGATACCGCGTCCGTACAACGCCGTGTCGTCGGCATATATTGCTATGTGCTCCCCCTTCCTCTTCGGGACGTCGGTGGTGTAAAACGAGTAAACCAAGTGGCCGAGGACGGACCCTTGCGGTACTCTGGCTGCGATGGGACGCGCTGTCGACTTCCCGTTGTCGGCGAGCACGTAGACTGAGCGCCCAGTCGGGTAGAATTGGAGAGATGGGCGTGCGCGACAGCGGTAACCCCTGTGTGAGTAGATTATACACATTGTCGAACGCCATGGAAGCGTCCAGGAGTACCGCTCCAAGGTACTCGCATCGTTCCAATGACCCCATCGCAGCTAGTACTGCGTAGAGCGGCCTCTCCTGAAGCCAAATTGTTTGCAGGGAGCACGTCCTCCGCCACGGCCTCATGATATATAGCTTCTCAAATACCTTCGGGACTGCCGGCAACAGGCTGATCGGCCGGTTGTTTTGAGTTAGCCGCATGCCTTTTCTGGCCTTGGGGACCGCGACAACGTCCACATGTTTCCACACAGTTGGGAAGTTGCAGGAGTTGGAAACTCTTGTAAGTTACCGAACAGCGTTCGGCGGCAGCACCTTCAGCAGCTCGTTGCTGATATTGTCACACCCGCCCGCCTTCTTGGTCTGCAGGCGCGCTAGTTGCTATACGACCTCTTCTTCCGCGATTCCCTCGATAATGTCGTCCATCTCTCTGTGCGTCCGGAACACAGGGAGACGCTGCTCCACAAGTCGGACGCGCTCTTTGTTTATGACGTCCTCCACCGGTGTGAAACTGTCAGCAAAAGCGCCGGCTTTGAAGTCAAGCTTGGCGATGACGCCACGCCTGACCTGGAGCAGTGAGACTCTCTCACGTCGTTGCTTTTGTTATCCTTCAGGATGTTCCATCTTCTATTCGGAGAGTGGA